>NC_061782.1:24656671-24984671 GCF_022458985.1 Mugil cephalus
TTAAATGCTGTTTGAGTTGAGAGTTGAGTGTGATTCTTGTGAACCGATTAAAATGGTGTGTATAATGATTTATTTTGAAGACACAAATCATGCATTTAATTACCCACTATTAGAGGATGCTGTCATTTTCTGCCTCTTGCTTGTGTAACCTGCTGCTTATCAAATTTAAATGTGCAGATCAGGCACTTGTGTTTTTTGTGAGACTTCTGTGACATTTTGAAGCTGCACTTTTTTAATGGACTGGTTGTTGCAATATTGCTGCTTATTGATTATTGACTTATTTGATGTTTTATGGGTTTACATCATTTAATTCATTTATTTTACTGTATCAATATTCTATCTATCTATCTATCTATCTATCTATCTATCTATCTATCTATCTATCTATCTATCTATCTATCTATCTATCTATCTATCTATCTATCTATCTATCTATCTCTCTGCCTGTCTGTCTTCTAAAAGCTCTCTGTGTGTGCTCAGATCCTTCAGGAGCTGGATTACGGTCCATCTGTGGACTGGTGGGCGCTGGGGGTGCTGATGTACGAGATGATGGCGGGACAGCCGCCATTCGAGGCTGACAATGAAGACGACCTGTTTGAGTCAATCCTCCATGACGACGTCCTCTATCCGGTCTGGCTGAGCAAGGAGGCTGTGTCCATCCTGAGAGCGGTGAGTTGAGTTTTTTCTCAGAAACTCTTTGAAAACATCAGTGTAGAAAAGCTACTTTTACTTCCATACTGTCTTAGTTGAGGAAGTGTTTCTTGATAATATGACAGTATATATGTATATGACAGTGGAATATGTTGCACTTCAAATGGCATTTTTGGGCAGTCAACCAAATGCATTTCCACAAAGACAAAAACACTGTGATAATTTAATCAGACTTTTTAGGAGTGTTTGTAACAAAAAAAGACATGAAAAAAAGTCTATCACACCTTGCGAACCTATGGCCAGATTTCTGGATGCATTGCCATCATTTGAACTCAAGCTTTTTATCATGATTTGGATCTGTGGTTATGAAACTTTATGAAGAATTCAGATAACATCCAGCCCCAATGGAAAATGAGTCAGATTTAAGGTAAGACGGAGGACCTCGTGATGTCTTTCTATCTGTTCCTGTGCTTCTGTCTCTTGTCACATGTAAGTGAGGATGTAGGCTTTTTTTCTTTGTGTCACTTGTTGATCCTTGTTTCCTGTTTGCTCCAGTGGAAGAACATTGGATAATTTCCTCTATTACTTTTGTCTCAGCGTGTTATTGGTTGTGTGTTTCATTGTGCATACATGTATGCGCGTGAGGATCGTTTGTGTATTTGTCCATCCAGTTTTTCCATCACAAGCCTTTGCGTTTGCCTTGGCTGTTGGTGCAGTTTAACTGCAAAGCCTTGTGGGAAAGCCTGCGTGTTTATGTTGGACAATGTCTTGGACTCTGACCAGTCACTTGACCGGCAGTCTTGACTATGATTGGACGCGCCATCCAGCTGAAGGACTTCGAGTTACGTGATAAACCGTCTCGACACAGGCGTCTGAGCAGCTTGTCTGCAGCCCCACTGGTGCTCAAGAACATCTGAAGAACAATGACGCCATTGCTTTTTAAAAGGCTGGGGAGTTTTGCAACTCGTTTTTTATTGTGCTATTGAGCATTTCTTTTTTACATTATCTCAGGTTTAAACAACATTATAACAAAAAAGATGAACTTTCGTGTTTGTTCTGTACTTAATAAATAAATAAAATAAATACGAAATAATAATGGTACACACACACACACACACACACATAAAAAGAAAACTGCCCCACTCAATAGTTTCAAAGACAAAGATAACCTATTGTTGCTTGAGAAAGTCCATTGACGGTGCCCACACCTCTTCAAATTCTTGTGCTTTACCTCTAATTACATAGGTTAGCTTTTCTAATGAAATACACATTGACATCTCTCTAGTCCAGGACTGTATGGAGGATACTTCAGTCTCTCTCCAAGATAGAGCAACCATCCTCCTGGCCTGCAGGAGGCCAAAGCTGATCAGAGTCTTATACTTCGAGTTAACAGACAAATTGTCTGGATATATCCCTAGAATACAAAATTCTGCTAAGTAGGGTACCTGGACACTTGAAATTTTTCTTTGCAGAGACAACTATTTTCCAAGAGGCTACAAACTTGGGACATTTCCATACACAATGAATTAAAGTGGCTTTCTCAGTCAAACACGTCACGCATCTGGAATGGCAGGGGACCATTTATTCAGTTTCTCAGGAGTTATTTATCTCCTCATTAGCCACTTATGTTGCATTCAAGTATTAATGGTTTGTGATTGAGCCATTAAGCAAGCTGTTGCCCACTCAGCTTATTTAATGTCTTCCCCAATATCTAAACTCCATACCTGCCTTCTATCATGACGACATTCATTATTGTGTGAGACAAGTTTTCCATGAATATGTCTTAGCACAATACCCTCAAGGCAGGACAATGGCGGTTCCTCAAAGCCTGGAGGTGCTTGATGAGATGAAGTGTTCTGTACTAGCTTAAGTGAAAAAAAGCAATGGAGTAGAAACCTTTGGATCTTAAATAATCGTGAGCCTAAAAGTTGTATTCCTGCCTTAATGACCATTAGGTTGCAGTTAATAACTGAAAAATATAAGTCAGAAAGATTTTTTTCAAGGCACTCTGACAAACTTGACTTCAGCATGAAGCTTTGCCAAGGCTTGTGGAATTTCAATATGGCAAGGAAAATATAGGGGGTCATTAGTTCGCTGAAGATTATTGGTAAAGAAAGAAGGGTCCAGTGGAACTGGAAAGTTGATGGGTCTTTTTTGCAACAAATGTTCTAATATTCTGCGCCTTTGTATGAGCTGTTGAAGTCCGACAGAAAAGCTTAATGTCCTTTGCACTGGTTAAAAATGACATTATATATACATGAAACAAACAAAACAAAATGATAATTATTAAGGTCTTGGTAGTTTGAACAAAGGTGTCATTGCTAACTTGTTTCCCCCATGAAGATTTTTGTGTAAACATCCTGATCTCTTTCACACAAGATAAAAAAATCTGTTCTTCTTTCTCCCCTTTTCTTATGACATCTTTCTTTATTTTTTCACTTCTCAGTTCATGACTAAGAGTCCTAACAAGCGTCTGGGCTGTGTGGTGGCTCAGGGTCTGGAGGAGGCCATTAAACTTCATCCATTCTTCAGAGAGATCGACTGGACGCTGCTGGAGCAGAGGAAGATCAGGCCACCATTCAAACCTCGCATCGTGAGTGGGAAAAATAACTAATTTATTTTGCACGAGGATGTAGCTATGCTCAAGAGTGAAGCGTTTAAAGTCGTTGTATTGATTTTACTTAAGAAAGTCTCTGAATCTTTAGAATGACCCAACATTGATCTGAGTACAGACAGCTGACTGTGCTGCACAACCTATCACCACGGTTCCAAAGGTTGAAAATCTACAGAAAGATATCTCACATTTGATTTCTTTTTCTTCCAGAAAACCAAAAGGGACGTCAATAACTTCGACCAGGACTTCACACGTGAAGAACCCGTCCTGACGCCCGTGGAAGACAGCATTGTCAAGCAGATCAACCAGGATGAATTCAAAGGATTCTCCTACTTCGGGGATGAGACTGCAGCATGAACGCACACATTGAAACACACACACAAAAAGTGAAACACAACACAGTATTTAAAGAACCACGCCCTCTTGAACGGTTCCTGTTTCTAACCACTCCAGGAGTTATTAGACCATTCGTGTTTCTCATTATGGTTTCTGTGGTCTTGTTGTTTGTCCATTTGTGCATATCCCATCAAAATATGCGCTCAAGCAGCATGTCAGCCCTGGCCGGTTACTGACAGGAATGACCCGATGCTCCTTCAGTTGGTCTGGATGGGTTCCTGATGCAGGCAAAAGTCAAACTCTTGGGTTTTATTGGATTGGAGTTTTGAACTAGATACACAGGCAAGATCATGGGCTGCTAGCGTGCTTAAGTGTGGGAGAGAGTGGCAAATATAATGTTTGTACAAGTATGCATGCATGTGTAGTTGCATACCTCTAGAAAGAGACTGTCATTTCTTTACACAGTGTGCTGTATCCCGTGTCTATCTCTGTGTAAAGATGTTTTATCTTCCCTAAACATGTATGTGAGTGGAAAAAAACAACTGAACCAATGATTGTATTTAAAGGTAAAAAACTGTCCTGAACAATAGTTTATTGATTATGATTAGGTTGGGTTTAAAAAGTGATCCAATATTGATACGAAGATGGATTTTTTATTTCAAATATATGCTATTTCCTGCATCTTCTAATTTAAAATCTCACTGCCATCTCACGAGGCAGCGCAACGACATTAGTCCACCTGTCAGGGAGATCTTGAACGTAACCGAAGCGCCAACTG
This sequence comes from Mugil cephalus, assembly GCF_022458985.1. Classification (NCBI taxonomy): domain Eukaryota; kingdom Metazoa; phylum Chordata; class Actinopteri; order Mugiliformes; family Mugilidae; genus Mugil; species Mugil cephalus. Next base: position 24,661,051 of record NC_061782.1, read on the forward strand.
TGAATGAACTGCCAAGCCTGAAAACTGATCAGTCCTAGATTATGAAAAAGTGATGCAAGAAATCTAAGATTTTTTTGATGAAATCATTATAAAATAGTCAAACTAAAAATTAAATGCCACTTTGAATTTAACTTTTAACTTTACTTCCGCAGTTCTTTTTGGAGAGAGGGAGAGGGAGCTATGCTCCATGTCTCTTTTTATTTTTTGCCCATTCAGATGTTCCAGTTTGCCATTAAAACCTAAATGGTACCATCAACCGCCAGCTAACAGACATACAGTAGCAACCAGTGGGAGTGTCCGTTCTTTCAATGAGGTATGCTGTTTCCATTCATCTTGACACAGAGACAGTTCAGTGAAGCCAAATAATGAGCTGAAGTCAAAAAATGTATGAAGGTTTCTTTAAAATGGATTTATCTTAGTTGAAGTGCGTGTTACTGAAACCCTCAATGCACCTTGTGGAGCAAAATCTTTCCAGGTCAACTCCTTAAATACCTTCATGACCGCTTAATCCTTGAAAAGGCCTTGTGTGTGTACAGTAACTGAGTGATCGGTTAATGTACTGGACCTACAGAATCCCATGATTCCACAGGAAAGTGGTGGAGAATGTGTCAGCAGATATGAATGAATGTGTGAAACTGAATGTATTTGCTCTGCAGCGTGTGTTTGTCTACGTACTGTCCAAGGCGAGATCATTTTATGTTGTCTTCATGTTGTATTTTTATTTAAAATCTTTATTTTGGATGTCATTTACTTGTTTCTATTAGATTTAAGCAAGACTCACCTGGTCAGATATACTGACCTTTGTACTTCAGACCCTACTTCAGATCCTGCTCCTCCCCCTGCTCCTCCTCTTTGTGCAGCCTAAACATGGAGGCAAAATAAGCTTTAAATAAGCAAACAGGCCTCCAGAGAGATTTCAGAGATGTCTCTCTGTGTTGCAGGTCAAATTAGTGACTTAAAAGTCAACATTGCTTCAAGAAAACTCAATGTGCAATATTGTGGGTTTTCTTACTTATTATTTCTTTTTTCTTCCCTTCTTTCTTCTCACTAGTCTATAACCCCTTACGTAGACACACATTCACAGACAACTACAGTTTAGTTTTAGGACAGAGAGACGAATTATGGAATTATTTTACACATTCAGATAAGTCAGTGTAGTCAACATTTCAGTCTCTCAGCTCCAGCTTGAATTACATTCATATGCAACTGTCAGGTATTAGTGAACACACACAGGAAAATATGGTGCTGACTAAAATGTTTGCATATTGAGAATTGTCTATGTTGAATTTAGCAGAAAAAAGGCTATCCGGTTGGTTTAAACCGAAACAAACAAACAAACAAAAAAAACAACAACATAATGTTCAGAATTTTTTATTCAGAAGAGAATTTTGTCATATGAGTAATCAGAGTTGGTTTTAATGAAGCAAATTGGAACTCACCTCTAGCCTTTAAAGGACCTGAGTGTAAAATTTAGTGGCATCTAGTGGTGAGATTGCAAATTGCAATGTAGCAGCAGCAACATAGCGCTGAAGGGTTAGGTTAACATTGAATCCCCATAGATCACTGTTAGAGTATCCATTTTTTCCAATTTTCCAAGTAGCCCTCACCTTCACTGATCACCGTTTAACTGTCCAACCCAGAAAGCTTTTTTGTAGAGCCAGTGTACAACACAATAATATACAGAACTGTAGAGCAGCAATATATGCCAGTGCCCACGCTTGCTGCTGATGCTTTTTTTAAATTTTATTTCATTTCCTAATGTCCTCATATCCAAATTTTTCTTAGAAAAATGACAAATCACAAAACTGTTTGCAAATATGTAATGTGTTGAAGGCGTATCAGAACTTGCCCGGTGAACACAAACTGAATCTAAAGGTTAAATGTAACATGATAATAATGTATGAATTGCTCAATGAATCAGAATGAAATGTAGGTGGATGTGTTAAAACATCCACAGATTAACATGATACAACTTTTACAGTAAGATGTACTAGTGCTAAATAGTTACATATGAATATACAGTAATTCATGAGAGCTGTGGTCGATTTTTATTCTTGAGCCTCAATCATACAAAAGATTTTTATAATGAGTTGCCTGATCACCAGTCAGTTGCGAGCCTCATGGGTCACTGTTTAACCTGGTAAAATAGTACTACAGCAAAACAGGAAGCATTGTACGTAGCAGTAAACACCTGTTGTAGCAGCAGATGTTTTACACACACAGTAGCTCAGTCACTAAACACAAATACAAATGGTAGGTTTAAGACTCAGCATCACATTAATGCTCTCCATCATTTCAGTCTTCTCTGTTGCTTCTTCTCATGTCTCCTGACATGTCTTTGGTTAATCTTTATTTTAAAAATATCAAGCTGTTCGTCCCACTATGACTCAAACGGGATGTGCTGTCCCAGAAGTCCTCGGCGCTAAATGCCAAACGCTATTTCCAACAAAAACATCCTTCATGTTAGAAGGTTTTCACTGGTGTTCACACTAGTGTTCACACTGGTGTTCACATAAGTGATGCAGATTTATTGAGCATGACATCAATTTCAAACAGTATTATGAAGACCATCTTCCTCTTGTTCTATGGAGAATGTTACTGCGTGTATATACATGTTTGTGTTTTCGCTGCGGCCCTTGTATTTGTGAAGCGTTGTGCATTTTGTCACCTGACCTGTGGTTTTGTTCTCTTTTGAAATACTCTCATGCCCTTCATGTGTGTCTATGTTCTTTATTTTGCGCTCCGTGCCAAATGTACTGTATTTTAAAAGGATGTGAAGGTGTATTTGAATTTTTGAAATTAATTAAATATCATGATGTCAGAGAGAAATTTCTGTTGGCTTCGTGTACTTCTTCTGTGTTTTTTTAATTCCCATCCTGTAAATAACTTTAAAGAATCCAGCCATTATGTGTAGATTATGTGTCCACAGCAGTAATCTCTTCTATCTGAAACATTTGAGATGCTGGACAACAAATTCCAGAAGCAGTTATCTGTTTCTCAGTTGGAAAAAAAAATGTGGTGAAACCTGCTCTTAAGATGGTGGCTAGTGAGAAACCAAGTCACTTCTTGGTCTCTCTGAAAAGGTCAGCAATAGCTACACTCAGCTGTGTCTCACTTTGTCTACTTTGATTTTTTGTTTGTATGCTGTATACAGTATATCCTGTTCCACTTAACCACCAAACATTTTCTGTAAACATATTTCCCTTGTTTTAATGCTAAATTCATGAGTTCGAAGTATCTGAAGTAAGGATTATTTTCATGTGCTATGAGTCTATCCTCTTTAAACTACAAAAGCAACGTGACCAAATTGCACTTATTTTTCTTAAATGATGAACGTTCGTGGGGGGGGGGGGGGGGGGGGGCGGGTTCTGGAGTTACTTATAGTTTATTGTGTTGTTATCTTACTGGTCTTGCCCCCTTCAGATTAAATTGGAACTACAATGAGTTTGACACCCCTGTGATTTGCCCATATATTTGTTATATATGCTTATATATTTATATACTGTGCTAGCTAATTCTCATGTAAATATTATCTATTTATTTTTACTGGAACTTTACAAGTACACTGTATATAGATTTCTCCGTTGAGCTGCTTATCCATTAGCTCTATCCACTATACTCCATGCAATAGGTACTTTTGTTGTGTAATAATATGCTACATATACAGTATGGTTTCCCTAGATTTGAGGGCATATAAATAAGATTGAATTAAAAAAAAGAAAAAGAAACATGATATATTTATTAAATTATTCATTTAATGAGAAAGAAGTTAATTCAACTATTTTTTTTTGCATGATGTTAGCATATTAATCCATAAATATCGACAGCTCCAAAAGTTTCTTTGTTTTATTATGAAAATGTAAACATTTCTTAATAAAAAGAAGTGCAATTTAGTTATAGTTTCAGGTTATGTTAGCCTATATCTGCAACCCTTAATAAAGCTGTGTGAAACCCAGGTATAGCAGTTACTTGCTGTTAATGTCCTCGATGTAAATTTCGCAAATTGCAAATTCGTCTCGCGGACCAGATTAGACCCTCTGGCAGGCCGTTTGTTGGCCCGCAAGCCGTATGTTTGACTGCGATGTTTTACGGTGTGAAATTCTAATCCAGGGGAATAAAACGTAACCGGAGGCCTCTTATAATATGTATATATATTTAAAAAAAAAAAAAAAAAAAAAAAAACATGGCTCCTTATTAGGGTGACATATTTAATCATTAGTGGCGAGAGGGCCTCCGCACCTGTCGTCGACCAGGAGACAAACGGGTAGGTAGGAGGCCGGGAACACGCGGGGGCTGGCCGGACTGAGGAGGAGGAGGAGGAGGAGGAGGGGGACGGGAGGCGGCTCTCGGTGGCGGATTCAACCAATCAGCTCTCTCGGTTGTCACGGTGCCAGCTGACTGAGCTGCAGGTCAGAGACCGAGCAGCTTTGTGAGTTTTCATATCAGCAAGCGAGGAAAAGTTTTGACAAGCGGACCTGCGGGCGGCTTGTCGGTAGCAGCAGAAGCAGAAGCAGAAGAAGCAGATCAGGGTTCAGCCTGAGTGGAGTTTCTGTCTGCGGGTGAGAGGCTGTACGATCCTCGGCAGTGTTCTGAGACTGTACGGCCCCGATACCCCCCTCGCCTCCTCCTCCTCCTCCTCCTCCTCCAGCCCGGACTAAACAGTGAAGGTCCCCAGCTTTGATGAGCTCTCGGTGGCTCCGCTTCTAACCTGCGCACATCTGCGTAAAACCTGCGCTTTCTGTTTTTCCACTCTAAAGTTGGACTTAACTTAGTCTGCCGGGGGAGTTTACAGCATTACATAAGTGAAAACATGACGGCCGATAAGGAGAAGAAGAGGTAAGGCTTTAGATTTTCTCCTCTTTTAATTTCCCACGGGTTTGGTGGGCTCGTTGATCCGCGGGCTTGTGATGACAGAGCCCGTGTTTATTCAGAGGGAAAGTGGCTGACAGTTGGCTGCTGAGGGGCAGACCTGTTGCTGCAGCTCTTGCATGTAACAGACTGGCTGGTCTTTCTTTGCTGGCTGCTATAAAATCCCTAACAGTCAATGGAAGCCATGACATTATGAACGCATCTTTAACGCAATCACGGCACCGTGGGCCCGGTTGGACCCACGGGGGGTAAGTGGGGCTGATTTGATTTGGCCTGTGGCGCTGAGGAGTATTTATTTTATTCTTCTTGTTGTTGTTATAAAACTGATTTCTTGGGTTCATTCCAAAACTGTACAATTTTGGAATCGTTTGCAAGCCCCCAAAGTCCTTGAACCCAATTTCTTGCTCTTTATATTAAAACCCAGGTGCTAACCCTAACCCCTGCTGAATGGTTTATTTAAATACTAAAAAGTCATGTAAACTAATCACATCGGCTGAAGTTCTGTGTTTAAATACCTGGACTTGAAAAAAAAAACATAACTTTGTGGAAACTGCTGATTAGTCAACAAAAAACTTGGTCAGTTTGCACACAAAGTGGCCATTTAATTACTACTAATTAAATATCAAGATATGATATGAAAAATTGATGATTGATGAAAAAATAAACACACAGGGAAATGTATGCGTGTCTCTCTTGTAAGCCGTCGACCTCTCACCTCCTTTTCGTTGAAACCATGAGTCTGTAGGTTAGTCACTAATCGGTCATTACAGCAGATATCAGACCACATGGCTCAGGAATCCTCTAGAAGTGGAGGTATCCATGAGTGCCTTCCTTCAGGAAGATTACAGCTGATTAATCACTACTTGGACTTTTGCCAGATCCCAAACTACATATTTGGCATTGTCAATTTCGCTATGTTTTTTTTTCCCTTTTCTTTTTTTTGTTTCTCTGCTGAGGCAGCTGACACAGCAGACAATGTTGTTGAACTTAAGAGCATTCATGTGGGGACATGGATATATGAAACCACCCATCTCATGCCCAAGTGTTGCACAATGACTCTCACCTGATTTACACTTGATGTAAAATGATGATGTGATGTTCCCCCTTTTAAACTTTTCTGTGCTTTCACCACGTTTGTGTCTTCCCCTTTGTTATTTTAGTTGATGATTGTTCTCCAGCGCTGGTGAGGCCTACTCTTGTGTAGTAATGCTGCGGTGGTTTCAGCTTGTCCCAGTTTGTGTCCCAGTTTGTGTCTCCATAACAGCTCCTTAATCAGACCCGTCAAAGAGATGCGAAAACACCCTGCATTTAGTTAATGGGCTCGTTCCAGTGAGGTCACGGGACGATGTTTTCGCTTGAGATGCTGCAAACACATGTCAGTGAATGCTGTATGAAGAGACTCGGAGACATGTTCTGCTAAAGGAGAGAGCTGAGAGCTGCTCTCGGCGGCTTTGTCCTGACGCCCTTCTGCCTGTCCATCTACCTCTGTGACTCTCTGCCGCTCTCGTCTTTCGGATCAGGCCTGAGTGTGAACAGAGCAGGTATTAAGACGGAGAGACGCTGGAGACACTGGAGAGTCTGTTGGGGCTGAAAGCAAGTCTATACGGCTGGGAAAGGGAGAGAAAATGACCTTAGGAGACAGAAAGCGAGATGAGTCCAGGGGCATTTCCTGCGGAGACCTGTCGGCCATTTTATGGAAGGGAGACCTCTGTGAGACTTTTCTGTCGGGACGTGCATGGGAAGTGTCTGAGTGCAAGTGTGTGAGAGTGCACTAGTTTTCCTCGTCGACTGGTTGTGCATTTTCCTCCTCCAGTGCATGTTTGCCTTTGTGTCACACAGTAGCACATTGTCGCTACCGCGGCCTGGAAGTCATAATTGCTCTGATAAGTTGTATGATTCATGACAGCTGCCTGGCAAGCACACATTGGGTTCATTTGAGATTCAGACTGGTTGTGCTAATATAAGTCATGTTTATATGAGAGGGTGAGATCCCTGGAATGTTTTTTATACTTAATGTTGTGATGTTAAAAAAAACACCTTTGGTTTTATTTTGATATAGACAGAATGTAAAGTCAGATATGTCAATGGTAATACACAATGACAGTAATGATATACACAGCAGCGGAAGTCCACAGAGCACACACGCAAATTGAAAGAAATCATTGTTTATAGATTTGTACTAAAAATATGCTCTGACATGCAAAAACCGGACGAGTTATTTCCACCGCTGAGTTTCTTTTTCGTTAATTTAAGGACACCTTTACTTCATTATAACCTTTATACTCTATACCCCAAATGGAAAAAGGCTGCAACTAAATACAGTTTAAGTACTGCCTTTTTTTACTGAATGTTCATTTGAACAGATACAGATTTTTTTCCAAGTAAATACAAAAAGTTCAGTTTACACAAGTTACAAGGAAATTTAGTTTGGAAGCGATCTGTAGTAACAGCTTGAGGTCAGGTGTTTAAAGGTAATAACACATTAAAAATATTCATCCGCAACAAATACATTTAATGATGATGAGCTAACTATTAATCACGTCAGCTCTTTTTTGAAGTTAAGTTGGTAGTTATTTGCCAGGGCTGGGTATGGCTACTGAGTTCCTGATCATTTTCAGTTCATTAAGAAAGTTTTCAGTTTTTGGTTTGTAATTTCCCCAGTATTTTACCTCTGGTTTCACAAATAGCATATGATCTTGTGAGACTGGTCTTACAACACTTAATGCGTGAAACCAGTTGCTGCTTATATTTTATAAAGCGTGAACGTGCTGTTTTAAGCACCTTATGAACAAAAGTGTGTATTTGTATTGTCTCATTATCCCAAGAAGCTAAAGCCACAGATGACGTCTTCAAGTTATTGGTGTTATCGCAAAAAAAATATTATTATTATTATTGAAGTTAAAGGAAATGCTGAAATATGTTTTTTTTTTTTTTAGATTTTTGTTTCAGCATCGTCACAGAAATATTTTTAATTAGTTAATTAGTTAATCCGTGTATTATAGAATGTGTGATATATGTATATTTTTGAATGCCCATATTTCAAACATATTTTAAAATGTGTAGTAAATGTATATATAAAATAGTAAAATTGCCTTAAGAATTAAAAATGTAGGTAAGTAAATAATAGACTTTCTGATATTACGCAATATGGGCCTTAAAAAAAGACGAAACAAACCCTGAGAGTTGAGACTGGACGTGTTCAAGGTGATTAAAGACAAAAAAAGTCAACCTTAAATTTTTTAATCTTTTTAACAGTAACTGGGATCTTTGCTGAACTACGACCAGTTGACTTTAGTTTTCGGTCCAAAAACCACTCCCCCTCAGATGCAGACTAGTGTCTGCTAAGCTCAGAATGTCCTCCCCAGCTTTCTGCTGACGTTTTGAAACTTTGTTTCTCAACTGAGAACGCCCAAACGGGTTTGTTGTGTTTCAACATTTTCTGTCTATTCAAATAATTAGATAGAGATAATATTTTTGCTGGACTCTTATTTGCTGAGATGAGAGCAGCATTCAGAAAAAGTGATCGGACAGGTTTCTTTTGCTGGAGGCTGACTGCAGTGACAGATTTCAGCAGACATTTTGTCACCTGGAGTCACCTAGGATCTCAGGTTTTGCTTGGCTACAGACATTAAAACTAATCTGACTGTTAATCTGTTTGCATCCATGACTGCTGGCTGACTTTTGGATCGGTCTAACTCTATTAAACAAACCATAGTTTGTGTTGTTGTCACAGCTTTATGACTTGCTAACCAATTACTTCCCCCTCCCCTGCATTAAATAGCTTTATTTTTACATGCAGCTCGACTGACACCACAAATAAGTTGCAGGCTTGCGAGAAACCCCTCTCACGCCTGTCACCATGTGAGTCCACTGGAAACAATGTTCAAAGGTCAGAGTCCAGTGCAGCTGCCAGGCAGATATACATTTCATGAGTGTGGAGGAGGAAGTGGGGCCTGTACAATATAAAAAGTCAAATATCTGATAGTTTGGCGTTTGACTGTTTCATTCGAATGGCCGAGCCTCTGTGTTTATTCCTCAGGTTGTTTCGGTTCCGTGCATATAGAGTAGATTTGGGTTAGTTTGGGTCAAGATATGATCATTTTAAAGCGATCTCGCTCACTTGTGAGCTGATCTTGTGAGATGTTGAGCATGAAAGCAGCCTCAGCGAGATTTCTAATGAAACGATGCAGGAAATGGCGTGTATTTAAAAAATGAAAAATTAAAATGAAACCTTGATTATTTATTTAGGTATTTATTTATGAATTTCTATATTTTTAACCCAGGCTTAAGAGCTTTGGACTGCTCCTCAGAAGAATTTTAACTCAAGGTTCAGGCGCCGATATGTTTCTAGCTACAATCTTATCATCTGGGGTCCTAAACAGCACTTCTTGCATCTCTTTTGATCCAAAAACTGAAACTTGTGTTAAAACTATGTGAGACACTCTTGTCAACAGTTGTTGTACATGTTCTAATTGAGTTGTAGTGTTCGTTTTGTTTGTTTGTTTGTTTTTTTTGTGGTGGGTTGTGGCTCCTGTTACATCTTTGTGTCCCGCTCTGTTGTGCTAACTCATGGGAGGTGAGGGGAGGGAAAGTGAGAGGAGCCCAAGTTGCCAAAAACAAGACAGAGAGCCCTGAAGGGGAGGACAGAAAGTAGTTAAACAAGAGCAAAGATACTGTAGGCTGTGCAGATGCACATAAAGCATTTCAGATTTGAAATACTGATGAGCCAAGTGCAGAAGGAGCAGCTCGGTCCCTGCGTCAGGCTGCTGTGGAGCGGTTCCCATCCTCGCACTGATCCGAGGCCTGGTTGGCACATTGCCGTCATGCCTCTTTTGTGAGCTAACCTCAGCCAACCCGGCCCCCGAGCACTACCCAAACATCACACCACTTCCAGCAGCCGATCAACCTGCCCTCTGCAACACAGAGGAATGCACGGAGAGAGGCTGAAGTAGAACCCCTGCTGTACCCCGAATATACAAGTTACTTATTGTTTTCAGAGAGGAGAAGAGATTGAGTGCATCATATTCAGTACGTGTGAAGTTCTACTTCTCAGTTTTGTTCATTGCAAATATACTGATGTATCAGCTGTACTGTACGTGGTCACAAAGCATTTCTAGTATCTTTATTTTTAGTTTACAGTTCCTTAAATACGTTTTTGGCATACTTTATTCAAGTTTTTCTGTGCCAGTCCAAATCAAATCAAAGTTGGCAAATGGTTTTTAATGATAAATCCGTGTCATTTTCCCACTGATTTTGTTATTGATTATTTAGGATTATCAGGAAATTTTCTTTCATTGTCTCAGATCATGCAGTGACATATTCAGGTGCCCTCACATCACTTTCTAATGCCATTATACAAAGACAAGTGGAAAAAATGTTTGCAACTATTTAAATTACAGAAATGTGTGTTAAATGTCAAATACACAGTAAAAAAATAAAAAAGTTTAGACCATACGATGAAGTTCTTGCTTTGCAACTTTATTGAAACAATATATACACACTAAACTCATCTACTGTTGTTGTGAGGCACTACTGCAATGGTGAAATTTGCGAGGAATCAGGAGGAATTGTTGGAATTGAAGTCACTTTGGTCTGTGGTGAGGAGATTTCTGCATTTCAACACCTTGATGTTAGGTCAGCTGCTGCGCACTCAAAACTGAAAACAAAGTGTTGGTGGTGGAGTTGCGTTGTTGTTAATGTAGGCAAGACAAACACATCCAGCAATACAAAATGAGTGCAACACAGTATAAAGACTTGAAGAAAGTAGATGAACCGTTGAGTTAGGTCTCATCTCTTCTTTGATTGTAATCTTAACTGAGAAGATGGCATGAATTTACAAATTTCCAAAAATGGCAGGATTATGACAAAGAATGAAACTGGACACTGAACAACACTAACATTGTTCTTTCGGTTTGATAAGTGAACTGAACTTTGCCATAGTACAACCTCAAGAACATTAACTCCTCTTACATAAATGTATTGGGCTCATTTTTGCCCTTTTATTTATTTATTTATTTATTGCTTCAATCTGATAACGAATGTCCGCTTTATATCAGCAGCTAAAGTCACTTCACTGTGATTGGCAGTTTAGAGTCTCTGTGGTTTAGAATCTGTATTTTGAGACTCTGTTGTTTGTGTTTTGAGGTTTAAGTCTCTTGTTCTGGGTTTTTGCTCTGTGTAAACACGTGAAGGCAGAAAAGCCCGGAAACAATAGACAGAGCAAAAGAGTTTAAAGGGCAGAGAAATAAAAGCTTTCAGTTATTATGTAAGGATGTGATACAGAAAGTGTCCCGGCTGTGTCACTCTTGTAGTTGGCTGGTTGTGACAGTGAATGAACGCCCGTGGCTGTTAGGAGGCCATGAGAGCAACTTTAACCGGGCCAGAGCTGCTGCTTGTAAACAGTTCTGGACTTTACACTTTTAGAGGCCGACAGATACATCAGAGCTCAAAGGCCTATTAAAGTCAACTTTTTTGTCAACTCTGACAAAAACTATTGGTAAAACAAATAAAAGTACTGGAAGACTACATGTATGTACAAGTAATTCACATAGGGTATGGCTTATATAAGACCTGTGCTTAAATTAAAAAAGAAGTTCCGTTCTGTGGTCTGTTTTAGTGCCAATGTCTGCTCAGTGATTACGCAAATACTACACTACAAATCAGTTATGTAAAGCCTTCACAATATATCACACCTGCTCTCATAATGGTGACGTAGAGGGCTGTGTTTACAGGCCTCCAGGTAAAACTAGCCCTCACACGGGCTAGTTTTACCTGGAGACCCACTGTAATTTGTAATAGTAGCGGAGGTTGTCTGTGATCTCAATCCTGTACGAATCGTCTGTGTCCGTAATTTGTAAAGTAAAAATTACGCGCCACATTACCTACCCTGTTTCTCCTAACACACAAATCTCTCTGTGATTTAGGAGTGAGTTTTTAGGTTTTTGAGACTTTTGTTTGAGTTGTGTCTTTTTTTTGTCTCTTGTCACTTGTTAAGAAGAATGTGCCGTAAAATCAAAGTCTACAAGACGTTAGGATGCAAACCGAGATGTCGCTAACCCATTCACCAATTTGATGGATGAAATCATTAAATCAAGCATTAACATGTTCTTCTGTAAAGGTGGGTCTGATTTAAATACTGACAGGTCGTTCATTATTTCTTCCCAGGATCAATAGTCTCATCACATCATTTTTCATTTTTTTTTTTTTTGTCAGCTTCAGTTTTTCTCTTTTATGTTATTATTAATTACAATTTGCAAAGTAACTAAAGCTTTTTTTAAACCTGTGAAATGTCCCCAGGTAAAACTTATCCGTTGCAAATAGGGCTTCAGACATGAAAGAGAACAAAAAAAAACACTTGAGTGTGAGAGTCAAATCACTGTTAAACAAACGGGTGTCAAACATGAGGGCCCTTCTCCTTTGTACGTAAGGGCCAGCATCCTACTGGGCCCTGAGGCCTCCGCGCTGTGAGGGGAAACAGCAGGGGTGGAGATGAGGTGGTCTGGGAAACCTCTCTGCATCTTTCCATTGTTATTTTTGTCTCATTCATTCTCACCCGCCCACACCGCCCTCCGCTCTTCAGCCTCATGCTTTCCATCTTTGTTTTATTTATTTATTTATTTTTAAATGATTTACATATTAGTTTTTTACCTTATTTTTTTCATGTATCTCTAATATTTATTGCGGATGCCTAGCTGTGCGGTTTGCCCCGCTCGCTTTGTTGTTGACTCCCCTGCCCTCCAGACATGAGATTGTTTGACGAGACCTATACGTTCTCCTCCTCCTCTAGAACTCTGTCTCCATGCCATTTCCTTTTCCCATCCGTCAGCTCCCCGTCTTCCTCTTCCTCCGCTACCAAATTGGCTAGCCTCCATGAACCTCTGTGTGTCACCTGGCTGAGCTCCATCTCCCTTCAGACTTCCCCTCTTTTCCATGTCAGGGTGACTATAGAAGGTTATCTCTATGGAGTTTAGTCTAGTCATTTGTGTACAACAACTTCTTCCTAACCATAAATGTTCCCTCTGAGGTTTTCTGGTAGATACTGGTATAGTGAGGTTCTTGGGGTGGATAGATGGGTCTTGAAAACATCAGTTTACAAAATAACACCGCTGTCTGCAAACTAGAAGTTTGTTTTGTTTGGCTTTTGGTCTTTGCGTGGACCTGTGGTTATTTACCAATCAACACTGTCTGGTATTATAACTATTAAGTGGTCATTTCAGCTCAAACCGACATATTTCCCTGTAGCCAAAAGAGCAGTTATTGTGCCATGAGCTAACTTAACCTTAATCACAGCAGAATACATTTACAGATTTTTATTTACGTACATAAATGATGTGTGAGTTAAGGAGAATAAATCCACCAGCAGTCTCCAGGAATACTTGAGTGTCTCATTAGTATGGCCGTTCTTGCCATTTTCATTCTAGGTCATCTAAGGTCTGTTTGTGTTGAAAGGAAGTCTAAAGAGATTACAGTTTCCCTTTCTGTTTGTCCTGTGTGTGTGTGTGTGTGAGTGTGTGTGTGTGTGTGTGTGTGTGTGTGTGTTTTAAGAGCTTTTTTCCTCCATTTTAGACAATTTCACTCCTCAAAGTGAATTTGTTGCCTTTAACAGCAAGTGAAATCAGAGCAGAGCAGAGAGGAGCTGAAAGCCAGACCCTGTGACCAGAACAGAAGATAGTATCAGGCCTCGGTCTCTGCATTTTGCTTCCAGAGAAACACTTGAAAAATGTCCCAAGAGACGGCAGATTATCTGTCGGAGAAAATAACTAAGGGTGCTCCACTCATTTGTATTAATTTAATCACAGTTACAATATTTTATATGTATCATTGAAGTTTGAAATCCAATGCCTTGTTTTACAATGCAAAAGCAAAAACTGTTAAACTAATAAAACTGGTACAAGACCGGCATTCCTTTCTCTTTTAAATCTCTGTAATCCCGTTCTGAAGACTGCCCGTAGTCATTCCAGTTTTCAGTTTGCATTTCAGGACATGCGAACTAATGAAAGATGCTATCTCCTTCTCCCCTGTTTTTACCTTTAGCGTCACATCTATTAAGCACTCCACAAAAAAGAAGCATGCAGTCAATGTTAAACCGACACTGAGTGCTTCAATGTACCTACAAACTGGATATTACAGCTATACAGGAACAAAACACCTAATATAACCAAGGATTCCTTTGAATACTGCGGATTAAAAATGTCAGGTTTATTGAACTTAAATTTTTTGCATTAACAAAATTAAAAAAAAAAAAAAAAAGACAAACAGAAACAAGTAGACGATTTAACATAAAATATATACTGTATATAGGTATAGTGCAGGCTGGGATGCAAATATTCCACGTCATATCCACAATATCTTAATAGGATCTAACTGAGTCCTCTTAACATAAATCTACTGAAACTGTCCCATTGATCATTAGCCAGCCCACAGTTGAGGGTCCCTCCCAACATAATTACTTGTGCACAAGTTATTAGGCCAGTTTTTAAAATTCTAAAATAGATTTATTTAAGTGGGGTACCATAGTTCTGTCCCCAAGGAAACATAATCTTGGTTATGTTGGAATTTCTGGGAAATTCAACAATTAAAGTGTTTCAATCTCAATCGTGCAGCTCATCTGGTATTCTGATGGAGGGATCCAGTCTGGTCAGCTGACCCCCTTCACACCACCTGTGGTCCCTCTCGCTCTCTCCCTCTCTCTCTCGTCCCCTCTGTGCCTCTCTCAATCAGCCAGTCTATCCCGACCATCAGCGTGGCGTGGGCGGGTTTGTTTGTTTGTGCCAGAATCTGTGTGTGTGTGTGTGTGTGTGTGTGTGTACCTCTCTTTCATGAACTATCAGAATCATCAGCAATCTCCTGCATCGTTCTTCCCCTGATTGAGCCCAAGTCGGGGCCCCTGTCTGGGATAGCTGTTTGTTCGTCCGTGTGTGTGTGTGTGTGTGTGTGTGTGTGTGTGTGTGTGTGTGTGTTTGGCTGTGTTTCCAGAACTCTATGTTCCTCAGGATCACAGATTAGCCAGTACTGTATTGTTGCTCTGTGTTTGTGTTCGACCAGGCGCCACAACTACAGGAAGACCCACTATAAGCAAGGAAAGGTGTGTGTGTGTGTGTCTATTGTGGGTGTGGGTAGACTGTAGAGTGTTTTTTGACGCTAAGCTGCCTTTTATAGTAAGAAGTAACTAAGTAAATTTTTTGCCATAAAAATAACCTGAATATCTGCAAAATGTTAATGGGAAATGATGTAAAGGAGCAGACCAACATTTTTGGACGGTGCATTTATTTTCTTAGATCCAGAAATATACCATTATAGCGACATATCTATTTGTTCCAATGTTACTTTTAGGAGTCCTTTACCTAACCTTTTACCTTTACCTTTTTTCCTTATGAGGAAAAATTTGAAATATAAAACTCGTTGGAAAATGTAGTTTTGTCAGCATGCCAAACTAATTTGGACCAAGACCTACCTTTCTGAGTTTCCCACACATTGTTTGACTGTAGCAAATTGAGCTCAAATGTTTGCTGTGAGCAGTTGCTACAAACCACCAAGACACCAATCTGATTACGAGCAGTTTGAAGGCTTATGTTTGACGGAGCAAGGCCAACAAGTCCTCGCTGCTTTCACCTCGGTTATAACACATTCTAGATGTCTCACTGACACGTAAGAGATACCGATCTGCAAAAGAAAGAAAGGAAGAAAGAAAGAGTACTGTTCCTTTAAGAGGGGGTGAAGGTTCGGTCAAATGTTCAGGCTTCAACCAAATCTGTGAATCTGTCCTCGGTGAGAGTGATCCAAAGAACAAGAAACTGATTAGGACATTTTTAGATACCGAGCAGAAGAGCAAATGATCCATGGAGAGCGGTTATGAAACGCTGACCCACATACACACACACACACACACACACACACACACACACACACACACACACACACACACACACACACACACTTGCACACACACAGCCTTACACCTGCTCTGGTTATAGGATCTGTTTCCTATAAGCACCATACAGCTTGTTATCACAACAGTCATGTGTACGTTAGGAGCCATGCCTTGTTTTCTGTCCATTTGCCTGCGTGTGTTTGTGTGGAACACCCTGGGTGGAAAGAGGAAAAGTTGTAGCACCACTTTTTGCTACCAACTTTCAACTCTTCTGTACAGCAGCATAATTCACTCTCTGGTGAGTATCCTTTAAGCTTCCATGTTGGTGGTGCTCATGTTGTTCATAGATTGGATAGTATTTTTTTGGATAGTGCTTTTTCAATTGGTTTCAGAAGACGACTTCTTAGATGCAGCTAGATTCATCCTAGAACTGATGTTGTTCTGCTTTAATTCATTAGCACATTTTAATGCTGATGATGAAACCTATGAGAAAAGCAACCTAAGCCAGGGATATCCTACACTCACACAAACATTGCTTGAGTAGCTCGAGGAATATCGGCAGACAACCTGCAGTCACGAATGTGGTCAAGGAATGAAGACTAAAATGGACGTAGTCATGCACATCATCTAATTAGTTTACAACAAAATGGCTCTGATTGGTTGGAGGCCTATCCAGTCGCGGGCAGAGGTATTTTTCCCCCGTTGGTTTAAAAATGACCCACTGGACAATCACTGGAAATAGTCAAACTCTTTTCAAATGCATTGACTCATTTAGACATCTGATTACATTCATCACATAAATGAATACATATAAAGATATAAAGCAAATTTTCATATAAGAGTAATGATAGATTCTCAGATATTGCTTACATTTGCATGCAGCGCTGCAGGGGAAAACTCTGTTCACAGTGTGCCAACAGTGAAAGCAACACAATCTGAGTGAAAGCAGCAGCACTGCTGTCTCTTTATTGTCTTGCGTACGTTTCAGGCTGATTAGTTTGTAACCTTGCATCTGTGTAGCATGCGAGCCCACGTGCACATGTATCCCCCTCAGCCTCCAGTCATTGTCGTTGACCTACACGTTAATCACACCCAGAGAAAAAGTGAAAGAAAATAAAGTGATTGAAAAAGCTTTAGGGTGTCTGGTAAAAATAAAATGAATGAGTGATGAGGGTGTGGAAGAAAAGGCTGGCTTACTTCTGCCAGGAGCCCTGCTTCAAGGGAAAAAAAACACATTGCACATTGTGTGGCCTGGTAACTGATTGATTGATGGTTACTGAAGCCAGCTAATAAACCTCAGTCAGCTGCACCTTATAATTAGAACCACAAAATGGTAATTCACAAAACACCAATTGAAAGTGTGTCTTTATGCAGACAAATCTGTGGAAACATTACTGTGGCAACCTCAGACAAAGCAACACAGAAATTTCCACTTTAAAATACAAATTGTCACTTGTACCAAATAATGTGTAGTTATATTTTGGTTTTTGTAAAAAGTCAACTGGTTTCTGCATTAAGGGTGTTTTGCTCAGACAGCCACCAGTCATCCTCAGCTAATGTTCCACCTTTATAATGGCCGCTCAGAGAAGGAGAACATATGATACTGGGTAATTTCCCGGCACACACCCAAAATGTCTCCAGCCTCAAATGCATGCTCCGCTTCGTGACGTCCTGACCGCTGGACTGGAGCAGGAGGCCCTGGCGTCAGCACGCAAGCATCATCAGAGATGAACATCTTCCTATCGGAGCCAGACTTTTTTTTTCTTTTTTTTTTATCGAGACAACAATAGGTCCAAGCAGTAAGGGTCTATATCTGAGCATCTACACATGTAGTGTAGACTATTTTTGGTTTCTTCTATCAGCTACTGGAATTTAATGAAGGAGTTGATAGAGAAACCATATTTCTGTTCCTTGTAGCCTACTGGAATTTATGTTGGTGATGTAATACTTGGTGTTCTGTGCACGTTTTACTTTTTTCAAGTTTTTTAAATTATATGAAACATATTTTATCTCACAGGAAAGCAGGGTAATTGAAAAAGCATATAGCATTTATTTATTGGAAGTACTGAATAGAATGGAGTCAAGAACATTTTGAAGTGGTTTCAGACAGACCCTGAGAGTGGTCACACTTCCAAGAATTGGACAGCAAAAATGCTGACTTATGCATTATATAGTTATATATAGATTATTTTTTTACTAAAATTAAAAAAATAACAGCAACTGTACTGCTGCTGAAGGATTTAGCTCTCTGTCATCTCACCACGGTTCATACCATGGCTCCACATTCACCGTGAGTCAACCCGTGGTGTGTGAATGTGTGACCTCTTGCCTGATGTGTGCATGAACGTGTGACTCGTTGAGGTTTAGAGTGACAGCTTGACTTCTAACACCCGGGTTTCAGAATGCCGGGTATGTATTTTCTACCTGCCTCACACGCTATTTATTTCTGCCTCTGTCTAATACTTGAATTTCACCATAGCATCCTCTTAGAGAGCCACAATAACAAAACAAAATCTTAGTTATGGGTCGAAACAGTCCGTGCAGGCTGCAGGTTGTCTGCAGATATCCTTTTAGGGCTGACTTAAGCAATGTTTGCGTGAGTGCAGGATGATGAAAATAGCTGGCAGCCCGCATGGCCCCGGGCTTAGGTTGCTATTCTCATAGGTTTCACGGCAGCGTCAACATGTGCCAATGAATCAAAGCAGAACAAAGAATGTTATCTCTGCTTTTACATCATTTTGTGGCGAGAACAGAAGTCAGAGCGGTGACTCTTGTGATGTTTCCCTCACAGATGCTTCGTGTTTTCCTGTTTTTGGTTTAAAGTGTGAAAAGGCTGGAGTTCACTGAGTGCTAGTTGGATTTTTATTTGAGGAAACGTTCTTTTCTTATCTGTCAAATAGTTAGGTACGATAACTCAAAGCCCTTATGAAGTAAGCTTGCTATAATTTACCTGTAGGGATTAAGTTTTTCTTATTCTGGTGTAATTTTGTGACGCGATGTCAAGCTTTTATTATTTGTCCTTAGTGCATTCGCTCGTATCTCCGGGGCAGAGAATGAAACCAGTGGCAGCTGAGTGGACACGAGGGACAACCTGACTCCTTCAGCGTGCGCAACCTTTGCAAAGTCTTTTTAATCATCACAAGACTCTGTTGTGACAGCCGCGATGTTTACTGGTCACGTATATCTAATTGGTTGCAGCTGAAATGCCGTGTCGGAGCTTGTGTGATCATTATTGGAAGTGCTATTCATGAATGTTTTTGGCTATTTCATAGCGTTACACAGTTTCCCCAATGTGCAGAAAAACAGAATGTAACACCCTAATAGTGGTTAAAAACTTTGAATATGAAAGTAATGTATTTAAAACATGCTGTTCATTTCACCCACTGTGAAATACCTTCAGTGATATTAAAGAACCAGTCGAACATTCTGGCTAGTTATTTCAAATTTGCTTTGTTATAACAGTTGGTGTCCTATCTGTTTTAAATCATTTTTTTCAGTAACTCCAACATACAACAACAGAAGCAGGTGTAGCACGGTGAAATTTTTCAGGTTAAATGTGGTAAAATATGAAGTTTTAAACAGCTATACTTACAATGATGCACCTCAGTGCAGACTGTGTTTTTCAGTCTTACGTTGGTATTTTAAAGTTTATTAAAAAATAATGGACATACACATACAGTACACATATCTAAATACCTGCTAAAGGTCGTCGTCGACAAATAAGAGATGTTGTACAATTGAAACTCCATGCAAAAGCTTCAGGCATGTTGGAAATTATTCTTATCCAGTGCATCATAACCTCTGCAGAGGTGTCTGATCTCTTCACAATTTGTTCTGCAGCAGGACAGTGAGCAAAAAACATCCAACCTGAATCATGAGCGCTGTCTTCAGCCACAAGAACAAGAAAGAGTCCCGTAGCAGAGCCCTGATCGCAAAATAATGGAATCAGTCTGGATTTCACAAAGAAACATAACACACTGAGAACTGAACAAGTTCTTTGTTGTTTAATCCGCGACCCAAAAAACTGGAGAAAAAGTTTATGAATATTGTGTTAAGTTAGATAGCAAATGCACAATATTCATTGGGTTAATTTTAAAAGCAGCTGCTTTTAAAATTGAGCAGTAATTGAGCATTGAGCATGACTTTTTTCAAAAAATGCAAATAAAAATAAAGTAGAAGTAGAATTCTTAGTTCTTAGTTTTCTCCCTTTTAAGGGTTTCTTTGCAGAAAACAATAATTAGTTATCTTATATTGTAGAACATGGTTTGATCAGTTAACATGTACTTCAATTGAACTGTTATTATAGTACAATTATAGCAGCATAATAATAGTATGAATAATAATGACATCCTTCACCGATCACTGCATCTTTTCATATCACATCATTTCTCACTTGCCTGACTCTCTGCTGCTGCCTGGAAAAAGTAAGATCCATCAAAATGCTGGGGAAAAAAAAATAAAAAAATTAAAAATATAATGTAAAAAAGCCTTCCAAGTGTTTCTCAGGATAATTGATGAGTGTCCAGCGAGTACTGGGCTGAGTGGAGTGTCTGAGCGGCTGAACTCAGAGAGTGGAGTATTTTTCACATGGTTTGATCACATGAACCCAATTCCCTCTGCAGCTGTGTTTGCAGTGCAAAGGCTGATTGATGACTTTAAAATGTCTGTATGTCTAATGTCTGTACCTAAATGCTTGTATATCTCATGCAAATTGGACTGTGTATTACTTTCTGTAATTTTTACTACCTCATTCATATTCTTATTTTATTTTTAAGATCTTTGTTATCTTAAGACGCTTGGACGAAAAAAAAAAAAAGACCTGTGGGGATCAATAAAGTGATCTTGAATCTTGAATGAAACCTGCACAAAATAGGAAAATGTGAGTGAGTAGGTTATCAACTGCTAATTTAATGAATGGATTCAATACCACAAAGATTTGGTTCCTCAATGCACTCCAATGGATTCAGAAATGTGTGGACGTTCTCCAAATCATTTTCCTCTAGTTGTCTCAGGGATGTGGATGATTATGGTTTTGTATATGGCTTTGTTTGTTTGGTCCAGCTCCTCTTTGTCATCAGCTTTCAGCCCAGACTGTGCTCTCAGTGTCAGAGCTTCTGTCACGTCTAATCTCGTTTTGAGGTCATGTGAGACTAGTCATGCGAACCCAGTCGCACCAGACTACAGTGGGTACAGTACATTTAAAAATTTAGAAATCCAAAGATTTGATGAATTAATATTGAATCAATGGAAAATAACTATTGTACAGAGAGCAATAGACTTGAGGGTGATTCATGCATCAGTTTAATTATAGATGTCCTGCTCAGAAAAATGAGGCCTATTTTATTGAAAATGCAGAAAAAGATACAAAAATGACCGCAGGAGAAATGTCCTGATGGCTTAAAAAAAAAAGAAAGAAAAAAAGAAACTGATGAGAAATCTTTTTTAATGTTATTATAATTACGCAAAATGTTTATTCTATTATCAGTGTTGCTGGATCTTCTTTGCATCGACTCGCCATGTCAGATGGTGCCTCAGTGATCTTCGCAGGATGAAACGATGCAAGTCTAGTGAACAACCCTTTGTCATGAAAAATGTCCTAGTGCATTTTAGGTTAGAATTCATCATATTTATGTCAAATTTAGCTTTTCTGGACAGTCATTCTTTAGACTTTTAATTCCTCTGGCCTGGAAAAAACCAAAAGACAATTTTATTCAAATTTAAATGATCAAACCCATTAACTATAAATCAATAGTATCTGTTCTGTGCACCACTCAATGATGGTCCATAAAGTGTCTGAAGCATCATTTAAAAAGTTATGAAGAGGAGGGAAGACTTCCAAAAGAGTGTTTCGTATTTGTTGAGGAAGGCGAGGAAAGATAAAAAAGTGTGAAAGGGAATTGATTAAAAAGAAGAGGAGTAATTTATCTGGCTAGTTTAACTAGTTTAACCCTAACCCTAGTCCTGACCGCCTAACCTTGATTAAATGTACTCGACTACCTCTGACCTTTGGTCAGTGTGTGTCTGTGTGCGCGTCCATCTGTGTAAACGTGAGCAAAGGGTCAGTGAGTACACCAGAAGGCTCAGTGCTCTGGTGAAGCGCTGTGACTCCCATTGTTCCCTGTCCTGAAACAGTCTGCTGGGACCTACAGCAACAATGGCCCCAGACAATCAAAGAGTGGCACACACACACCAGAACACACACATCCATCCAGTAGCTGGTTGAAGTTAGGTCTTCCAGTTGACTTGATTGAGTGGAAGCAGTCAGTAGTGGTCTGCTCTGCTGTCTGCTGGCTCATCAGTAATGAGGGTTTGTTTGATTGTCAGCCACGGTTAATGAGTTTAAACCTCTGAGAGACAGGCAGGGAGACGCGCTGATGGGACATAGACTTGATGAGATAAGATAATGGTGCTTCTGTGTTCTCTGCCTTTCCAGTTAATTGTACGCAATCTTCTCCTTAATGTGCGTTTGTATGTTGGATTGTCTGGGTTATGTGTTTCTGTGCAGTCCTGATTCTAGCCAGAAGGGAAAATTTTAAATAAATAAATCAGACTAATTGTGTTGATGATGCGATGAAACAGATGATTTTAGCCAGTTTCATTCAATCCCAGTAAAAACGCCGCAGCAACATTTTCTACATATATCAAGTTATTTTAATTTGTGCAGTTTTGTGGTCAAGTCAACATATGGAAGAAGAATATATGCATATGTCAAATGCAGATCAACTTGTGTGAAGTTTTCCAAAAATTAATTTTTCTTGGTTTTAGGAGTCTTGATTTTATACAATTCTGAAGGCAGATGGATTTAGCTTCTTTTATTTGTGTAACACATTTTTTTCTTGATATAAATACACTCGATACGATTTAATGATGAACAGAAGAGACATGATAATCATTTGATTTTTAGAGTCGGACGTGTTGCTGTCTGGGTTTTTCTGTGTTTTATTATAGGAACAAGGAAAAATGTTAAAAAAATGTAAGGATAGACAAGATAAGATGACATTAACACCTACATGACATACATGACAGTCCTTAAAACCTCCTCCTTGTGACACATGGTCAAAACCGTGTGTTAATTTGTTTGAACAGCAAAATGTTCAATTTGGATTTGATACATATTGTTATCTTTATGCAAATAAAATACATTCAATCATAGAACCTGGAGAGAAAGTACTTGTGTTCTGTAAACTGGAGAACACATGCACCTACTGAGGGAAATACAGAGGCCCCTCATGCTAAATAGGAAACTGGAGTAGTTTGCAAACACAAATAAATGTCTTCAACTTTAGTGGAATATTTTGTCCATGTGTAGGATCACTATGCTGCTTTATGAGTCCATTTAAACAATTCGGAGTAAAATCTCAAGTTAGATGAAAAGGCTTTGGGGCTGTGACCTGTTGAAACACATCAAATACCTGAGACAAAGATTTGTAAAGGTGAGCTAATGTTTTCAGGCATGGTGGTCGTCATTACCCCATCAGCCCAGTAGGGTTTGGCAAGGAGGTAACATGTTGACTTTTTTTCTGTGATTCTGTATCAACAACTCCAAAAGCAATCCAGCGTAATGCTGTTAAAATTGATCAAATGTACTGTTGAACTGATTGAAAACATCTGCAACATGGTCAATAGGGTATTTCCCTTCAGTTTCCTCCATGGCCCGCCAAGCCGTGATTGTTGTTCAAGTAAAAGATCTGTAAAAACCCAAAATACATATTACAAACCATCTGAAATTTCTCTGAAACAGACTTGTTTTTTAATTTGACCTTTAATTTTGTGTCATTTTTCAGCTCCATTTACTTTTTGTGTTTCATTTGCAGAATGTTTGTGCTTTTGCGCTGTTGACTTTTTGTTTCTGGCCCTGCATGTTGTAGGTCTGGCACAGATGCGATCAGGTCTGATAAAGTGCACCGTGTCACTGCTGGACGAGGATATCTAAAGTTCAGCAGGGGCCACACCTCATCTGTTGTGTTTTTTATGAGTTATCTTTGTCATAGAGCCTGCAGACAGATCAGAAGCTGAAAAGCTCTTTGTTCAGGGAGGGAGGTACATGTAACCATAACTTTTCAGCTCATGCTAAGGTGCCAACATGCTCGCTTTGGGTCTGTGGAATACAGCCCCCATTTAAACGTGGCATGGAAACTCTTATGTAAATGCTCCATGCTGGACATGGAGTCTTTATTCTGACGTTTGCATGTACCTGTCGAAGTCAAAACAATATGACTGCCACTACTCCTGAAACATCTGCATCAATGTCAGAATTTATTCACAGCTAGTATATATAATATAATATAATTTAATGAGAATCAATGAAATTGATTGAATTTATTTTTGTATGAGTAAAACCAAGTCAAGTCAGAGCTTTATAAAGATGGGACACCAAAGGAACCTTTTCAGTTTTTCTGTTGAATTATCTACCTGAAGCAGCATGGATGTCATCAAAGTGAATGCTGCACTGTAATCTGCAGCATTATTGTTGTCCCTTTACATTCAATGTTCATTACGGACATAATTGTGCTGTTGCATACAAGCTGCTGGCAGTTGACACATTTTTCAATTTGTCAGCATGAGTACACGGAGTCAGCGGTTTAAAACTCAGCACCCCTTTGTTCACTATGTTGCCTTTCTGGAGCTAGCTGACTAACTTCTCTCGGTGAATCTTAAGTCCTGAGCCCATCTTGTACCCAAGCATCTCTAGGATCACTGTTGCTGTACTGTACTACAGCATTCACATCCACTAGTAGATCTTCTGAAGGTACTTGACAACTCATCTTCGATATTCCACGGGGGTTTCAGGACTCTAGTTGGGTCACGATCTTCCTTCTCAGGTCAGCAGCTCTTGTATTAATGCCTTTTGTATTTGTTGAGGCTTGGTACCCAAACTCTGATTGTGGGGATTATGAAGGCATCTCCTCGCTGACCTGTCATCTTGACTGCCCCTTGCTGCAACATTGTTGTTGTATTTCATCAATCTCTCGTTGTGATAGTATATGACGTGGCTGATTTGGCTTCTTTTCATAGAAATCGGGAGTGAAATGAGAAGTGCAGAATATGAATATTAGAGAGGTCAGATGTAACTAAACTCCAAGAGTGATATCCTGATATGGATTGTTGTGCTGCTGTGTTGGATCAGACACTGAACTATCTGTCTGTTGTGTCTGTTTGAGTTTTCACATCTAAATCAGACTACTTTCATCAGAGAAAAAGTAAGCAGAGGCTTTGTAGATTAACAAATTTCTGACAAAATTTAGCCTTCCTCTCATAAACTGTTTGTAGAGTGACCAGTGAATATTTTTTTTTTATCATGTTCTAGCCAAAAGCTCTCTCTCTTGAAACCTCAACAACCATATTAACGCAAGGAAATTAAAATAATCACCTGGCTCCTCGGCCTCAAGCTGACGGCCACTTTTAAATTCTCGTCAGTTAAAACCCATTTCCTTCTACTGCCACCCTTGTGGCTGGACTCCAAACACGTAGCAACCTCCTCCGCTTTCCAAAGTTCAGTTTCAGTTTTGCTCAATAGGTCTTACTCAACACACACCAAATCGATCAAACTGCAGCAAACAAATACACAAAACTGGCCACAGCTGCTGGATGAGTCACCTCAGCTAGCACTGCTTTGCAAATATTATTTATACTCGATTAATAATACTACGATTATCATGTTTTGAAAGAAGGTTATTATAGAAGATTAGGAAAGTGCTTATCAGGACAAGATAATGAGGATTCTTAATCAAATCTGTGAGATACTTTTGACTGTTTTGGAAAAGGTTATTTCAAATTTAATGTCATTTTAATGACTTCAATTCACTTAAATCATCAGTTAGATTTTATGAATACATTTCCCTTTATATTTAGTTTGATGTTATTCACTGTGTAATGGCAGTATGAACAGTCTCCAGAGACTCAGCATCTTTATCCTTAAAAGTCAGCAGTTGGTGAACACCTTGTTTGACTTGGTATTTCCAGGTTTCCTTTATTTCTTCAAATCACTTGTTGTATTTTTTTTATTATATTAGGTATGCATCTTTTGACAGGCTTGGGGTTGTTTTGTATAATGTTGTATAATGATTTTTATAACATAAGTGAAAAACGACAAAATGGCTCAGGTTTTGATGTTGTAGAATGTGTTAATTCAATTGCAAGATGTACAAGAGTACAACCATGTTTGTGTTTCTAAAAGAACAATGTGTTGAAGTCCATGTGCATTAACTGCATTCTGCTGATTGAAACTCTTCTTAGAGGAAGTGGGGGAAATGGCTTCACGCCATTAAAAGGTGCTCGCTTATCTCGGTGCATCTGTGTTTCTTTCTCTTGCACTTTCCCTTTATTTAGTATGCAAATGAGTTCACTTCCATCACACTGGTACAACTTGAACCAGCCCCACCATCCCACATCAAACTCAAATGACTTCCTGCTGTGTCTCAGACAGGGAGATCCCCTTCTTCAGAGTGACGAGCAGACTTTAGAGTCACCTCCAGTGCAAAAACTGTTGATAACAGTTGCCATGCACAACATGGAACCATCATCGGGTTGACTAAGGTGTTTGTGACATCAGGGTTATCAACTGAAGCACAGCAAACAAAATAGCGTGAATTTCAGAACGCCTAAAAGCTAACTTGCAGAAAGTTTCTGCACAAGGACAGTTGTTTCGTTTATTCGCACACATACGATATAATACCAACCAACCTGCTGTAAGCCCTAAAACAATTGAAACATATCCAAAATAAAATATATATGTACAGGTATAACACCCTGAAAGCCAGTTTAAAAAAGTTGCCTCTGGAGAACTGATTCGGCTGGGCCAGTCAGAATGTTTGGACATTCTTTTTGAGGTGATGGACAGAAATGTGGACAGAAATGACAGTGACTCTGATTCTCTAAAGGACTACACAGTCACGTGAAGAAGTATTTTTTTCTCTGTATTGGTTGAAACACGCTTTGTAATTAAATCCAAATGGAGTGTTACCTTGTCTTCTCTGAAAAAAACAGCCATAGCCATGGCTATGACTTTGTGGTTCAGGTGATTCACTTGACCAGCTGCGTAGAAAACAATAACACAACTACAACAGGAATGCTACTTTGTGGAGTCATAGTCACAGAGTAATAAGTTTGACTTAAATACTTTTTGATGCACTGGAGAATATGGCAGTCTCGTGGTGGTACTTTTCACAAGAAAAAAAAACTGTAATGGTGTGACTTGCAAGCTGCAGAAGATTTATAATGAGAACAGACCATTTCCCTGTGTTTCCACTGAAGGACGCATTTGTGTCTTAGCTTGTGAGTGAACCTCTGTGAAATTAACTGTGAAACAGTTAACAGTCATATTCAACTCTTGTCGTATCACATGAGGATTTATGAGATCGGTTCTTTACAACACAGCTTGCAAGCGGCAGTATCAAATACAGAGTTTGAAAGATTCCAGACATTGAGTGCATTCATGGTGGAATAACTTCTGAACGTTAGAATAAATCTGTGAAGCATGATGATTAATGAATATCTACTGAACCACAGTGAGGTCAATCTAAGCTAACTGATTAATAGTAAAGCAAAGAAAAAAATCATAATGCCTTGCTATAGTGCATTATATATCAAGAAGAACAACTTGTTCTGAAAGTGTAACCATGTCCCTGTCTGTGTGTTTGGTGCAGGAGCAGCTCAGAGCGGCGTAAGGAGAAGTCTCGGGATGCAGCGCGTTGCAGACGCAGCAAAGAGACGGAGGTTTTCTACGAGCTGGCTCACCAGCTTCCTTTACCCCACAGCATCAGTTCCCACCTTGACAAGGCCTCCATCATGAGGCTGGCTATCAGCTTCCTGCGCACACACAAGCTGCTCGCCTCAAGTATGAACACTGCACACCACACACATGGAAATGAATGTAGGCTGCTTAATTTTAATTTGTTGCACAAAGGAAAAATGCAAATTCTACACACACCCTCACCCAGAAATTAGAAGTGATGGAACAGCTTTACGTGTCCACGACTGGGTGTGTTGGGACGCCTAATTGTACAGTATGGTAGGAAAACATTTGTTGGCCTCTTTTTTTTGCACATCTCCTCCTTCCCTTTGTGTCAGTTAAAATTAGAAGTTGAGGAAATTCAACAAAGGAGCATTGTTCTGAAATTCCTCCACCACGTCTGTCTCGAAATGAGATCAGAGAACGCCAAAATTAAACAACCTGAATGGCAGTCGGCAACAGCACAACTTGTAGACTGAAAAAAAAAAACCCAAAACATTTGTTCACTGGGTTTGCACATGTTAGATGACAGAAGTGAGAGTGCTTAAAGTATTTTTTTTTTTTAATTTTATTTTAACCTACCTTTAGCAGTACTTGTCATTATAAAATTTAACCAACAGCTACTGCGTAATGGTATTGAATGTAAATTCATACTGAATCTTATTCGTACTTTATGTTCCTGGAACTGATGTGATTCCGATCTGTAACAGATTACTTTAAAAGCAAGTTCTGTCACACTGAACAATGACTGGCAGCTTAACAACCCATTGTAACAACAACATGCCAGTGGAACAGGAAAGTATTTTGACTCATACAAGAGTTCCCCTTATCTGCAGATCTTTTTACACTGCTGGACGTCATTTCAACCCACCATAATTCTATTTTTATGTAACTTTTGATGTTCAGTTTGTTTTCTTTATTAACTGCTTTGCATTGTTCACGCGGGAAACAGCAATGCCTACAGCCGCCGCTTCCTTAAACAACAACGGTACCTGTTTCCTATTCATTTGTTGGCCATCATCAATCAGTGAATAAATCTATCACTTCTTCTTTTTTATTTATACAGCAGATCTGAGTGTTTTTTAAAATATAAAAACAGGACATTTCCCATATATAAATTGTACAAACTTATGTTTATTCTGTGTATTTCAGTTTGATAAAATGAGTTAGTGTAAAGTACTGTAGACACCTTATCTTATTTGTGTCACGTTAAAGGGCTACTTCATGAAAAAAAGAAAAAGTTATATGCAAATAGTTTCAGTTTCACATTCCTAGATCTTTAGATATCTACCTGTAAAACACAATGAGATGAGGCGGAGGATTTGTTTCCCCTTATTTTTATATATATATTTATGTGTATAAAATTTAGGTGATTTGTATTTTTTACATTCTAAAACATTTCCCGAAATTCTAGTATAGGCATCGGACATATTTCCACAGACAAATGAAAGTACATAGTGGTGAAGGAGAGGAAGAAGGAATGCAGGGTAAACGTACTTGTAAGGGATGAGAGGTAGAGGTCAGCGGGTTTGTGAGAGAGGTGAGCAGGGAGGAAAGAACACGATAAATGAGATGATGGAGAGAATGCATGAGGAGAAGGAGGAGGAGGGGAGGAGTAGAGGTAATGAGGGTAGGAAAGCAGTGGGTGAGAGGGGAGGAGAGGACGGGGAGATCTGTGAGATGCAGCATCAGATAGGGCGTTATCGGACCAGTTTGATTGCTCCGTGATGGAAGGAGAGATTGGAGAGGAAGCAAAGAGCTCTGCCCATCGTTCGGCTGGTGCTGGCGTTACCCCTGCTAGCCATAACACCCGACTGCCTTGGCGCCAAACATGCTGGCCGACACGCTCGCGCACACTCTCCAACACACAAACGTACTGTATATGCACCCAAGAGCACACATTATGCAAGTTGCTAGAGGGAACACCTCGGTTACGTAAAGCTCAGTTGGGACCTGAACAACTTTGATGTACTGATTAAGAGGTACTGAAGAAAATACTGAGTTTCTATTGTCATCACTTTGATTATTATTCAAGAGAGAGCCAAGTCGTGTTTATTGTCACTTCCACGATACGTTATATAATATATAAAAAAAAGAGGTGTGAAATACTGTTTGTTCTCATCGCACTGTTCTATACATACACCGATCAGGCATAACATTATGACCACCTTCTTAATGTTGTGTGGGTCTTCCTTGTGGAACCTTCTGATGGTGTCCTATCGTTTCTGGGAACACAGTGTCATTTGACGTAGGTCCATCTCCCATACAGTACAATACAATACAATTAACATTCAGGAAAATTTAAAGGCATTGTACCAACGGGTTTTTGCAACGAGTTTTTGCAACTTTCATGTTTTTTGAACATCCTGACTTTGTCAAGTTTGATCATTTGAAGGTTCCTGTGAGTCCCATCCCATGAAGACTGGTACTGCTATGATGAAAGCTAAATATCTAAATCAAATACTGGAGATCTCGAGTGTGTTGAAAGTAGATTAGTCCTAAGAGGTTGGTGGCTAATAATTTGATAATCCAAGTGGGATCTTCTCATATCTGCTCTGATGAGAAGAGGGTAAACATGAGTATTTTACAAAATGCTGGATAAGTATGGGTTTTAGTCTTAATTTTTCAACCTCAAATGAACAAGTGATTTAAACCCAGACTTCAGCTCATTAGGTAGATTTACTGTTTCATAACACCATTAGTGACACTGAAATGTTTCTGCAGTTTCTCGTCCTTCATCCACAAAGCCCAGATCAGAGGGCGGATGACGTTATCAGGGTTTCTTCTGACGGGCTGTGTGTGAGAACAGGCACCATAACAGTTGTCATTACACATTACAAGGAAAGGATGAAGGTCTTTCACTATAGGGGTCTCGTTTTACTTAGAGTGCTGTCACTTCATTCGGTCCAGCACGAGAAAAAAACATATCAAAAGGCAGAGGGGAAATGATTGTCTCAACAGCAGCCGTCTCTGTCAAAGTCTCTGTTCTACGCTCCATTATTCAGAAACTAGGCCAGTTACGTAACCAAAGAACAACAGAAGAAAAGTGCAGCTCGGTCCAGATGACTGGTAATCACAGCTTAGTATTTAGGCCAAAGGTGCTGCTTGTTTTTGGAATGGGCCCCGAGAGTCTCCCCAGGGCCTATGAGAAAGCTCTGGGCTCCCCTAGGGGCCAACGTTATTTGGGCCCGGCTCCAAACTCGAGCCCCAAGTCTCGCTGGGAGCCTTGAGAACTGCTCTCTCTTATCTCAGGGAAGCACACTGGAGGAATTGCAAGCTTCCCACCCTCCAACCCTCCACCCCCATCGACTACTGGGCTTTGTTCAGTGTGAAGCCAGTGTCCTCACACACACACACACACACACACACACACACACACACACACACACACACTCTCATTCCCTCTTGAGTGGCTGCCAGCGAGGTGCTAGCAGCGTTTCTTGTATCAATTAGCTCTGAAACGAGACATTGTGTACAGACTGGAGTCTCCGTGTGTAAATGTTTGGATACTGCACTGAAGCGCAGCGTGTAAGTTCTAAAAGTGGGCAGCCATTATGAACGCTTGTGCAGTTAGGGACGTAATCTGTGAGGAGCGGAGAGGAGAAAACAAGCACACATGCACAGATTCACGCCGATACCGTTTGTAGTCGGCACCCAACGGGAGGAGCCATTTGCGAGCCTAACCTTCTCCTGTTCGCCTCGTCTCTCCCCTCCAGGCAGCAGCAGTGACGACGATGGGGATGGACAGATGGACAGTCTGTACCTGAAGTCTCTGGAGGGCTTCATCACCGTGGTAACATCAGACGGCGACATGATCTTTCTGTCCGAGAACATCAACAAATTCATGGGTCTCACACAGGTACACAACCACGAAGGAACACTGGAACAAAGCAGACACGTGCAGACACTCAGCCCAACTTGGGGAGATCTGATTTTTGTACAGCATAAGAAAAGCTCAGCAGCACAGCATACAGGCTGACACATTACGAAGGCAAAGAATTCAGTACATAGATCTAGTACAATATAATCTTTATACATTAAATAACAAGGTCTTTACCATATTATTCAATTCAATTGTATTTATACAGTGTGGCAATCGTGGCAAGGAAATCTTCCTTTTAACAGGAAGAAACATTGAGCAGAACCAAGCTCATTTGGAGGGACACATCTCCCGAAGGCCAGCCGGGTAGAAACAGAAAAGAAAGAGAAGAGAGAGGATGGGACAACAAGAGAAATGTACATCTGTCATAGATACATATATATTATAGGCCATCTCATAAGCCTGTCCCTTTTAAAAATGTAACTAGAGCAATGGCCACCGAATAATCTTAACCAGTCTACCATATAAAGCATAACTGTGCTTAGGAATTTACATGGCAGTGTGCCCTTTGGATTATGGGAGATCTCATGAGCAAAGTTGACATTTTGGCCACTGAGTTGTGTTACGGAAAACTCAGGGGAAATTCATGGACATTAAGTCGCCCAGATCCCATGCCATGGATTGCCTTTTTTTTTTTTTTTTTTTTATAAATCAGTTGGACTTATTGTTTTCAGCTGTTCAGCTGAAAACAAAAGCCTGAAAATTCCAAACTTTACATATTTAACAACAGAGTCTTTTTCATATTACAAAAGCAATCAGGTCCTTCTTAAAACTAAAAGCTGAAAGCACATTATGTGTGTGGTCATATTTTCCTAAAATATTAGATTTTTTGACTGAATTGATGGGAATATGCAACGCTGAAAACTAACATACATCTATTCAAAAAAGAGAAAGATTCTACACCTGTTCAGTCGGTCGAAAAAAAAATCTCGCTGGAGCACATTAACCCGGTCAGACAGGCCAGAGACATGGGCGCAAACTGTCTCTCAGATGATCCTGTTGTATTTGTGTGAAATGCCTCTCATTCCATGGCTGTGTGTTCAATCCAGACAGTGAGATTCAACTCCAGCAAGCTCTCAAAGGAAGGGGGGGGGTTAGTGTAAATAGTGGAACTTTCTCATACTGACTGTCCACTTTTTCAGCTGTTTATCCCAAACAAACAACCTGTGTTTTTTTTTTTCTTTTTGTTCAGGTGGAGCTCACTGGTCACAGCATCTTCGACTTCACTCATCCGTGTGACCATGAGGAGATCAGAGAAAACCTGAGCCTGAAGACAGCTGGTCAGCACTAAGTCGCTCCCACACACCTGCTAAGCTTAGTCCGCATATGACGACTTGTTTTCAACCTCATTCTAACCACATCACATGCACACATATCTCTGCCATACAAATATTTGATGCTGTACAACATTCTCATTTTTACCTTGAATCTACCACCAGATGCCTGTTTCTTTTAGAAGTGTAACTAGAGCAATGGCCACAATAATCTTAGCCAGTCTACCGCATAAAATGATTGAATGAGTCTGCCCAGATGATCAGGTTCAGTTAAATCAAACTTAACACGGAAGTGAGTGAAGAAATAATGAGGGCAAAACCCTGAGATATACGTTGTCAAATACGATTTTTTCTTTAAGAAGATCACTTCTATGTTGGGATCTGGGACAGTGAAACTTCAAGTCCATCTTTACACAGAGGAAACACTAGAGGACCTTATTCATAAAGCTGCTCTCAGCTTTCGTCAGTAGACTGTGAGGAATGAGGGAAAAAAAGCTCACATCATGTTACGACTTGTAGTCACACCACATAAACAGAGGGGCATCTAAATGACCTAAATTACTCAGCGTTATTATAGAAAGCTACATTTAAACAGGACCTCACTTCTTACACGTAATAAAATTAGTATATTCTAGTACATCAGTTGATACCCCTTACTACACACACTATTTATAAAATGAATGGTGAATTAAGTCCAGGTTTCCTCTCTTTAGAACTTATGTACTTGAGTCAATACATTATGTAAGGCCTTAAAGGTAATTAGAAGGATTTAGATCTCAATCTCAAATTAATGGCCACTAAAGGAAAGTCCAGGGGTCATTAAAATTTGATCTGATTCTCCGTAGACTACGGATATCCACCATAAGCTTTGCAGCAGTCTTGTAGCCGTCGTCTTATCTCACTCTCGGCTAAAGTATTTTATGGAGCCACAGATATTTCTCTCACTTGATCCTTCTGTGCAGACGTGTTTGCAGTGTTTTCCGACAATAAAAATGCCCGCCATGTTCCACCGCAAGCACTGCACAGTCTTGAAGGTCCTGAATCAGGGGTGTCAAACATACAGCACGGAGCCCAAAACCAGCCCACCAGGGGGGCCAGTCTGACCTCACAGGTTGAATTTGCAGTGTGCGAAAATTAAATTGAAGAGATCAGCGGCAACGTTTCAATAAAACTAACTGCTATTGCTCATTTGTCCACTAGGATGAACTGCTTAGGAATCTACTCGTTCTTCTTTGCACACTAAAACTGCAGAAATTTGGACTTACTTGTACGTTATTATGTTACCATGTTATTGGTCCAGACAAATTGGCCTGTATCTGACTCCCGAACTAAAATCAGTTTGACACCCTTGCCTTAAACCATCATTCTGATCCACTAACACCCTCATTGCTGCTTGTGGGACTGAAATGAATCTATGGAAAACATGGAGTTATGTAATAATCTATATCTGATGTGTCCAGAACAAACACGAGAACAGAGTGTCAGAGGCCATACGCAGCGGAACCTAAAGAGAGATACAGTGGAGGAGTGTGTGTGTGTGTGTGTGTGTGTGTGTGTGTGTGTGTGTGTGTGTGTGCAAGCAGTTGTGAAGTGTGCATGTGGAGAGGCGAGGGAAAGATGATAAGAGCTGCTGGCTTGATGGACGAGAAGACGAGGGGAGGCGCTAAGAGAGAAAGGAGAACGGAGCAGATCAACATTTTTTTTGCAAATTTAGTTGTTGCAGAAAGTCGCACGCAATATAATTAGATGCAGATACAGAAGTGTACATAGGTACTCCTTTTCTGGCCAAGCATTGAGAATTTTTACTTGTCTAAAAATAGACATTGTTACACTGTAAAATCGCAGTAATAGTAAGTTACGCTGACTGTGGTTTCTGTGAGGGATATAATGTCCTCTCCCTCACACAGTGTCAAACAAAACACACAAACCGAACAATAATGTATATTTTGTAGACCTATTTAATTAAATTCACTCACTCGCCTACAAATTTTTTTCCTCAGCCTGGGGAGAATTTTTTCCCCCCTCCCTTGCACTGTTTGTTTTGCTCAAGTGGAACTATATAAAGATAAAGACACACTTGTGAGAGTGCAGATTGACAAAAGACACACTTCACCACTTGGCTGCGGTTCTGCGGCTGCAGTGCTGAACTCTGACCTCGTGATGTAACGACTTGGCCCTGATTTCACATCCTCTGCGACCGCTTTCCCGTCACATAGAGGAAAGGAGATAAGAGGGAGGAAGATGGGAGCCTTAACTTTAAGTTTATGGTTAATTTCGAAACTGAAATGTAATTACAAATATTAGATATTCTTATAGCTACAAACAGGAATATAGAAAAATAAGGAATATAAAAATGGTTCTTCGCATAGAATCTCCCTAGGCCGTGTGAATCTTTGGAGGCTTTATGTAGCAACATTTGGATGGTTCTAGCAAAAGGAAAGCTTTTCCCTTTAATTTCATCATTTGAAATGAAACTGGAAAACGGTGATGTTGAGTCACACAACGAGTTGAGATGCAGATGATGATGATGTGAAATATTAAGCAGAATTCCTGCTGTGTTCGTGTCCATTTTCCAGGAAGCGGGTTCAGCAAAAAAGGCAAAGAGCTGAGCACAGAGCGAGATTTCTTCATGCGGATGAAGTGCACAGTGACCAACAGAGGACGCACCGTCAACCTCAAGTCGGCCAGCTGGAAGGTAACAGCTGCTGCAGCTGCAAAGCAACACATTTGCAACATCTGCGCGTGTTCTTATACGGCCATCTCTTCCAGTTGGCTACACAACAGATAATGAAATGAAGCAATCTGCAGCCTAATTGTTGCAGGTTAAATATGTGAACAGAATGTGACGCCAAAGAGAAAGTTTTCCCTCACAGGATGATTTATCTGAGTAATTTTGAAGGCCCAAACTGGTAATATTTCACAAGGAGAGAGAGGAGACAGGAGTATATTACGTTGTCCTGTACCCCTGAACTACTCTTTAATGTGCCTCCAATCAAGTAAAAGAAAAAACAAAATGAGCACAAAATGAATTCAACTGCGTAAAAAAAACAAAAAACAAATCCAGCACATTCCTGTCCTGTGGCGTTCCGCTCTGATGTCCTTTTTTATTTCTCCCCCTGCTGCTCCGTCCAGGTGCTGCACTGCACCGGACACCTGAAGATGTACAGCAGCTGCCCTCCAAGAGTGCCTCGAGAGCCTCCGCTTACCTGCGCTGTCCTGATGTGTGAACCAATCCCACACCCATCCAACATCGACACGCCACTGGACAGCAGGACCTTCCTGAGCAGACACAGCATGGACATGAAGTTCACCTACTGCGACGACAGGTAGGCACTCACACGTACGCAGTCGGGCACGGCAATTTGGTGTTTTATCAGCTCGTATTTCAGAGAAATTAAGAAAAACACTTTCTCTTAATCTTCTTTCTCTTTTGGGTGTATTTCAGTTAGAAGTGAATTTCTTTATTTAATTTTTTGATTATTTGGACTATAATAACCCTAGAAAAGCATTGGCACAACATGAAGGTTATTATAAATCTGAAGAAAATTGAGAAAAACTGATTTCTCTGTCAACCAATTCTTCAACCAATGTAGAGAAACAAAAAAACTATTGGATAGTCCTCCAACCAATCAGAGCAGTGACCTGTGTGACACATGCTTCTCCACAGATGTCTTCATCACTGTTTACTGTTATTATCTTGCTGTTGATATCTTTTACAACACATGAGACATCAGACGGCCATTTTGTTAGAAATGAAAGGATCTGTATGGCACTCAAATGACATCTGTGATTACATTTCTCCATAAATCTGGACTTAATTGCGCTGACTGATCTTTGCCAGAGCCTAATGAATTCCATACAGAGAAACTCCAGATTGAAATTCCTAAATAATTTAATACACAAGTCAAGGACCAATGGCCTTTTTAAAACCAACCAGCTACAGAAAACTTCTTATTCTTACTTAGTACGGGATTTCCAATCATATGAAACACATGAAACCAGAAAATGCAATTGAGAACAAGGGCCATTTTTTCTGATTGAGTGTTTAGAGCAAGTCAGTAAGTTCACTGGAACATCGTCATCAAGATTTGGATGACCGCCAGTTAAAACTCAACCCTTAAAGCACTGAACAATTTACACCAACGCAAAGAAGAGAACCTTTTGACTAATTGTTATGTGTTGACTGAATAGCTTGGACTTGACAGGCACATCAGTTTAAGAAAAGAAAGCCAGAGATGAAACATGGATATAAGAAGCTGTCACATCATTGTCCAAGTGGCGCTGCTCCCAGATCAATGTGTAGACAAGCCTGTACACACACACTGTCTGTCCTCTGCCAGTCAAGATGATCAAGGTGATGTTGTGTGTGTGTGTTACCATGGCGACAGATGTCACTCTTGCAGATGATTTATGTGCATTGCATGTACAGCATGAATCTCAGAGCTTCGAAGCTAAAAAAAAACTGACACACGGCAGTCATGACCAACACATTTACACACACACACTCACAGAGTGGAGTTACACAAGCACATGCGTGCAAAATCCTGTAATCTTCATCAAGCTGCTCAGGCAGGACAAAGGCTTCTTTTGGAGAGAAGTGAAGGTGCGTTTGTGTGTTGCGTGACTGAGCCACAAACAAGGAGCCGTTTTCTTTTGTTTCATCTTTTTGGTGCAGTTTAATAGCTGCTAAATCTTCTGTCCAATTACGCGAATGAGTTTATTGCAGGTGGGTTGCCCTCCTAGCTCAGCAGGGACTCATTAGAGAAGGGACTGAAAGTTTCTTTAACTCGTGTCTGGCAGCGTGAGGGGTAAAGGAAGGGAAACAAAGAAAGAGAGGCGGGGGAAAAGAGGGAGAAAAGGAAAGAGACTTAGTAGAGAAAGAATAAAATGGGGAAACCAAGAAGAGAAATTCTACTACATAGTAAAAACTCAAAAACTCCTTTTGGTTATGGTTCATGACGGATTTACCCTAAAAGTTATTTTTTCCCTAATGTGTTGCTACATCAATACTACAGTTTTTATCATCTCTGCATCATCCCTGTATTGCTTCTTATTAAATTTCCACACATACATATTGAAGAAAATCTCACAGTAAACATGGTAGGAGTAGAAATAAGAATATTGCAAATATCCTTTTCAAAGTCAAAATGTTTGTCCTCATAACAACCCGACATTTATTCAAGTCTTTATCTCAGTCTCACTTCTATTGTTTTACTGCTGATTGGAGGCATCACTGTTTGTTACAGATTTATGACTGTAATGCAGTGATGTTGGACCAGGTAACATGTCAGAGATGATGTAGCATTTTTGTCCATATCGTGACATTGAAAGTTGTTATTGAAGATTTAGAGAGTTAGAAACGATTGACAATTATCTACTTGGAGAGATTGATTTTTTATTTTCTTTCCATCAATCATCTTCTTAATCATCGTTATTATGTGCTATTTCTGATGCTATTTTAGTGGCAACCATGTTTAGATGTGATTTTCTTTTTTTGTGTTTTTCACTACTTCTCCACCTCCCTGCCTAGTCCATACTCAGTATTTTTTTTTCCAACCATTCCTTTCTTTACCTATGTCCTTAAAGTCAATACCAGACACTCCAGGACAAAACGAATCGGCGAGATGTTACCTCTCCTCTCTTCTTTCTCGTCCTTCATTTTATATTCCCTCCCTCCACTCAGAGGCCAGCAGCTCTCAGCATTATGTAATCTGCAGGACACACAGTTTGCTCCGGACTGATCCCTCTTTCATTCTCGCACACAATAAATCCATATCAAATAGCGCCATCCATAGATTATTAATCTTCATTCAAGTTTGGCTGAAAAAAACGTCCAAATTTCTCCTCACATTTCCTCAAATATTCCCAGAATGTGCATTCAGCCCTCAATCACAGGTGAATGCAGACCTACGTATTTGTCTGGATGAAGCATGAGATTAGAAAATTAATCAAAAAGTAATCAATCACAAACAATAAATGTGGTCATGATCATTTCATCACATGCGTGAACATTAAATTAAACTGGAACTAGATTTAGAAATGTACACATGGCCATTGGCAACAAGTTTAGTATGTTTGGCTGGTATTTTATATAAACTTTAAGTACAAAATTTATCATTCTGGGAGAAGTTCACAGTTCCCAGAACTGCCATAAAGACTGATTGCTCAAGTTCATCAGGGTTTTGTTTTTTATATGTAATATCAACCCACCAGGACAGATTCCCAGTTCCAGGTAGATCTGGCACACTGTCGCTATGCCATGGTGAAAGATCTTGGTGGCAGTTGAGTTGAATAAGATTACATTCCAGCCACTTTAATTCAGGTTAAGCATTATGAACTTGTCTGCATTCCATGTCCCTGTTTACCCTCCCTGGTCTTCTCATACTAATAAAACCACGTGTTCGAGGGGTCATTTCCTGTTGTAGGTTTTATTAGGTTCTCACAGTTTGTTGGGAAGAGATATCCTCCTTGTGCCCCCTTGGCCTATTGATTTACAACCAAGTTAAAATTAAGCCAGACCTTAGATAGTGAATAAATAACTCCAAGTGTGGATGTTAACATGGCCAAGCATAGTCTATATTTATGTTCCACACTAAAAAAAAAGAAAAAAAAAAGAATCTAATTTAATTCACCTGAATGCCTTTGATTAATCAGATTATGGTATCACAAAGCTTGCTACAAAATCCTCATGAACAAAGTGAACCTGTGATGGGAGTGACAGAGAGAGATTAGGTGTTCCCAGAAGCATGGAGAGTTGGCGCAGGCAGAATGTGAACGATTCTTATTTTTGGAAGACTGTCCGGCTCTCTGTTTGATTTCTAAATCATGCGTGATGTCTTTTGAAGTGCAAGAGGATTTGTCTTTTGAATATGGGAGAATGGAATTAAAGATGAGTTCAAATTAAAAGTATGAAACCCTTTGTGTCATCGAATGTGTGTGTTGCAGGGTAACAGAGTTGATGGGTTACACTCCTGAGGATCTGTTGGGGCGTTCCGTCTACGACTTTTACTATGCCCTGGATTCGGACAGCGTCACCAAGAGCCACCACAACTGTAAGATACACACATACTGCACACTCTCATAACATGAATGTTAATGTCTAAATGGAGGAACATGTTACACAGTGCTGAGAGAAGAACAGGCTGTGTCCAGGCAAACAAGTAAAAGAAAATAGCACAAGTTTTCTTTGGGCTAAAGACTAGGGACCATATTCATTGAGCTTATGAAATGAAGTCGCTTATGGTGTGATGACACTAGCAGCAATGGAATGAAATGAGCTACAATACATACTGAATGGAAGCCGTTAGTATGAAGCAACGAGTTGATGTCCAGCACTTGTTGCTATGTGTTGGGCTAGACAGGCAACATGAAGTCCCTGAGTGCTTCAGTAACATTCCAACGGTGTCTCTGTGACCATATCAATGGCAGTGCTAATGGGGTTGTATTTTTTGTTACTTGTAGTGTGTACTAGAGGTTGAACAACTTTCGATTGTTTGAAGTCAGTAAATACATGGTGAGAGTCGATGTCAACTAGTTTAAAGTAATGCTTCGCAACAATGAAACCTATATTCTTGACCTGAATACATATTGTAGTGTCACACACAATGAAGCTACGGAGGCTTCACTGCAAGGTAACTGAAGCTTGAACACAGGCTACTTAGGGCTATAGTGCACATCAGCACCATAAATACTGTCAGTCTGACACTTCTAATATACAGCTCTCTTTCAGTTCTGCTATAACTTCGGTCTCTCGTATGATGCATTCACTAACATCAAGGACAAAAACACGCTGTACAACTACAGCAACAATGTCAACTAATAGAACACAACAGAACTAAACATAAGCACATATTTTATGAATACTGTGTGTTCCAGATATGATTAGTCTATATAAATTGGCACCTTCAATAACGTTTAATCACAGTGTGTGGTCAGAATAAAAGAAAAATGCGGTGTTTCTCCAAAGCCTATAGCAGCGGTGTACACCCTGGACCGGTTCTATCCCATCTATCCCATGGCCAGTTTCAAATCACCAACTAACGTAACATGTATTTCAAAGTTTTTCCACTACTAATATGCAGCTAAGATGAAACAAGAAATAGCATGTGGGCTATATACGCTTTGTGTACCTTTTGGAATTTCAAGTTTGGTTTAAGATTATAAATTAAAAAATAAACAAATGAAAGTAAATTATTTCTTCTAGTTAAAAAGTAAAAAAAAACAAAGAATTACCTTTAGATTTACCTTTTATCCTAAACAAGAAAACAGCTGTTATTTGATTCCTACAAAACGACAAGTTTTTGCAGGTGAAGAAAAACAAGTGGTTTACAGCCGTCACTGTTTTATATTCCTCTACAAAAAAAAAAAAAAAAACGTTTGTCTTTTAAAGCGGAGCATGGACATGAC
The DNA here is from genome assembly GCF_022458985.1 of Mugil cephalus. Taxonomy (NCBI): domain Eukaryota; kingdom Metazoa; phylum Chordata; class Actinopteri; order Mugiliformes; family Mugilidae; genus Mugil; species Mugil cephalus. The sequence goes on from NC_061782.1 coordinate 24,702,081, forward strand.
TTTGGAACGCTAGTCAGATGTAATTTTTGAATTGATGACACAAGATTTATCCCTAAATGTTTGTCTTCTGAATCTAGAGATGTCAAATTTTTAAAATGCATGTTAATAGAAAGAAAATTTTGACTTATATTAAATTTCTCTGTTTCGTTTTAGACTACAGAATAATGTATATTTATTCTACAGGATAAATGCTTCTTTTTCCATTATTTTGTTTTGAATTTAAAAATAAAAACATATTTAACAGTTTTCCTGTTTTTAAAAGCAAATTTGACATGTTACAAAATGCACTACAGAATACATTTCACATGCTGTCTGGTAAAAATGAATGGGAAGCAAATGCCATTTCACCCACAAACCATCTTAAATACATAAGCATAGATTAAATATAGTTGTGATGCAATTTTTCTTAGAAAAAAGCAAAAAAAAAAGATTTATTGTTGTATATTTTACAATCCTAGTTTTCTAGATGTCTCGACAAATCTCTTAATTCTTATGTTCGCATGTTTATGCGTTTTTAGTTTCAGCATATGTGTGGTAATACATTTGTGCCTGTATATACAGTGTGTGTCTGTGTGCATAGAGCAGGCCCATGGTATTAAGGTGTCTTTTATTATATTAAGTGTAGCATCTGAAGGCCTGATGAGGTTTGCACATCTGGTGTCGCAAACACAAACACAGCGGACAGGGCACCAGGTGGCCTCTATTACAATCTAATGACACTGTGTGTGTGTGTGTGTGTGTGTGTGCTGACAAGGCTCTGAAGTGGCATGGCTGTTCTCTACACTGACAGTACTGCATCATCAGAAGCTCTGAAGAGCAGTGACGGTACAAGAGGCAAAGTGGTAATTAAGTTCTTTAAAGCCACCACACACTTTAGGTGTGTGCGTATATGTTACAAGCATAGACTGTGTAAAGATGGAAGGTGGAACAGCTACTCTAAAGTGTAGCCAAAGCATATAGAGCTCCCCCTGGTGACTGGCAGCAGTATAGGTCACAAGCTCCACCCCCTCCATGTTAGTGGATGGGACTTGGGCCAAAATAAAACACTAAAATACATATGAAATACTTAATAGTTTCTGTCTTCTTAAGCAGTGAATATAATGTTGATGCATGTTCAAGTATCAATTGCTGGGTAAGTTTCATTTTCATTAATTGTTTGACAATAAAGAAACACAATGTGACATAATGGTGACTACCAGTTGCCATGCCAACCACTCTCATGGGACCGTGAGAGAAAAAAAAACTATATATATATATATCCAACACTTAATGCATTTCCATTGTCCCTGGAAATGCACAAAACCTAAATATCGCAATAAAAACTGGTAATGGAAACGAATACATTTCAAAAAACCTCTCAAATATCACTGAAACATTTTCAGGTGGTTTTTCAAACGTTTGTGTCACAAAAGCACAATGGAAACACTTTTCACAATTCCTTGTCATCGGAGATGATGTGGGGGTCATATGACCAATTCAATTGAAGCGTGAAGAGAAATTAAGAGAATGAGACAAGACTTTACAAGACTTACAGCTCATTCGCAAATCACCTTTCAATGGAAAAACGTACAAAGCACTTCATCGAAATTTCAGAAATATTTCTTTTATTTTGCAAATATATGTAATGGATACGCAGCTCCTGGGTGGTAACTGGGGGAGATAGAGCAGAGCGTAGTATTAAGTAACGGTAAACGCAAGTGAGTCTGGGGGAAGTGTGTGCGGGTCATCATTAACGCAGCTCCACATGATTTCACTCTCAGACTATACTGCTACATATACAAAATAAAAAAAACCTAAAAATCTAAGAAAGAAAAGTTTGATAAAACAATATTTAATCAAAGACTCAATAAATAAGACTTTTTTTAGATGTCATGCCACTAACAGAATTCTACCAGCACATGTCATGTAAATGATATTAGTTTGTTTCTAGGTTGTTATCAGGTAGGACTTATTTTTCCTAAAAAAAAAAAAGAACACGATGAAGGAAGTGACTTAAAGTAAGATTTCAGGGCTTGGATTGTGTGTTTTGTGTGAGCATGATTATTTTCCTCTGGTTGTCCTTAGTTGGCTGAAATTTGTTGAGATAAAGGGCTCTCTATCTAACTCTATGTGACACACACGCACACACAACCTGCTCTCACGGCCAACGTGACCAGCCTGCCAATCAGCACATGCTAACAGCGTTCCCTGCTACATGTAATGTTGTCCCGAACTTCCTCAACACTCTGTGTCTCACACACACACGGAGTCACTGGCCTTATGTACGCTTTCTGACCAGTCCCGCTCCTTTCCCACGCCTGGGCTGAACTTTGGACCGTGGCCAGCACATCTCCTTCTCAGCTCAAAGTCAAACATCCCACTTTGTCGTGCTGACAAATATGTGGTTGATTTTTGCAGCCTGATGCAAAATAAATAGATATGTAATGAAAAGTTAAACAATTTGAATAGATAAAAGAATAAATACATGAATAAAGCAAAACCATGCAGTACAAACAACTTCACTTCAAATTGCAAAATGGTAGATGAGGCAATTATCTCACAAACATTAACAGACCTAAATGTCCGTTTGCTTTCAGTTACAGTTCAACAAATACAAATACACTTGCCAGTCATAAGTGTACAATCGAACACTAGGAGCCTAAGATGGTGAATTTGTAATGGTTTTAAATGATATTTCATGAAAGAATTATATGTCCCGTGGAGAAGCATCTCAGAGAAAATGAGTAAAGAGAGACAGACTGAGCTCAAAAGAAATACACAATCAGCTCCGACATTAAAACCAATGACAGGAGAAGTGAATAACTTTGACCATTTTGTGACAATTTAATGTTGTTGCTGCTGGAAGCTTTTGGACCTAACATTCATGTGGCTGTTACTTAAACATGTAGCACCCACCTAGAACAGACCAGGCACCCCCACCCCCATAGTAATGACACTCCTTGATGGCAGCAGCCATCCCCAGCAGGATGCAGCATGACACACACACACAAAAACACTTTAGGAACAACTAATAAAACATGAACAGCACATGTTACAGCACAAGGTGTTGACGTGGCCTCCAACTTCACTAGATCCCCACGTCAACCCATAGGACCCAAAGGCCCCCACTAACAACATTGTGTTGAAAGACGCCACAGGACACCCTCAGAAGACCCATGTCCATTCTCTGATGAGTTGGGAGGGAGACCTACACAACATTAGTGTTACAACCCCGCTCGAGAGGCGCAACGTAAAAGTAAAGACACATAATGGAGTTATTTCATTAAAAAGAAAACAAAAAGACAACAGGTCAGACATGGTGAGCTTCTGCTGCTGAAGAGTGACCCTGCTAGCCTCTTCAACAAAGCCCTATACTGAGTCTTCTCAGGCGTAGCTGATTAAGGTGATTAAGCGCAGGCCGAACCAGTGGAAGTGTAGAGGGGCGTAACAATTAGGTCATAATGTTATGGCTGATTGGTGTAATGTGGGTGTCTGGCTTTAAATTGTATGCTGCTGTAACACTGCAAATTCCCCTGCTGTGAGACAAATGAATGGATTATCTTATGGTATCTTACTTCCACAGTGTGTACCAAGGGTCAAGCAGTGAGCGGTCAGTACCGCATGCTGGCTAAGAACGGGGGCTACGTCTGGGTGGAAACTCAGGGCACTGTTATTTATAACAGCCGCAACTCTCAGCCACAGTGCATCGTGTGTGTCAACTACGTCCTCAGGTAAGCAACGTTTTAGAAAACTGATCAAATATCTGAGAATCATCAAAATTCGGCATCTCCTCTCTTAAATAAACACGCATGCTGACTCACTTTGTCTTCTCCAATCCTGCAGTGACATCGAGGAGAAGTCCATGATTTTCTCCTTGGAGCAGACGGAGTCACTGTTCAAGCCGCAGCACATGAACAGCTTCTTCACCGCCGGAGGAGTGGGCATGACTGGAGAGCCGGGAGAAGCCCTCTTCACCAAACTCAAAGAGGAGCCAGAGGACCTCGCTCAGCTGGCTCCAACGCCCGGAGACACAATCATCTCCCTCGACTTCGGTGGGTACTGATACGTGTTGTCTTCAGACTGCACGACAGGATGTGCTGAGAAAGAAACACCTTGAAGTGGATTATTTAGCTAAACCAGGCGGTCTTTAAATAGCCCTTTTTAAAATTGTGGTTGAGACTATATTCAGATTTCCACTTGCAGGTCGCACTCAGTTCAACGAGTCCCAGCAGCCGGCAGCATACGCCCATGTGTCTGCTTCAGCCATGCCTCCTCCGGGACCTCCATCCTGGGCCAGCGAGAGCCACAAGCCTGCTCCTCCTACCACAGGTCAAACCCCAGCTGCAGTTCCAGGAGACATGGCTAACATGGCCACTACATTCACCATGCAGCAGAATCCACCACCGGGGAGCGCTACTCCGAGCCTCAGCAGCTGCTCCACGGTTAGGAACACTGAGATCGGGAGACTGATTGCTAGACTGAAAGCATTAATTAGTTCATGTTCAAGGAACTGGTTAGATGCGTTTGTTTCATGTTGTATTCTTTCTGTGCTCAGTGAAGTCATAAAAAGTGGGTAGCGTGTATGAGAATAATGGGGGTGGATATTTGGATGGAACAGCTCTTGGTCGTGAATAGCGCCTTTGTCAAACTCATCTCTTTCTTTTCTTCTTTTCTGCTCTTGTTTCATCCATTCTGCCTGTGCCCACCGGCATGTTCCCCTCCACTTTCTTCACATCCTCCCTTTTATTCATCCTCCACCTCTGCAGCCTAGCAGCCCGGGTGATTACTACAGCTCAGTAGAGAGTGACCTGAAGGTGGAGCTCACGGAGAAGCTGTTTGCTCTGGACACAGATGGAAAGAACAGCTCTGAGAACAATGAGGTGTGTGAGAGAGACCAAAGGTAGCCATAGACGGAAGTTATTGCGGTCTGTACAAGAAATATGAAAATACTCAGTCTCACCAGTTAATTATACTCTGGCAGTGGAAGGACAGCCAAAAAAACAGTGTCTATGTATTTACGACAATGGGCAATCTGCTTACAATAGCATAATAGTGTAGCATAGTATTATATGACACCATTTATCATCTGAAAGACCCCAAAAGTTATTAACTTCTAACTTCATGCATAATCAGTGAGTCGAGCTACAAATTATTGTAAAATTATAGTACCATAGATTTTTTGTCCATATTTACAGTCTATGTATACTACTAGCTCACATACTGTAAACTAAATGTCTTAAATATGAGTTGATCTTTGCCTCTCCTGAAACGACCACATGTATTTGTATAATTAGTTTTCAATAGATTTCGCATTCCTTTTTACAAACAAACCTCCGGTTTCCCTTTTCCAGAGCGACTTGAGCGACTTGGACTTGGAGACTTTGGCTCCTTACATCCCAATGGATGGTGAGGACTTCCAACTGAATCCCATCATTCCAGAGTCTGAGCCCCTGGAGGCGTCACCAGCGGGATCCATGGGGAGCAATGGCAGCCTGCACCAAACACACCAGGCCACCCATCAGAGCTTCAGCAACATCGCCAGCCTCTTCCAGCCCCTGTCATCTCGTTCTCAGCCCCAAGGCCACTACCAGCCTCAGCCATCTGCGTCCTGGGCTGCAGGGGAGAAGCGAGGCTCCAACAGTTTAGTGGACCTCCGTGCACAGGCGTACATGATGGGGCACATGCAGAATACACAGTGCCAGTCTTCAGCCAGCACCCCTCTGTCCTCCATGGGTGGCAGACAAAATCTCCAGTGGCCTCCAGACCCACTGTTAACTTACCAACAACAGCAACAGTCACGGTCCACCAAGACCTACCTGATGGACCCTTTGACAGGAGAGGAGCGCCCATCCTGCCAGCAGAATATGTCACATCTCATGCAGAAACAGAGGTGATTGAACTAACAACTTCCATGCTTCCATCTTAATTTAAACCAATATAGTACTCAGAAACATTTTTCCAAATTTTCTTTACTCTTTTCTTAATTAGTTTTATCCATTCTGATATTCTTACTGTGTGTGTGTGTGTGTGTGTGTGTGTGTGTGTGCAGATCTGTTGACAACTTTGTACAAGCTTACAGAGACATGAGTCCAGCCAGACTGGCCATGGCCAACCGTATCAAGCGCTCCTTCAACCAGATGACTGTGGTGAGTTTCTCTGATAACACTGTGTCCAAGATACCGTATTTGTAAAATACTGCAATTCTTAATCTTGCCATGGAAGTGCACACGCTTTATATTAAGCGATCTGTGAGGCATTCAACCACTTACTAATTGGATGCAAGAGCAGCTAAATGGATAATTGTCTGTACTGAAAATATATATCTGTCTAATATTGCCATGCATGCACTAATGGAAGTACACAAGTAAAATGCATCCATTATAGATGATCAGGACAAACCAGTTTAGTGGTATGGAAGCATGGCCTTAAATAAAGGGATTCAAAAGTGTAAATTTGTGATAGGGATTAAGACAATATTTTTAAGATTGAAATGATTCAGTGTGAAAATGAATGATATGATACAAGCTACCTGAACAATGAGGAAGCCTGAGTTCACAATCAGAGAATGTAATCCCTATAAGGCATTGGCAACACCAACTTCCCCACTTGTTTTGTTTGTTTATTTTCCATTGGGAGCTGATAATTCTTGAGCAAATATCTGCCGGGTAAATCAAATTTGTTGGGTTGGCTTTATATGGTAATGGACAGAAGAGTAACAGCAATGTGGTCATACATGTAATCTGAGCGAGTTGAATTCACAAAATGGCTCTGGTTGGTTGTAGGACCATCCAGTTGTGTAGAGAGGTGTTTTTTTCCTCTGTATCATTCCTCTGGATTTATTTTCTGATATAAGTGTAACTGCACAGAGGTAATGAAACCCATTAAGCATACATTCATTTTAACGCCTTTATCCTCTTGCTGCATAATTCATATTAAGATTATGACTCATTTAACTCTTTTCATCATGAATCCTCACTAACAACTTTTTTTTTTTTTTCATATTTCAATGGCACAATAGGCAGCTACTTTAATAACCGTGTGGCTATTTTTCAGGGGGAAATTAAGCCTTCAGAAAGCCTGTGGAAGAAGATGAGGGGGGACGGTGGTATGGATCGCTCCCTCAGTGCAGGATCACTGGCAGGTGAGTTTGTGAAAATAATATATGCTGTTATTATTTCTCCCACCCTGTCAGTGGTACCTAACCTCTTGCTCTCCTCTCTCAGAGTCCGGGATGGGGAGGTTGATGCCGGGCAACATGTCGCTCAGCTCTCTGCAACAACACAGGAAGTCGCTGTATACAGGAAATGGGATAAGTGGTGCAAATGAAAAACCCTTTCCCCAAAAGAGCTGCAGCTACACAGAGTATAACATGCTGCCATCTGACAAGACGGAGGGTGAGCTGCCCTATCGTTTTTAAACTCTGTTAATATCACTTGTGAAACAGTTGCAGCGTTCACACTGCACTGATTTATTTACTGTACTGTACTTGTCTTTAAATTAAAAGTAAGGTGGAGTCAGTTGTTCATGAGAAGACTTTAGATATTTAAACTCACCAGCAAAACAAACACCCCCTCCCTTTAGTGCCCTTTCAGAAGCTCCACCCTCAACCCCATTATGTCTTGGTCTTCTGGCCGGGCTGTTTGTATTGTGCCATTAGTTTCATCCAAGATATTCTGATGTAAATTATGCAAATCTTATATTTTATAGTATTAAAAAAATGAAGGCCAAGGTGAGTTGTTCTGTTTGTCCTTTGTTATTTGTAACCTTTGATTCGAGTCCTTATTATATCATGTGTAAAGTAGCCTATTCCATCACTCTTTGGCGACACTATGTCACTAAGTTTATTGGCTCCAAACCACTTGATGGACATGCACCACATTCCATAACACTACTATTTTCTTTCTGTTTCTGTCATTTTCCAGGCATAGCTAGTCGCTTGCTGGGCCCTTCTTTCGAGCCCTCCTGTTTGCCGGAATTGACCCGTTATGACTGTGAGGTCAACGTCCCGCTGCAGGGCAATCTCCACCTCCTCCAGGGCTGTGACCTGCTGAGAGCCCTGGACCAGGCCTCCTAGAGCCCCAGATTCAAACCCAGACATAAACCTGGACTTACTCCCAGCCCTGAGCCTCAACCTGCAGCCCGAGACTTAAAGCCTTTCTTTACCTTTGTACCTCCAGGCCTCCTGGGAGCCCTGAAGCTAAGCTACCTATAAGGAATGGTATTCATGACCACATCCTGCCTTATTTAGCCCCACACTCTGTTCCCCATCCCTTTAATAGTACTCTATCTATACCATTGAAGCAAGCGGAGAAATCAGGGTCAAGCCACTTATCCCCCCTCCTCCCCCCAACAAGCTCTCGACTCAAATCAGATGCAAGTTAACCTCCAGCTGATCTGTATTGAGCCAACCACAGAGATGACCCACATATTTAAGTATATCACGGGTCCCTAGGTTAAAAAGATCAATGCTGGACGTTTAACAAATTACATGATGTGATGCTCTGACTTGTGTCCTGCATTAAAGAGTCTTGACACTGGGATTTCACTTGTTACGCCGGGTTATCTATAAGAGCTTCTCATGGGTAGACAGAACTGCATTCGGAGACACAGACTTAACTTGGGTGTTGTTTTAAAACTGGTGGAGGGATTAAAACATACAACCTGCCTTAAAGGTCAGCTCTACCCAAACATCTCCCATACAAACTATCTACCAGCTGATTCCAGCTAAGCCTTAGCAAGGTAGGAATCTAAGTCCAGTACATACAGAACAGGTCTCCATCACAGACCTAAACCCTGATAAGGACTCTATGCAGCTCAAATCCCAGCCCTACCTTCTCTCTCTGCATCAGCAGAATCATTCAGCTCAGACGAGAAGATAACTACCTACACATTAGCAGAGACACTGTGTTCTTTGGCTTTGTATGTTTGACCAGCAACTAGTAAACGTAGCCCTCTTTTGTAGTTCCAGTCAAAGCCTCAAGCCAGAGCTGGGTATCACAAACTGGTTCTGAATAGTAGCCATTTTTGTTAAAATGAATAGGAACCAAGGATTCTGAGCAAAACTCTTCTTGGCATTCCCAAAGATGACTTTTTAATCACTGTGGTGCAATATGCAGGACTGGCGCACTTTAAATTGTGGCAATATGATGTATTATTAGTACTAATTTCTGAGAATTTCTGCGTTTCTTTTTATGCTAAACACAGCTGGCAATTATTGCTTAAAGCAGACTACAATTTGAGCAGCTCCTCTTAAATTGTTATTTGAATAACTGTTGAAGGCCGGAAAGAGATAAAAATATTAATTCATACATAAGGAAATTATAATTTTTTTCCCTTGTCCTTTAAATTCATTATGATAACGTATGACCATAATAAAGACATTTACCTTCAGCATGGCAATATAGAATATTTCTAGTTTTTCCTTGTATAATAAAACACATCATTGTATATAGCCTTCTTAAGATTAAAACATGTTTCTGTTATTGTCGTATTTAGGTTTGTTTCACTGTAATAAGAAAGGGTTAAGAATAAGAGTATGACGAGAATCAGAATCAGTGAAGTGATACCCAGCCCAGCTCAAGCCTTATCAACATACTGTATAAAACGTTCGTCAGCCTGCCTCCTCTTGCCTGAATCTATCCCAGCTGAGTCATGGTGTAACATTCTCTGCTCTGTTTCAGACATGTTCAGGAGTCTGACATAAACTGGTTCACAACAGCATTAGATCAGTTTGGGTCAATTTTAGTGATATGTGCATTATATTGTTATTTACTTATTCTAATTAATCTATACTTCTGTTACTGAATGGAGACATTTTAGCTTTTGTCAAACCCTTCACATTATTTAATCCAAACCAACCGGACACTATACCATATCTTTCTTTCTCTTTTATTTTTTTTTGTGTCATATCCCTCAGACACAGTACTAAAATTATATTGAATGCATATACTCTACTGTAAGTTGAATATTGTTAAGCTTTTTCTCTCTGTCCTTGATTTGTTTAACCATGTTTTCCTCACTCTCCCATCTCTGTCAGGTAAATAGCTTGTGTGACTACAGGGTTTTTTTTTTTTATTGTGAAATTATTTCTTTCAGCTCAAGCTTAGTTAGTAATCAAGCTAGCCTTTAATCACCAAATTCATAGCATGCACATGTAAGTAATGTGGCTTGCACATGGTGCAATGGCTGATTTATATTTTTAGAGCCCTCGCCGCAGCCTGAGAAGCTTGTTTTGGAGACAGCGTAACGTTGAGTAGCAGTTTCTTTCACTGAAATTCCTGCAAGGCAGCAATGAGGGAATACATCAGGGGGATGTTGTGCAACCACTGACCTGACTGAGGCGGGTGATTCGTTGCAGTTTGCGTCGCCGCGACGTGTAGCTCCATTTTGTTTCAGGCACATGATGGGCTACGACGGAGATTCTGCGTAAAAATATAAACCAGCCTTAAGACTTTATATTATTATACATATATATGCCTACACACTCTTCACGCGACACAGAAAAACGTGAAAAACCAGTGGTGTACACAGACTTCTACCAGTTAGGGGAGTGGATGAATATGGGAAACTAAGCATGTATGCAGAATTAATTTTGCCCATAAAGGCTATGTAAGTATAAATCAAGCAATGTTTGTTTCGCTGACTTTTACAGACCTTACAGTCCTACCGTTTGGTGTATGGTGTAAATTAAATATTTTCTGTAGCTGTTTTGTCCATAAAATATTGGACAATAGTGAAAAGTGCTTGTGATTTGGTTAAGACACCATCTGCTTTCCAATGGCGGGGAGGGGGAAATGGTTTGCAGAACAGATTAATATAAAGCATTGGAGAGTATTCAATTGTATGTTTCTTTATGTCAACTGGAGGGTTTTTGAGCAAATAGACTAATCAGAAGTGCCACAGGCGGGTTCAGAAGGCCAGTTTTGCTGATCGTGGTGCACCACTTGAATTGTCTTTACGGGCAGGTAAGAGGTATTTCATGTCCAGGAAAGCCCAAAATAAAGAAAGAAAAAGCAGCTTTATTAACCCAAGTTGCCTCTTTGATGTGATATCGGGGCAAAGACTCGAGAAAGATGATGGAGGCCACTCCCTCCCCGTAAGTCTGTGCACACCACTGCATATACAGTGTAAGTTTACTAGAGAGCAGCAAGCGCATAATCTTTCAGACTATCCATGTTGTACATAGCAGCAGCAGCAGCAGCAGCCGTGGTTTCAGTGCAGTACAGCAGCCTGTGAACTGACTTGAAAGTTGACTTTATGTATTAATCCTTACGATTAGGACAAGGCCAGTTTTTTCTCATAATTCACAAAACAAAGTGGCTGCCAATACCAGACGGCTTTGATACAGAATATTGTTAGTTCGCCTAATACACTATGGACTGAGTGTAGATATTTAAACTAGAAACTGTCACTTTCGCCCAAATGATGTCAGTAAAATCGCACTCAGTGAAACACCCCCTCGGCATTTTTCTCCCTTCTGTCCTCTGAAAGTATTTTTCTTACTCTATTTTTGAGGTAATTGTCTTTGTGTGGTGACCACTTTTGAGTATGAATTATAGAGGTTTGTACACATATACGTTACGTATTTAAACAGAACTAATGTTAGTTGACAGTGTTTTGAGTGTTTATGTGTCCTGGTACTTTGTCCTATCTACCCCCCACCTACCCCCTGTCCCTGTAGATGCAATTAGATCAGACCCCTAGCTGTGCCGTTTCCTCTTGTGCCGTTTCTGTGTTGTGGTGGCATTTTTGTTTCTCTCCAGAGTTTTATCCTAAACTATCTGTTGAATCTGTTGGCTGGCCAGTACTGTTGTTGTTCTTGCTTTCAAAAAATAACAGGAAAAAAACTTTTAGATTAATTTCTAAGTTTCACTTTTCAGATATGTAGCATTTTGAATATTGTAAAGAAGGTGAAGCTGCCACATAATTAATCACGTAGTTTTCCAGCTGCATATATAAAAGCAATGGTGCTTCATAGACCATGTATGTGTCATTTTTAGACCTTTTATCTCTCGGATCCACTAACACTGTATTTTGATGTCCTCTGCATTATGTTGTGCTGATGTTTTCTTTAAAGTTCACCTTAATCCATATAATGTGCCTTATTGTGACTTTTCAACATATTTAGTTCACCCTTCAAGTGCACAGTTTGTTCCTTCCAACCTGTAGATGACATCCTTCAACTCTTGGGGTTATTATCGAACAAAAACTTGACCTGACATGTTAAATGTAAATGTGATGATAGACCAAATTGATATTTTTGGTCTGCAGCTTTCATTTAATTTGCATGTTCAATTCTATTGTAATAGTGTCATTATTATAGTTCAACTATTGTATTGAACAATTGAAAAATAATCAAAAGCGGACACAAAGAATTGAATGATTTTGATAATAACCCCTCGAGTTGTTTGTAGTTATTTCTCTCATATATTCATTTAGAATGAATATCTCATTGGACCATGCTGTAGAACCGTATTAGCAAGCATTGAAGATATTCTGGTGATGATGAGTACATTTTTTTTTTGTCAGGTTTTAAAGGAAACAGATTCCCCAGCTCATCATATGACCTGACAGTCTATTTGACGATGAAGCTGTTGGTGGGCTTTTAGAATTAGTTGGAAATGATTTGCAGTAAAAGTTGAGCTCTTTTACTTTGACAGTGTAAAAAACAGTTTGCCTCCAATGAGCAATCAAAACCAACTGCTCACTTATGAGTTCAGTGATCTATGATTTGATCACTGGCATAAATAACTATTACAAGATATTAGGTCAAAGTATATATTTAAATTATACAACCAAATCATGGAGATCTTTTTTTAGTAAGGAGAGAGTTGTGATAACTTTGAATTTCAATCTGTGGTTCATTAACTGTTAGTTAGAGAATGCAGGAAAAATAATTGTCACTCAGTGTTTACTATAAACTTTGTACTGTAAAACCTCATAAGCTATATTAACTTTTCTCCTACCTAGTGAGATTAGATTTGTCCACTTCAAAAAGATTTGTCCTTTTTAAAACATATGCGCAAGTTTAGTGTAATAAATCAAATAGACTGTTTACTGCTTCCTCATCAAATTAAGTTAAATAACACAAACACATGCTTAGATATTCCTAGATGGTCCTACACATGTGCTCTTCGAAGCCAAAGATCCTTAAGGACTAGACATTTAATGTAAAAAAAAAAAAAAAAAAAAAAAAAAAAAACATGACAGAACCTCAGATTGATTTTTTAGCAACTCATGAAATAAGAAATAAATTGTGTTAATGTATGTGGAAAGGGTTGGCTAGAAGGAAGTCGATTTAAAAATAAAAATCTAGAGAAGGAAGTCCTGCCTCCATTGTTAGCAAGCGTCTGCTTCACAGCTTTGTTTGATCTTTCCTAAATGGAAGAAAAGGTTATAATGTCTCTGATAACACACTTATCACAGATTTTAGAATATGGGTTGAAAAAACACAGAGTTGAAAAGCTGACAGGTGTCAGAAGTGAATGCTGGTGAAACAGATGCTAATCCAAAAGTGGGCGGGACTTCTGTTCTCTATTGTAATTTTAGGAGGCTTTTCACCAGTGCTAGTGCTCAACATACTGTGCTGCTTGAAGGGTTTCCCCAAACCATAAGTGACAAATCATTTAGAATTCGATCCACTCACTCATTGCGCTTCCTCTTCAATATCAGCATTTTGTCTTCTGTAATAACAGGGTTTTTGTTTTTCCTTATGGGATCCATGTTCAGCTACTTGTATTCTGTTGTTTTTGTTTTGTTTTTCAGCGTTATACAGTTATTTTAGCTAATTCTTTTTTTAATATGCTAAAAATTCATATTGACATTATTATTATAATATATTGTTATCATTGTCATTACTATATGGGGAATTTAACCCAATTAAAAAGTTTGTGTTTCTGCACTGATATCTTATTAAAGCATACTGATCTTACCCTTCGTTATCTGACTCAGTGTCTTTATTGGGGCTTTTGAAAACCTGATCTGGCATGCTTTTTATTGCCCTTCATACTGCACTTCATTTATCCATGTTAAAATATTACTGTGACAGGGGTCCACCAGATCATTCAAGTTTGCACAAGTAAGCCTGCACATGAACATGTGTATTTCAGTGTTTGACTTGGTCTTCTGCCAATTTCCAGGAGTTTCAAACATTTTAATTAACGAACGTTGTGTAACAGCCTGTGTTCCGTGTGGATGTCACTCCCTCTCATTCTGTAAGAACGGTAAGGTAAATGAGTTTTTCTCCATTTTAAACAGGTTCAGATTTTGTCAGAATCTAAGACATTTTAGGGTAAATGGGAATGTTTTTTTGATACACCAATCAGCAACATCATCAAAACCTAGGACAGGTGAAGCAAATAACATGAAGAATCTTTTTGCGATGTAATGTTCTGTTGAGAAATCTGGGTCTGGTATTCACGTAAATGTTATTTAGATATTTAATTCCCACCCAAACATTTTTGCTGACCAGGCACCCCCACCCCATAGCAACAACACTCCCTAATGGCAGTAGCCATCGACAGCAGGACAATGTGGCCTGGTACATCACAAAAACGTTGCTTCCAAACTCCGAAAACTCCTCAAACTGATCGAGTACTTGTGGAATGCACTGGAAAAAGTCTGATCCACAGAGGCTCCTCCCCTCAACTAATAGGTCCCAAAGACTCCCCCACCGACGTCCTGGTGCCAGATACAATGAATAGGACACCCTCAGAAGGCCCTCAAGCCTTGTCCATTTCCCAATACACCCGAACGTTGTGGGAGGCAAAAGGGAGAACCAAGCTTAAAATATTGCTGATGAGTGATGACTGTCTATGCACAGTCCTCATGCAAAACATTCCAATACTTAATGGAGTATGATGAATTATCTGAGTGTAAATATTAGTTTAACCATACATTAGAATGGGAGATAGTAATGAAAATTTATTTTTTTCAATTAATTTTAGACACAGCTTTGCATTGCTGTACAAAAGATTTGTCATCTTCCATCTGTATCTAAAACTAAGGTGGACTAAGGACTTACAACTAAGAACATTCCAATTATTTATACACAAAAAGAGTAATCAAAATCATACATCTAATCTATGAAGCTATGGAGTATAGAAATTCTTCACAATTCTTGATGTTGTAGATGAAGCCTGTCTAGCTCATAATCTTAATCATTTTAAGACTTTGGATCATCTATTTCCCTTCTCCAGAACTGTTTATCAGTTATAAAAAAAAAAATAAAATAAAAAATTTGATGAGGTCTTGGTCAGATTCCCTGCTGCATGGAAAACATGTTTCAAAGCTCTAGCTTCACCTTTGTTGTTGGGCTTGATGTTTTCAAGTCGCATTGTGACGCACATCCTCTTTTAGCTGGAAAGACAGATCAACACAAATAGGCCAAAACTGGCACAGAAAAATGAATAACAGATTTGTTGCTGGTGGTTCTACTGCACTCAGGACATGTGAGTTTAAGGTAAATGAAAGTAACGATGAAAAATGAAAAAAACACACAAGTTTTAACAATTCCAAATAATTGGCATCCAATTCTTTCTAGGTAGGAAGAATTGAGAAACAAAAGCAACAACATCAAATAACCAGGACAAGCAAAACAAGCATATACACGCGTATATTCTGTGTTCGCATAAGAGGAAATCAGCAAGCTGTCCTTGCTCAGATTAATGAGAGAGTACGACTCTAAACTTGCATCTTGGTGTCTGCTTAAAGTGTTGCACATTAAAGAAGATCAGGACGGAGCTAGATATTAGAATAAACTGCGTGAATAATTGCCACTGGTGGAGAATCAGTCTGAGAGCTCTCTCCCTGCTCTTGGCTCTATATGTGTGACACAGTGTGGAGTAAAAACTGACTTACAGTATTTGCTTTCCCTAATAGTCACAGTTTCATGTCTGCACTGGTTTTTAGGATGAGAATAAATGTTTCTGGTGTGTTAATGCTTAGTGCTCAGTATTGGGCTGGTGGTAAACCGAAAGTAATGTGCTGTTCTCTCATATTTCAAGATACATAATCATGAGAGAAATCAAGTAAAACCTTTCATCAATCCCAGGAAAGCCCGTCATAAACTGTTGTGCCAATACATCCAGTCAGGGCCCTCTGTCTGCTTATCAGCCAAAATACATTCAGTTTTGTTGTGTTTTATGAATTTCCTTCCTCTGCACGAAGACAGGAACCCAAACTTATTGGCACACCAAAACATGCATTACGGTCATTCAGAAATAAATCCAGGTAAACAACACACACACACACACAGATCTTGCATCTCTTTGTTCCAGCTGATTCAGAGCCTTTTGTTTCCTTCAGGTAGGGAGTCAGGAAAGCATGGTGGAGGTAAAATGGGAGGAACCGGCGTCTCGGGCCGACCAACTTCCTTTTGTCGAAGACTTTCAAGGCAAGTCTTAATTCAGTGCCTGCTGCAGAGCAGTTAGTGCAGCACCAAAACTTTCCAAAGTCTCACACACCGCCAGCCTCTATGGCAACAGTCGTAGAGGATATAGTCTCAGTTGGTTTATGTTATCCAAAATGATGCCAAGCATCCTGCGTCCACACATGCACAGACACGGAAGGTCAGTCTGGCTTAACAAAGGAACCTTAAATAAACGTAAAAACAAGAAACAACATTCAAAGATGCACAGACTTAACATAAATAGACTAATAATCCACTGTATGACAATGTGCTGTAATAGACATTTTACACGCACAAAGAATTTCAAGATGCTTATCAGAAATTTTGAAGTTTAAATGGAATTTATTACCACATTTGCAGAACTAGACAATCAAGCCACGGGGATGGGTCAGAATAATTTATAAGCAGATCTATTTTAAATATGGAAGAGAAGATCAGTACAGGCAGATATAGCCAATGTAAGCTTTAGATTACAAATGAAGAGAAGAACATTTTCAGGTTGGTCTAAAAGACCTTTTTGTAAAACCCAGACTTTTTCAACATTGAGCTTTAGAAATGCACATGCATAGATTTAACTCTAACAATAATTGTCAGGTGCAGTTTGTCCTCTTTTAGTAATTGCTGATTAGTTCCAATCAAGGGAAATTTCAGCAGTAAGATCTTTCTGTATTGATGAGCATTTTAAGTTTAGGCAACTGAATCCCATCAAATTCTTTATATAAATGTATTTTGTGGTGAAATCCTTAAAAATACTTTCCATCATGATGAGCTTCCTTGAGCTTGAAGTGGGCCCATTAACACCTGCTGTGTCACTACTGAGAAATACCACACAACCAGCTGAGCATCTCAACCTTTGTGCTGTATCAAGCTGCAATCTGACCCAGCCTTTTCTCTGTCAACTCCTCCGTCTGTCTGTCCACTCATATATCTGCCTGTCCTCAGGGATCTCAGCATGTCCCAGGACAGTTGCCCAGTAAGTTGATCCAGGAACAGACTGTTTATTTTGGAGTCCAATCCCAAGACATTGAGATGTTCCAGTGGAGACTAACCCCCAGCGAAGCACAGATCTCACTGTAAACAAACACACAGTTTCCCATGTTAGAATCAGAGAGAAGTTATGTTTGGATTTTAAGATGAGAGAGGCAGGGAAGTAGATATTTTTACAGTTTTGGTATACCATGATCTTGTGTTGAAATGTTTGAACACACACTCAGACCAGAGAAAGATATCCACAATCGCCTTCGTTGACTTTTGACTTTGGGTACCTCATGTGGCCCAACGTACTACTGTTCCACTATTAATAAGATTTTTTAATTTAAATGCACATCCTTTTTTCAGATGTGCAAAGTAAGTTAACTGAGTTAAGTGAGTGTCAAAGGAAATCAAAAGAGCAATGTTTAAGATTTGGTCGTGCAGCCCTTGGAGGCAATGATAACATAGTTCAAGAGAGCAAAGCAAATACGTCAGCCCCGACAGGCGCCATTTCAGAAATTTTAGAAGTAAAGTAAGAAATCCACTAACAGGACGAAATGTTTGACTTCAAGTCTGAAAATCCTTTTCCAGGTCTTCAAACAGATAAAATATGAAATAACATGTTCAGTTTCAAGCCGTGCAGTTTTGTCAACTGCAAGCTGTGGTTGGGTGTTTGGATTCTTGATGCAGAATGAAGGTCTGGCCAATGTGATTGGTTCACGTAGGAAGTTTTAAGTCTTGATTTCTAATCACATCCTTCTGCTGCCATCAACAATCCAAACAAGTGAGACAGCTCTAGAAACCGTACTTTCCCAGGACATTATCTGAGCTCCAAGTTTCAGTAAGCTGCAGGACCACTTCCTGTCCTTCTCAACACTCATGGCTTTCAGTCATTTTTCTCATCTGTTCATAACACTTTGCCCAAACCTTTTTTGCTTGTAAAGATCTATCCAGGTTTTTGATTCATGCTGCTAAGAAGAGGTTTGCATCATGCTATCCAGGTCTTCTGCAAAGATTGTGAAACCTTCACACCAGACCTCATGAGGTTGCTGACCATTATTTTGGGATCTTCTTCAGAGCTCTTAGGATTACTGTGTCATAACCAAACTAGTTACTTGTAGTAATAGTAGTTTGTTTAGTTTTGTTATTATTATTATTATTATTATTATTATTATTACATACTCCTTTATATACTCCTATCCTCTTATTTTCTGTTTCTTACCTCGTTCTATTATGTATTTGTGCACTGTTTTGCCCTGCCACTATTATAATTAAATTTCCCCGCAAGGATCAATAAAGTCTCATCTCATTATATATACTGCTGCTGTTTTCTGGGGCAACCTGTCCAGTGTTTATTTTTAACCTCACCATTATGTTTTTCCCCCTCTACAAACTTTTCTCACTCACTTACAGATGAAAATATAAGGGAACTGAACACTCACTGCCAAACCTGTCAGTCAGTCACTAACTAACAAGTAAGGACAATGAGCATAGTTATTTATGTAAAACTTCATTAAATAACTGTGTGTTCATTTTGGAGGCTATGGCTTGTAGTACTATTGAATTATACTCTACCGACAGATCTTCCTATTGTTTTGACAATCCCATGTTAGTCATATTTTAGTCAATCCAGTTTAACAACACCACAAAATAAATCCTCCAAAATTATTTCCCAGCTGAGTTACTGAGTTAGAGTTTCTGACTCTGTTTCAAAATAAACTCAACATTACAACTGTCACGAATGGAGATTTAGTGCAGGATTAGAATGCATTGGTAGTTAATGTTTTGACAAGTGATTGATCTGTATAAACAGTCAATGCCAAGGTCCAAGCCAAGCAAGTTTGGCTCTAATGTTTCAAAAACGGAAACGTAAGGAAAGATTTGTTTAAAATTTTTTCGTGCATTTATTTTTTTGTTCTCATATTTATGTTTTCTTCATATCCAGTGAAAAACTGCTGAAAACCTTTATCCACAAAACAGGGACATTACATAGAAGTCTGAGCACAATGGAACAAACGGTACACACACTTCACGGATCATTTGGTGTCAAACAAGCTGATTGGATCCAGCTTCTTTTCTACAGACAAGATGCTTGCATGCACGCAGAAGAATAAGCCACAAGGTCAAGCATTTTTCAAGCTCTGATTCATTTGGTTTTTTCACCATCTGGGAAAATTCAAGAAATCATTAAAAAAATATTGAGATGTTGGCTACACTGGGAGTTGGTTATTTTGGCCCTTCTGTGATACAGAAACACAATGGATGGCTGATAAGTATTGACCAATTGATTGTCCAATGTGTTTTTTTCGGTCTTTGTTTTCTGTGGGAATACATACTTAAATACAATGCTTGGCCAAATTGAGCCTTTCCAGCCTAGAATAGTGTTTTCAGCAATTGTTCTGATCAGGGAAGCACAAAGACAAAGTGTTTACACAATGATTACTCAATCACTCGTCTGTTTGACCCACACACAGCCCAGTTTGGCTTTATCAGGATAGGAGCCAAAAATAAGCCTTTTGATGGAATGGGGTGGTGAAAAGGTCAGTGATTATACAGAATTGATAAACACAAAAACTCTACTTGTGGAATGGATGGAACATGCGTCACAGATAGCAAATATACAAATTCTTTCCAAGTAATGAAACTACTGGTCCGGATATACAGAGTGATTTTGTTTTTATTTTTTCTGTTCCTCAGTTATGTAGCAGGAAAACATGCACAATTGTGATTTTACCATAAAATTTAAAAATAAAATATATTTTCATGTTAATGTAATGTTCTGATGTTCTAATCTTTTTAGGCTAATGTAGTGTCTACATGCTTTTACATGGTTGTTGTATCTTAAAAAGAAATGATTAGCTAACTAGATGCCTAAAACTTTTTAGAAATTAATTTTAAATTCAGATCATTGTCATGTTTACACGTTGCCAACAAAGGCGCCCATGTGGGTCTGTCTGTAGGTGTTGTCCTTAGCTTCTTAATTTCCTGACATTGTGTTTTTTACGTCAACTAAAAAAAATCAATCTGTATTTTAACAAATACATTTAAACGTCTACGGGATTCAACATGGAAACATTATTAAAAAATGTTTTGTTACTTCTCTAACATTAAAGTGGGTTTTCAGTAGCGCTGTCAACAAATTCAAATATTAGATTGCAATTAATCACGACTGCGATACAAGGCATATTACTGCTTCAGCTACTTCCGATTTTGCTTGCCTTCCGTAACGTCATTGCTAATTTGTTCAGTTTCTGATTTTCCCTAACTATGGCACAACTACGAGCATTGACACAATGGCTGGCTGTGTAACAGGTTACATAAATGTCTGTAGGGACTACCCTGAATCACCAGCAACATCAAGGCACTCCCCAACCAGACTTTCAGGGACGGACACAGTGAGAAGCCAAGGAAATTCCAGCATGAGCTACAGTACAAGAGGAAGACCACACGAATAAAGTAGGGAGGAAGCTGGAGAACAACACCAGGGAGGTGTGGAGAGGATTGATGTCAACGTCATCATTCAACATTTAAGTACACTACAGTACGAGGTAAACAACGGAAATGGTGTAGATTATTAACGCTTTCAGTTTGTTGATGACCTGAAGAATGGACCGGTCAAGATCCCACTCTTTGAAAAGGCTGCTGATATTAGAATAAATCAGTGTCCTGAACAGAGCCCAATATCTGCAGCCCACTCTCCTCTTTTCCTTGTGGATCTCATGGTCTTGCCAGTGAGCTGCCATGATCGATCGAGTGTGTTTATATACAAGCTGTATATAAACACAGTTGTATATGCATTCCCTGATCGGTGCAATTTCCCGAACATGATGTGGGGCTACTACACCTATGCATTTCCATTGACAATCGTGTAATAACACATTTAATTAGTTTGTTTTTGAGCTGCTCGCAGCCCTGGAGTTTCTACAGTGACACAGTCTGACAGGTCGTCCAGTGACAAAATCAGAATGTGAAGGGCAGGTACATCATCATCACTGTGTAATTTAAAGGGTCGACGCGGCATTCCTGTTCACATTGAACCCGGATCAACCCTTTCACATAGCATGAAAAACCCGGGTCGCTCCTTTGTAAAAATTGTAAAATGTAAAAATGTCTGGTCAACTGTACATGGTTTGGAAACACCACCACTCAGCTCTTTTGCACTAACTGCATGTTAATACAATCGTATCTTATCTTATATATTACCAGTCTTCCATTTGCAATGTTCTTCCTGTTGCTATTACACGTGTTGTTTTTATTGTTATGTTGTGTTGATGTCTGTGTATGTTTGTATACAAGCTACTAGACACATATTTCCCCCCAGGGGATGAATAATGCATGTTTCTATTCTATCTTCTATTCAATGGTCAGGCCAAATTCATACTATTCCAATGTGCATGAATTAATCATGCTTAAGAAATTTATAATTTAATTGTGTAATTTAATTTTCCCAATGGTAGAAAAACACTTCTTTTGTTGTCTTCATGCCAAAACCTACAATATTATTATTATTAATTTATTGAATTGGGACAATGCAAAATAATCAACACTGATGTATTAGTGATATATGTACATGCACTGGACTTAGCACAAATGCTTATTTTCAGCCATAGTCCCAAGGCAGGTACACAACAGAGACAGAGAAGACTTTTAAACAATAATCATACAATAGACAATTACAAAACCAGACACAGACAGACAATGTCAAAACAAACCAAAAAGGACACACGCAGACAGTATCGAAACATCGGTATCAAATCTCATCTCGTCTTCTACAGTACTACCGTTCAATCCTAACTAGGGAAACAGACAATATTATGACAAAATATTTGACCCACAATTATGAGAAGAAAAAAAAAAACACAAACCTCAAGAGTATCCAAAACTATTCAGGCTATGTGAGTACATATGTCTGATTTGTTTTTTCAAAGTAAGTAGTTGTCTCGGATGTGTGGTGGTAACTTGTTCCAGGAATGTGTCCCTCTTACAGATAAGACCATTTGGGAGGATTTAGTTCTACGCCTTGGTATATTACAGTCACCTATAGTTAGAGCTTGTCCTTCAATGTGTTTTCTCTGGATGAATTCATTCAGTTGTGGGGGGACAAGAGCATTTATTTGAAAAGATTCGACAGCTGTCTAGATCAAGAATATTAGACTTTTTTGGACATTACAATAATGAAATCAAAGAGGTTTCCCGCCTAAAATATCAACTGCCTTTTAATTAATAGATTTATTTTGGCCATGTGCAGGTAGCAAAAGCAAGTTTTACTGAACACCTGTTACACCAGCGAAGAAATTGTCAAGTTGTGCAAAAAAAGATTTTGCACAAGAGACTTGCCTTGTCTTGAGAAAACAACGACATTTAGCTAATTTACTCTTTCAGCAGTTCCAAAGATTTGTTGTTGTGGTACATAGGCAACTTTTGCTCTTTTACTTTTGATCACCTGGGAAAGTTTTTGACCTTGTGTCTGTCTGGTTTCTCTAAACTCTCAGCAACCCCGAGAGCACTTCCTGTGTGAAAGGGAAGCACATTGAACATACTGAGCCGAGATGGCATTTCATCCTGCACTGTCTGTGTCAAAGTGAAAACCTCAGACAGTGCAGGCGGTATAGCTTCTGGAGGGTAAACATCAGCTTTCTCACGAGAATGTTTCTCTCATGCTCAGATTCTTACTTCATCTAAGTGCTCCAAATAAATTATGTAAAAAATAAAGATGGTCATCTGGATGGCCTTGGCATGTGAATTTATTTATTTATAAAGCCCTTCTGTTCTAGCCCTTCCATGTTATATGTAAATAAGTTGTCCTACTGATTCATGTGTATTCCTTTTTTAAACCAAAACCAGTTTTAAATGTTCTGAACAGCTTCCACACTCCTCATCCCAGACGCATCACTCTGCTCCTTGGTCAAACTGCCCTAACAGAGCCTGGAGGCATGTTTCGGCTCATTGCCCTGCGAACTAAAGATAGTCCCACAAAACTCAGACCAGACGGGGGGGAGTGTCTCTGTGGGGTGTTGTGGCAACCGTGATCGGTGAGTGTAATGTAAATAATGTGCTTTTGTGTTTGTTTATTCAAGAAAATGAATCATTTGTGCATATCTGTGAGGTATAAAATTAAGTGAACACTTTTCTCTTTTCAGTGTCTGGTGTGACCCCCTTGTGCAGCAATAACAGCAACTAAACTTCTCCTGTAACTGCTGATCATTCCTCTACAGCAGCTGAGAGAGATTTTAGCCCATTCCTCGGTACAGTGAAATGTTGGTGGGTTTTCTCACATGAAATGCTTGTCTCAGGTCCTTCCACAACATTTATATTGGATTAAGGTCAGGACTTTGACTTGACCATTCCAAGACATTTAGTTTGTTCTTCTTGAACCATTCTTTTGCAGGACAGCTTGTGTTTTTGCTTGTAGGTCTTGCAGCATCCCCTACTTTCCCTTAAGATTTAGCTCACAGACAGTTGTCCTGACATCATGTTTTACAACTGACTGATATAATTTCGGATTCAATGGCCCATTAATGATGGCAAGTCGTCCTGACCAAGATGCAGAAAAACAGGCTGTTCAGGGTACAGCCTGTTTTTCTGCATCTGGGTCAGGACAGTCACACCACCCTGGACACATCACGGACCCAACACACAAAGAAAAAAAAAAAAGACATTCATTTCACCATTCACACTTACGGCTAGTTTAGAATCACTAATTAAGCTAACAAGGATGTCTTTGGGCTTTGGGAGGAAACCGGAGTCCTCAAAGAGAATTCACAGAGGCAATGGAGAGAACATGCAAACTCCACAGGCAGAGGCCCCAGTCAGCTGGAGGGTTTCCCCAGAACCTTCTTGCTTCCTGCCTTCTTGCTGTGAGACATCGGTATTATCCACAAAAACCCTGCATTCCCTGAGTTGTGTTCTACACACACACACACACACACACACACAAAGGCCCTAATCAGTTTACTGTGCCTACCTACAGCTTCTGCCTCTGCCTCTTAATGGTTTCCCTTGATCAGCAATACAAAGTTTATTAAATAATGATGACTAACTTTGATTTCAGTGTGGAAAACAAGCCTTCCGACTAATCATCTATTCAACCATCTGATAAAGCTCTATTACCATCTATGGGTGAAACATGAGTACTGCAGTAGTTGTCACTCAGTACGAGAAGCTTTGATAGATCTATGAATCAGATGATAGGATTTACTGGACAATCATTGTGTGCAATCAAGGAATATAATAAATCAAAAAATACAAATGAGATACCATCTTATGAGAAAATAATGTTCACCACTGTATTCGACAGAACACAATGCAATGATGCTCTGGATTCAGTGAATTAGTTGTGAATTAAGTGAACTTTGAAACTAGTATGTCACTAAAAAATAAGAAACCAAAGTATAGCTGAATCCAGATAACAGGCACATGATGTAAATTACCTGTCAAAGATTTGGACACACCTTCTCATTTGATGTTTTTCTACTTTTTGGAATAATATTCTGGTACTGTACAGCTAATCACAAAAAACATGATCCTCCTCAACGTGGTTGGCACTCTGGTCTCTGAATCCAGCAATCTGAGTTCAAATCTCAGTTGTTCCTCCATCTGATATTTATCTCTTTAACGGAAAAGCTGGTGGATCGAGCCCACCTACAGTTTTGGGGGCAAGTGGTGGTTCATATTGCCTCTACATCAGTAGTCAAGTTTCTGCAGTACGGAATATATGCAGTCTAGAGTAGCCTACAATGTTTTTCTGCTTTGATGCAACAACATTAGTGAATGAAAAAAAATGCAATGAAAGCTGATCTGAAGGATTGAGATTCTGTAGCTGTGAGGGGGTGATGAGGTTTCCAGTGATAGCTAGTCAGGGGATAGGTTTTTCCAGTGAGCCAAGGGTAAGGGGTTCATAAGGATGGTTTTCTTGGTGACAGTCATAGGCTCATAGGTGACCGTAGTAAGAATAGTAAGTAAACGGTAGCAGAATATGATCTGCTGCTGATGATCAGCATCTTCTGCTACACACCCACACACTAATATATTAATAATCTATAATAATAACACTATAATTATACAAATATAGCACTAATAATACCATAGATTGGTTCAATACGTTCAGTTCAGTCACTAGTATCATATAAATAATTCTGCTAATTTCAATATCACTGAATTCCCAGTCATACGGTCTTCTGCATTAGGTGAATCTTAAGTAACGATGTATATCATTATGATTTTATTGATACCACTAACAGTACCGATACTCCTTATGGATACCGATATTTATCGATACTCTTATTGATGCTACAACGTAATTTAGAGTAAACAATAAATACATTACAAGTTGTTAAAAGATTCAGACAATAAGCCAGGTGCCGCTGGCCCGGCGCTGCACTCAGCAGCGTTTAGCAGATGAATTTTTGTCGCGTCTAAGCAGTCAAAGACAACGCACTCCTTCAGTTTTATACTATGAGTGCCCTGCAAGTGCTTCATGGTGTTGCTGATGTTACCTCCCTTGGATGAAACTTGGCTCAGACAAATGTTGCATCAAGACAAATCTTTGTCAACTTTGATAAAGTGGGCCCACACTTTGGATCGCCTAGACCAGAGGTATTCAATTAAGTTCAAAGAGGTCCAGTCACTAAAATTTCCTCCTAGCAAAGTTCCAAATCTGATGTCACTCGAAATATTGTACCCTGATGTAAATAAAATCAACAATGTACGGACATTTCTATAACATTTATTGTCAAAAGTGTTTTCAAAGTAATAGCCTATACTTCAAACGTACCAATAAGTCTGAACTTATAGAACTACAATCGATTTGATTGACTTGGCCATTGATGATGCCCCTCTTAACAAGATTAGCGGCACATGCACAACTGATTTATCTTTTTATTAACCACTTAAAGCCAGAAGGATCCATCATAGCACGCAGATTAAATTACCGCAACTCATAGTTGTTTCCGCTACTGACAATATTTAAAGTGTGGCTGGCATTTCTGCTGTAATGGTTCTGTATGTCACAGCTTGTAAAACTAACTAGAAGTAAGGAGATAAGCTTCCTTTGTTTATGAATAGAGGTTTTTGGGGATGAGAACCATATATAAGGAGACTGTTGGAGCTGAATAAGAGAGGGGATTCAAGAATTGGCCAGACGCTCTCTCAGATTCGGCAAGAGTTTTTGACATAATATGTTTCTAATAAAAACATCAGGGGGCAATAGCTGACTTTAACGTCAACTGTGAACCAGAAAAGAGTGCATATCAGTTATATTTGCACGTGTTGAGGGGTGAAGTGCCAGTCAGGGGCTCTGTTTTGAAATTTGCAATTTATGTATACATGTGCATTGCCACCATGGAATTTGTTATTGTGAGAGGTAGATCATTTGTGTAAATAGAAACAAGCAAAGGGCCAAGACAGCTCCCTAGTGGAACTGTTAGAAAGTAATGAGGACCTAGTTGGCACTTGGATAGGAGATGCCTGCATGATTCCACTCCACACTATTAGCTTGTGTCTCTGCAGCAGGGGCTGGATAGTGTTAAATATTTTGGAAAAGTTAAACATCCTCACAGCAGTATTCCCCTTCCAATTAAGAGAGGGTCCGATGGAGCAAGTAGGCGATGGGAGTCAAACTGGCGAGTGTACAAGTGCATGTGGTTCTCTGGTGTAATAGTTAGCACTCTGGACTTTGAATCCAGAGTTCTGCATTCTAATCTTGGTAGAACCTACATCTAAAGTTTATGTCCCCTGGATTGAGTGAAAATGGTTCTCCACAAAAGACACTCCACATACTTTGGCATAATGAAATGTTAATTGTTAAAACATACCTAACTACGGGGGCAATAGTAGCACCTCAGTCCACAATTACAAAGTTGCAGACTAGAATTTGCAACTGTACCACAGCTGTGTCATGAAGCAGTTTCAGGTATATCCAACAGGCACATAGCTGAGTTTACATGTGCTTTTAACAGGAAACCCTTGTCAAAAGAGGCAGACTACATCCTGAACTACTACTGAACACAGCAGCTTAGACCGCTCAGCCATCCTGACATATCCAAGGTTGTTCCTGTCTTTCAGCGCGTGTAGACATGTTAATTTACTTTTAGAGTCTCAATAAGGTGTCTCATCACAGAATACATGCTGAAGGGGCTCCCCCAGCTCAGAAGCACTGACCTTGAGTAATCGTGGGGACACTTAGCTGTCAGCTCACCTCAGCCTAAGTGGCAAGTGGAGGAGTGTTCATGTGGTTACATGGTGTAATGGTTAGTACTCTGGACTCTGAATCCAGCAATTTAAATTCAAATCTTGGTAGCACCTACAGCTGAAGATGATGCCCCCTTTTTCCATGAAGAAACACCTCACGTTCTTTAATCAAGAAAGAAACGTTAAAACATAGCTTACCATGAGGGCATTAGTAGCTCATCCTCAAGTCCAAAGTTGCAGACTAGAAACTGCAACTGTGACAATCTCCTTTTTGCCCAAAAGATAACCTCAGGGTCCCAAATATAATTTCTCAATTTTAAGATTTAATTTTTAAATATTGTTTACAGCTCATTTATTTTGTCTATCATTATTATTATTATTATTGGTAGTAGTAGTATTACAGTTATTATTATTATATCTGCTGATAGCAGTCTCCATTTTCACTTCTCATAAGTTTGCACCTCTATGAAAATCAACGATTAATTTGACTCACATGGTGCCTATTATTGGATGAGAATTATTGGACACCGAAACCCGATGTTGTAGTTCATAGTTAGTGTCAGGTAATATTAATGTATGCTGTCATACCTTAAGTTACTTCTTAAGTTACGTTCTGGTTTTCAGATAATTTTGGAGATATATAAATAACAATAAAACAATAAACTGAATATCACTCCTCATCATTATTTTAACTTCTCACTGAAGCTCTTAGCATTAGCATCTTTTATTTAGCTACATTTATCATAACTGAAATTAACTAAAGCTAACTTAAACTAAGTAAAACTGAGGTGAATCCATTTTTCTAAAGTCAATGGAGCTGTGTTGTGTCAAGTACCATAAGGTCATACTTTAGTATAAGTATAGTATTTCTCAGATTAGGCTCACGCCACGTAATAAGTATAGCATTTGAGAAATCATACAAACGACTGTATTTATGCATATGCATATTTATGTATAATTTCATGTCAAATTCTAGGTGATAATGATCAACTCTTCAGATGATGACTGATGGTTACACTCAATGGATTTAGGATTTTAATCAGAAGAACTACTGTTGTCAAGTTGAGACAACTTATTGCCCATTGCAACGAACAAGAGTTACAACAACTTCAACTTGAAAAAAGCGCGGAAACTCGTTAAAAACCTACAATAATCAGTTCAAGGCACTTCAGTAAGTCAAGGTGGGCATTTCAGCCAGCACGCATGCGCCCGCAATGTGATGTCACACACAGTGTTCAACTCTTAAAATCCGAGCTCACCACAGGTTTTTCTGTCAGTACATTTAAAATTATTTCACCAATGTCAGTTTATTTGATGGCAATGTGTATGATTCATCTAGAGATCTGAAAATGTGTTTGTGCTGAATTTGAAAACTATTTCGAACTATGACGCCCTCCCCTCCCCCGACGTCTCCATCTCTACTCCCCTGCCGACTGATCTGCAATGCCCCCTCCCCAATCGCTGGAGCATCCATTAAATTTACATTTGTTTCATGTTGGGAATTGTGAAATGTGCAATTTTTCTTGTAGTGATGCATAGCATTTGGGCCTTAAGTATTCTAATTTTTTTTTTTTTTGCCATTTGTCCATTGGACTATACACTAAGAGGAAAATAAATGTAGTGCCCTGGGTCACCACAGTTTTCTTTGTTTGGAGGTGGAGGAGGAGGACACAGAAGGACAAGGACGAGGAGGAGGACACAGAAGAAGGATGAGGAGGACACAGGTCCAGGCCAACACTGCATGCAGCTTTAATTTGTATTTAATGTTGTAGAGGTTTTTTCCCCCTAAAAGGAAGAAATGATAAATGATAAATCGCCGGCTAACGTTCATGGCCGTTACTTCTGTTGCTCTTAACTACCGTTAGCTTGTCTGCTAGCAGTTAGCTGTTGCTCCCATCTCTCATCTGTGTGTCTGTGTGTGGAAACTTCCCCCTTGTCTGTTAATGCTTTTAACAGCAAGAACCCCTGTGGCTACACTGGGTACCAGAACCGCTTTGTGCCTGCGCCCCACCGAACACAGGAACACAGAGATTGATCAGGTTTTTTTTTTTTTTTTTTTTGCTCTAGTCAGTCTATCTGATATACTAATCCACAAGTCCTGGTGTTGTGAAATCCCTCACAAGTGTTACACAAGCATCCCAGAGGGGGAATTAGTTGTGCACATTTGTTATGCAATTAAATATCAAGCTAAAGTGTCTTTCTCGTAATCTTTTTCATCCATCAAAGGGAACGGTCTTGACAATACAAGAATATATGTTTATCTCTTAAAAGGTTCAGAGGTGTTGTTTTCCCAGATTTGCTGGAAAAGCCTTTCAGAGAAGAAGTGTGGACTATCTCCTTCGTGAATGACACACACAGCTATCATTTCTCCCACCCGTGTATAGTGAAGCCTGCAAAGCTAAAATTAAAGACCTAACAGTAAATTATTGCTCTGATGTAATGCTTCTTGAAAAATGACTACCTTTAAAATAAAAGGATTTATATTAGTGATACTATGAGTATTAATTATTTATTGCACCAACATGTACGTTCCATTGCATTTTATAAGGTGAAGCAGATTCATTTCATGAAGAATCATGGAAAATCTTAACCAAGAATAAAGAAATCCGAATAAACACAATAAACCAAGCATGAGAAATAGTTTAGGAGGAGCATTACTAAAACATTTTCTGTGTAAAAATTTCTAGAATTCTGCCAGTTGCATGAGGACAGTCGTGGGGCTTACTTACCTTGAGTATCAAGACACAACTTCTGGTCTTTCTCATGTTTGACTGGTGGATGGCTCTCATAAACAGTCTTAGGTACTCTCTTGTTGGGCCGCCTTCATCAACTACCATTGTCAACTTCATCCACAAACACAACATCTAATTTTGCGCCGTTTGAATGCACACAGGCTACACGGTAAACATTATTCCTGCACACGTTTATTTGGTTGCTAGTGGGACAGATGCCCCCATCAACTTCACTGACCATTTTTTTCAGTATGAAAATATGTAGATCAGTCCTGTAACCAAACAATTTAATGAGTTTTATTCATATGCAAAATATGTACCATAGATATTTTGTAAGAATTTTAACCACCCGATTAAAGGTAATAGGATAAAAGCATTAAACTGACTGCGCTGACTGAAGTTGTTACTTTGTATGGTATAAAAAAGGAAGAATCTACAGAGAAAACAAAGATGAGAAAAACATATTCATCCACAGATCCTCCAGGAGATGAATTTTGGGAAACTGTACTTGTTCATCAAGTATAATGCTTGGTTTCTGGATAGATGAAGGAGGGAGTGATGGTTCATCATGAATAGTCTGGATTCCTTATGGTTTTAAGAAAAGAGTGAATGGTGGATGGAGAGTTCCAATGCAATTAACATTTACCTATACATCCCGATTTGGTAACCAAAGTACATATAGAACTGATGTTTTATACTGAACCACTGCACTGTCAAGCTGAACACACATCACCTGAATTTGCTCAGACAAGTTGAATGTCCTCATGTTGACATGTCCATTTAGATATTTAAATTTGATCTAAGGGTTCCTCATATGCAGCAATTTGCTGACATCTTCCCGCAATAGCCCAAAGATAAACTCCATTTTAACTGTGTGCAGCCTCTGTGGACTCTTGTAGTTGCTTTATGCAAGATCTTTCAGGACTCCTACGCCACGGACTGGCTCAAAGTTATTACATAAAAACAGAGAGAGAGAGTGAGTGAGTCGGTCTGATCACACCAGAGGCCTGTATCACGAAACAGGATTACAGATTTAGCAAGGTAACTTCAGGATTAACCCTAGGTTTCTAGTATCACGAAGCTGGATTCATTCTCATCGAGGTACATTACCATGGTAACTTAGTATGCAGAGCTAAAGTGCTTCGGGTCAAGGTAGCTTTCAGGACTGATCTGAATCCAATAAAAGGATTCACCCACCGGTCAATCAGCTGTTCAGGAAAGAGTGCAAGAGTGCCCTTTCATTGACGACCTGATTGAGATTGAAGCCCAAATCGTAAGAAGAGCATTACGGTGTGAACGCATCTTCCAGGATTGGTCAAATCCATTAGACCACGGTGATGATTATCTCTGTGAGAGATACGGGTTCTCACGGCCCGGTCTGGCATACCTTTGTGAGATCCTGGAGCCATATGTTGGCCGTGTGAGTGTAGCCCTCACAGTCCCACAATCCCACAGACTGTGTGTATCGCTATGCGATTTTATGCAACCAGCAGCTTCATGTACTCTTCATGTACGCGTCTCAGCAAAAACACTGTCTGTCGAGCTGTCCATCAAGTGTCCTCTGCCCCTACAAACTTGATTGATGACTTCATCGTCTTTCCGGGCCAAAAGAAGGATTTTATGCCATCGCAGGTGAGTCAAACCAAAGGGTTTCTGTTAAATTTCACATTCATTGCATTATAACATAATACCTCAGGCTGCTAAAAATACACGTCGGCCGCTGTTTTAATAAACTTTATTTTGTAAATACATTTTGATCAAAGAACCTGTTCATGACAACACTGACATAAAAGTATTTAAAATGTATTTTTACCACTCAAACACATTAAAAAAAGACTTATGGTACTGATGTGTGAATGTAAATGTTTGGCCATTTACAATAAAACCTCAGAATCTCATGATGACAGTAATACTGATGTGACACCAAAGGGGCTTAGTGATACTGACTCAGAGTCAGGTCTATTCTTCAATGTACAGACTATACTAGACTACATGTGTGGACTTGTAATGTAGCACATTGAATGCAGCTTACTCTTAATACAGGTTTCCCCAGAGTGCTTGGGTCCATTGGTGGCACTCTCATCCCCATCTCCACACCTCTGGGTGATGATGAGAGGGATAACATTGACAGACATAGTGGCCGCAGCCTCAATGTGCAGGTAAATATGAAGAATATTCTTTGCACTGCACCACTGCATTTTGAGATGCTTAATTGCAGTTGGATTCTATTGACAAATATGCATTGTTGCTGCAGTGATCAGTGCTGTGGTGATGCGAGGGGATTTCTGTTACCAAATGTCTCTGCAGATGACTTGCGATTTTAACAGCATCATTACCAGCCTTGATGCCAAGTGGCCTGGCTCTGTGCATGACTCGTATTTTTCATGAGTCCTACCAGAGACTGCAGCAGGGTATGGCAACTGTACATTGCATGATATTGTGTTACAATATGTGCTTCAAACGGATTGATCCCGTCAGTGTTCCTTTCATATACAGGAGACTTCAGTGGAGTGCTGCTTGGAGATACGGGATATGCCCTGCACCCCTTCCTAATGAATCCCTACCCAGACCCTGAACCAGGACCACAGACCCATTTTAATACAGCCCACAACAGGACAAGGGTCAAAATAGAAAATACCTTTGGCCTTCTTAAGACCCGGTTTGCCTGCCTGCGACATCTGAGGGTGGCTGTAAAATTATTGCGGCATGTTGTGTGCTCCACAACATCGCCACTATCAGAAAAGACAGAGAGCCAAGGATAAACCCCCAGCCCCCTGATACTGTGGACACAGTCGCACTCGAATATCCAACTGGCCGGGCAGTGAGGGAGGCCATCACACAAGTGTTTGAATAAAGAAAGACACCGTTTTGTTTTCCCCATGCATTTTATTTTACATATTTTCCTTTCCCTGTCCCTGTAAGAAAGAAGGAATAAAAGCTTGATGCTTGCATCTTAATGAAGGTGTTTGAATTGTGAATTGAAGAAGGTGTTGACAACCTGAACAATAGCTTCTATTAAATGGTACTGTTCACATTTATCAAAGTATGATACTGGAATGTTATGTATTCCTGTAACAGCCATTGCCCACTTACCTGCTGTGCATGGAGTCATTGAACTCATTCTTGAGCTTCTTTATTTTTAACCGAAGATATTCTATTCCTAACTCTGTCTTTTGAATCTTTAAGCCCCTGAATTTGATTTCCTGCTTCCAGCTTCTTATAAAGGGCCCTCACAGGTTCAGCTCCACTCTGAAACAAGTGAACATGGAGCATACAGATTAAAGCACAGAATGTGTATACCGTATTTTCCGGACTATAAGTTGCGTTTTTTTTCATATTATTACCGGTATATCATTTCACATGTTATTTTCACACTAAACCGCAAGAGGGCGCTCTAGGCCTGTGTTGATAATTTCAACATTGGCGGTAACTTTTAAAAACAACTGAGAAGGGCTTAACAAAAATGGCACCGAAAAGAAAATCATATTCTGCAGATTACAAGCTGCAAGTAGTAAAATATGCAGCCGAAAACGGTAATCGAGCAGCAGAAAGAAAGTTTGAAGTTAGCAAGAAACTTGTAAGGGACTGGCGAAAAGCGGAGGTTACTCTTACTGAAATGAAGAAAACAAAAAAAGCCAATCGCGGGCTAAAAGCTAGGTGGACACAGCTAGAGGAACGAGTTCGCACATGGGTGCTTGAACAACATGCTGCCGGGAGAGGCTTGTCAACAGTACAGTTGCGTCTCCAAGCCCGAGTATTTGCCAAGGAGATGAATATAAATGACTTTGCAGGAGGACCTTCTTGGTGTTATCGCTTCATGCAACGCAATTGCCTCTCTATCAGAGCAAGGACAACGATGTCCCAAAAACTGCCGGCAGACTTCCAAGTCAAGGCCGACAGTTTCCGTGAGTTCATTGAAAAGCATGTAAGTGAGCACAACGTGACATCGGATCATATTATTAACATGGACGAGGCCCCCCTCACGTTTGACATTCCCATGGGCCGAAGTGTTGCAGAGAAAGGGCAAAAGAGTGTGAATATAGTAACAACTGGTCATGAGAAATCACACTTCACAGTGGTGCTGGCATGTTGTGGAGGTGGATCAAAATTGCCACCAATGGTCATTTTCAAACGAAAAACTATGCCAAAAATCCACTCCCCCTCAGTTGCAGTCGCCGTGAATGAGAAAGGGTGGATGGATCAAGAAATGATGAACTTATGGCTTACAAAGTGCTACACTAAGCGCCCGGATGGCTTCTTTAGAGCACGCAAAGCTCTGCTTGTGATGGATAGTATGCGAGCGTACATCATGCCACAGTTCAAAAATAAATTAAAAATTTTCAACTCCATACCTGCCATCATCCCTGGAGGCTTAACCAAAATATTCCAGCCTCTTGATATCTCCGTGAATAGGAGCTTTAACGCAGTCTTGCGTAACCTGTGGGAGCAGTGGATGATGGATGGAGAGCACAGCTTCACGGCAACTGGGAGAATGCGCCGTGCAACTTTCCTGGATGTCATTGGATGGATCAACAAAGCATTCTGTCAGGATTCAGAAAGGCTGGAATAATTGGAACTGCAACTGAGGATGAGTCTGACGTAAGCGACGTAGAAGAGGAAGTGCTGCATCTTCTACCTCCGGAGTTAGCGGAGTTGTTTAAAAGTGACACCGAGGATGAAGATTTCATTGGATTTTAGTTATTTGGAGTGACACGGATGGTTTGGTAAACTTCTTAGCATGTTATTTATGCTATAGTTATCTGAATAACTCTTAATATGTTATGTTAACATACCAGGCACGTTCTCAGTTGTGTCATGTAACGTAAGCATACCGTACAATTATTCAGCCTGTTGTTGCCTCTATTCTATTTTTATTTTAAATTGCCTTTCAAGATGACATGTCTGTTCTTGGTGTTGGATTTTATGAAATAAATTTCCCCCAAAAATGCGACTCATACTCCAGTGCGACTTATATATGTTTTTTCCTTCTTTATTATGCATTTTATGGCTGGTGCGACCTGTACTCCAGAGTGACTTATACGGAAGGAGGAAAATACGGTAATCTAGGAATCTCCTATTGTGGGAGAGGAAATATCACATTGTCACATTTCTCCAGTATTAACATAGCAGTGGCAGCAATGAGTTATTAAATATTGAACACATTAGTTGTCAAACCCTGTGTAGACCACTGCAATTCAGGTACACCTAAGTCTCCATATTCACATCATCTGCTGATGTGCACAAGTTCAACTGTATGAAACATAACAAAGGTGATACCTCCACAGCTCTCTCAGAGGACACAGACAGCGTCTCCTCATGCTCTAGGTCAACCACCTGTAGAGACAGTATACAGGAGAAGCAATATATTAGCCATGTGCCAGAAGTCACAGGTCATATACTGGTGTGTGACAGGTGTGTGACATACCCCTGTTAGAGACACAGTGTGTCTCTAACATCATTGTATCTCCATCAACTGAGAGGAAAGTCGATAGACCTGTGTTAGTATGAGTGTTCTGAACTGTGTGTGGTTTAATGTGGGACTGTGACACAACACAAATTTACATGCAAACAAGTCCAATGGATCACTGCATTATGAAGAAACAACTGGAATCCAGGTACTAAATGTGTGATGTTCATTAAATAAAACAGTTCTATATTTTCGCACTGAAACAAAATGTGTCTCGCACTGAGTATTCAACGTGTACACTCAAAATGCACAAAAATGCGGCTTTCACCAGCGACCTATTGACTATAGGATAGGTCGCTGTGAAAATGTTGCCTGATAGTGTTCTGACTTGCACTTGTCATAAATCAGCTGACTTTGATGAGAAGAAACCAGCTTAACATAGAATTACAGCATAGAAGACGGTGCCGTGACATTCTTACTAAAAATATTAAAGCAAACATCAGATATAATAGAGTTCTTTTTTTCCCCTCAAGGTGCCGTGTTGAAATTTTTTGCTCATCAACCACAACAGTCCTCTACACTATTCCCTCAACAGATGCAGGCAGGAGGAAGTTATTCTAAGTTGACAGCAACTTAAGAAATAAGAATAACTTCATCGAGTGTCAGAACGTGACGTTCAAAGGTCTTTAGACACAGAAGACATAGTTGTTGGATTTGCTCAAGCCAAACTCGCAAGCAGTAGCTTTAAAATGGAAATGCACTAGGACTACAGTTGTGTGAATGTGGAAATAACACCAGGCATCTGGGACGCTCCTTAAATGCGTCACAGCGCGCCTGGTGGACACACTCACGAATTGCCGCGATCTACCGCGGACTCTCGACCGCGCCTGCGTGTTTGTTATTTAAAAAATGTAAGCCAATTTTGCTCTCTTTTCTTCTTCTTCTTTTCATGTTTTCTAGGATTAAAGATTTATATTATAAGTCATTAGAGAATAATCGGCAATCGGCCAAAAAAAGAAGAGGTTCACCGTGTGAACCCAATGTGAAAACTCCGATAGGCGTGGTAGCTACATACCAGCAGGCTAGACCTCGTTGTGGTCTTAGTGATGGAGCTTGTTGTGTAAAAATGCTTTTCATTGAGATACTCTTCTTAAACCAGTCGGAGCGACAGGAATTTTTTCTAATGTTTGAACTCATCGTGGTCCATTTCGCATCACGGTGAACCGCGACTGGCACTGCTTCTAGCTCAGGCATGACCTGTAATATGTAACGTGAGGCTAACGGTGTAGCTGGGGAAGCTAATGTGCCGCTACATAATTTATGAGAGACATAGAAACAGCATATGATGCTTATTTGTGTTGACGTGATGCCAGGTTGTTATAATTATTTTTTTTTTATATATATAATTGAGGGAGATGGTGGAGATGGTGGACCCAAGTGCAGGAGGATAGAGACGAAGTTAAGCTTCAAACAAAAAGTATTGATTGTTAATGATTAACAAAAGACACTTCAAGCATGGCAAGAAACTCTGCAACACAAAACAAACTATGAATAACATGAATGCGACATGAAGCAAAAAACATGAAAATAAGAACATGGAATCATAGCTTGGGGACAAAAACAGCACAACAGGGAGCAAAGGGAAAGACAGGGCTGGATATACACACATGGGTCTGGGGAAGACAAGACACAGGTGAAACTAATGTCGGTGGAGCACACAAGGAGAAACCAATAAGAAATCAAAGGAAACCATGAGGAGTAACACCAACCAGGAAACAAAGAAACTTAACAAAAACAGGAAACTCAAAACATGGAACATGGAGTCACATGTAGTCAAGTTGTCGACGTTCAACTTCATGTTCTCTCATTTGTCTAATTTAGGAGTCCAACTCTCTGAACCTGGAAACAGTCAGTAGTGGGTTTCTTCTAGTCAGGCTGGAGCCATAGATCCACTGAAAGTGTCTGCAGTACGTACGTGTGTCACGTTTCACCGCCTTTGTCGCCGTGCCATACCCTGCCACAGCAGACACATCTTTCAACACTGCATGATAATCAGTGTCAAGGCGCAGGTATTTAAAGAGAACAGTTGTCAAGTGTAGAATTGAGATGAATGTGTAAGAGTTAAATTTAATTTTGCTTTATTATATGAAAGTCGAGTTTAACTGTGTTGAAAACAATATATCATGCTGATGTTTCAAAGTAAAAGACTGCACATTGTATTCTCATATTTTTTCTGCCTAATTAAGGGCGTTCCCACTTTGAATGACCGGCGGCAGCATCTGACACAACCCCCCACGTCCATATTTGGAGTATTCATGTGTGGGTGACGTAAAGCTCATCCAACATAGTGACTTCGGGCTTCATTTTCGAGGTTCACAATCTAATGGGTGATGTCACGATGGGTTTGTCCATAGTATATACAGTCAGTGGTACCAGATCTGCTTGCCAATATGGGTATATATATATAGTAATGTAAGATGAGTATCCGGCACTTCCAGATGACGACAGCGTTCGGCCTGCATGTTCGGCTCCATTCAGCTTCTAGATGACGTCAACCATATGTTCGGCCTGTTTGTTCGGCTCCATTTGGCTCGGAATGTGAGGTCGGTTCATGGTTAGAAAACACGAGTTTGATTGATTTTTCACAATATGTAAGTAATAAAATTTTAAAATAATTTGAGTTCAATCCATTCATTTGTGTATTAGGCGAAAAAGGATTTAAGACCTTTTTATCCTGAAAAAAAATAAATAAATAAAATAAAAAAATAGCTTTTGAATGTGTGTTTTCAATGTATCCAAAAAATAAAAGGACAAAAGAAACCGATAAATTGCTGTGCCTCAATAACAACCACTAACTGATCACCTCCCTTCCGCTTCTCCCTATTGTCCAACCAATTCTAAGACACGGTGTCAACATCCTTACGTTGTGATGTCGTCTGGAAGCCACCTCCGCCGCCTCTGTTAAAATCATCATAACACTGAATTTTCGACAGATTTTCAATCTGTTTATTATAAATGTCAGACATATATTTATAATACAATATAGATTGGTTAAATTAAAAATGCAGACAATGTGCAACAACATTGAAAGGCTTCTAGGTATTTATTAAAATAGATTGATATATAACAGTACAAATACAACAATAACATCTATAACAATAATAACATCTTTTATTTATGCACTTGACATTTGAAGGACAAAACAACTCCTTCTGACCAACGCTGGGTTCGGCTTAGGTAGCTACAATTCAGACACATAACTTATGTTAGTAGTTAATGTACGTATGAAACTGATAGATGATTTAGGAACAACATGGCCTACTTAGTACAATTACATAACAGCGGCTGATTTCTAAATGACACTTTCACCATCTTACTGATGTCTTACTAACAACATATTATGTTTTCTTATCCTTAATAATAAGTTATGGTAGTTTATGTAAGCTTTACAAATACATCAAATACAACACATTCATAACAGTTAAGTAATATAAAACGTCTTTTCACTTGTGAAATGATATTCCCTGTTGCTTGGTTTTGATGTTTCTTTCACAGGAATATCCGTAAGCTGCACAAATGTCAGTCATTTTAGTCAGTCAGATGCACCAACAACATCTGACAGCTGGTCACAAGTAATACCCAAGATGGCGAGAGGTGGAGATGGTGGTGTAGGTACCAGATCTGCTTGCCCCGATTATCCAGCGCTTCTGGATGATGTCATGACATAGGGATGTTGATGTTGCAGCTTATAATTAGCTGGACAACAAGAAGAAGCGGAAGAGAGGTTAGCAGCTAGTGGTTGTTACTGAGACAGACAAACTTATCAGTTTTGTTTTGTCCATTTATTCTTTGGATACATTGATAAAAGCTGTATTTGTATATAATCGTTTTCAGGATTAAACTTCTTGAATCCTTTTGCGCCTAATATACATATAAATGGATTTTGTTTTGTGCCTAATATACATATAAATGGATTTTGTTTCATGCAAAATTAAAAATTGTAAATAAAAACTTTATCAAGCTATCGCTTCCAAACATAATGGGAAAAATAAATTACACTTGTGCTGTCTAACCATGAACCGTTCTTGCAGTCTGAGCTGAATGGAGCCGAACAAACAGGCCGAACCTATAGTTGACGTCATCTAGAAGCTCAATGGAGCCGAATTCATCTCCTTGAATTCCATGAATTCACCTACGTCACTGATCCTAGTTCATCTGATGAACGCTTCCTTCTCTTTTCCTTTTCAACTTTAATTCAAGATATCTGTAATTACATTGTACATAATGAAACTGGAATTGCTACTAGTCGTAATTCAGTTGTAGATATCCGTAATTCATTTTGCAGATATCTGCAACTGAATTGGAGAATCCCCGTACACATGAAAGTGACGTCTTTGTCCTAGAAAGAATGTGGATATTTCACATGACAGTTGTGGATAGCACACGACTAGTTTCACCTGGGACTTTCTGAGTGCGGTCCTTCTCCCAGTTTACATGCAGCGGAAAAAAGCAAATACCTGACAGGAACATGTCCTCCTCCTCCACACTAGGTGGCGGTATGTGTATTTTCAGTGGGTTAATGCCATATTTATACGGCTTTCCGGTTGACCTATTACGTCATTTAAAACACAAGATTTGCTCATGCAACAGACCAGCATTTCAAACAACAACCAGATGGGTAATAGTGCATTTTTTAAAATCTTGTACGTAATGTGTGTGCTACTTTTGGTGCAGATGAGATGCGCACTATCCCTCAGGTGGTTCTTCTACTGGCTCTGTTTACCCTCTTCTTCTTCCGGGACCAGCGCAGTGGTTGGGGAGCATGCACACACGCGTTATCCTGTCGTAGTTTGATTAAGCTATACATGGCGGAGAAAACCGAATTCCAATCGCATTTTCTGGGTGTCTTAGTTGGCCTTATCCGATTTTAGTTGGAGTAACATGTTTACATGCACTTAAGTTCTCCAGTTAGAGTCCAATTAAGGCAGGGGTTGGCAACCCAAAATGTTGAAAGAGCCATATTGGACCAAAAAAACAAAAAACTAATATGTCTGGAGCCGCAAAAAAATAAAAGCCTTATAGAAGCCTTATATTGAAGGCAACACATGCTGTATGTATCTATAGTAGCTATATTAGCCTACTATCGAAATGACTAAGTTAACTACAAATACATAATGAGCCTTCATGATTAAATGTTTATTTTTCCTGCAGTGCATCCTGTAGAGAATGACGCACCACGTGACTACTCTGTTGTGCGATGCCGCCTCAAGTTTAACTTCATTACAATATTAATGAATTATGTTTTATTGCTTTGATGAAATGAAAGAAATGCAATAAAGAAATATGATTTTTGATGTCGTTTTTATTTTGAGGATTCAAAAAAACAACAACAAAACGGAACGTGCATAACGTGCCCCTTATCTGGGCAAAAGAGTGCAATAAAACGCAGCCTACATTTTTAAAAATAAAACATCAGCCTTTTGAAAAGGTAAAGTATATAAAATCATATTAATACAGTTCAAGTTTGACGTCTGTGCAAATGCCAAGCAAGTCAGTGCAAGAGTAAAACGAAGCAGCATCCTCTTCTCTTTTGACACGCAACCAACGCATCTATGCTCGGACCTGAGCAACAAAACACAATAATATCCCTAAGTGTCATTCCAAATATATACTGACAAAAATCAGATATCACTTTATAATAACAGCCACTTTGTTACTAAAGATGTGCCAGGATTGTGACAGGATTGTGTTCTTACCCGTTTAATGTGACTTCTGTTTTCGGACATCACTGGTCAGCTCCTCGACATCAGGCATGTAAGATGTAACTTTAATCTTGACGCAGGACTGCAAGCTCTCATCTGTGAGGCGGGTGCGATATTTTGATTTGATGTAGTTCATGTTTGAGAATATCTGCTCGCACAGGTATGTTGATCCAAAGATGGATAATACTCCAAATGCATATGTCTTCATGTTCCTATAACTGTCAGGAAGAGCATTCCATGTGTCATAGACAAGTTTCTCGGGTGGTGGGAGGCTTTCAATTTCGCTCCATTTGTGCTTTTGTGTCCATTTGCTTTGGGCAAGCTGGGCTTTCTGGCGAGTGACGTCTTCATGCTCGGCTGTCAGACATTTCAATTTGGACACCCATAGATCTTTGTCGGCTATATCAGCCATTTCCATTTCAAGGTCAGCTTGATTTACTCCTGGAAATGTGCTCAACAAGGACGGGTCAATCTCCAGGGGTGTGACAGGGAACACACCCCTGGTGTCTTTCCCTCTCCAGGGAAAGACAGTGTCATTTTTTCCTTTCGGAACTCGCAAAATCTGCTCCCAAATGCAGTTTGCATATCAACGATCGCATTTTGCAAATAATCACCGTTGTGTGTGTGATCGTGATGGACTTCTTTGAATTCTCTCAGGGAGGGGAAGTGGGAGAGCGTGCCTCGCCGTACATCTCTGGCAAAGACAGTCAGCTTGCGCTCGAATGATAGAACAGCTTCCAGCATTTGCAGTGCAGTGTTTCCCTGCCCCTGCAGACTTTCATTCAGCTTGTTTAG
The DNA here is from genome assembly GCF_022458985.1 of Mugil cephalus. NCBI lineage: Eukaryota > Metazoa > Chordata > Actinopteri > Mugiliformes > Mugilidae > Mugil > Mugil cephalus. Next base: position 24,744,324 of record NC_061782.1, read on the forward strand.
GTGGCTTGTCATATCCACCATAAAGTGCAGTTTTTCGAGCCACTCGGTATCTTCAAGTTGCGGGTTGTATAGGTCTTTGCTTTTCAGAAATGTTTTCACGTGCTCTAAACAAGCGACAAAGCGGCGCAAAACCTCACCCCTGGACAGCCATCGGACTTTGTTGTGTAGCAGGAGATCGGAATATTTGCTGTCAACTTCATCAAGCAATGCATGGAACTGACGGTGGTTCAATGCTTTTGAAATTATCTTATTCACCATCTCGATCACAAGGTTCATCACCGCCATACACTCCGATGGGAATGTTTGTGCACACAGTGCCTCTTGATGCAAGATGCAGTGGAATGCAAGCAGATTTCGATCCAATGTTTTCTGTAGCAAAGTCACAAACCCCCTTTTTGATCCTCTCATGCTGGGTGCCCCATCTGTAGCCACTGAAATCAGATGGTTGGTGTTTATCCCATTGTCATTTAAACACTTCAGCACAGCCTCACATATGTCCTCCCCCCATATTTGACCTTTCAGTGGTATTAATTGGATCATTTCTTCTTGCGGCCCATCAGAGTTCACATACCTGCATAAAAGCGCAGTCTGTTCAATATCGATCACATCACAGGACTCATCACAGGCAATTGAGTATGCTGCCGCTGAATTAATGTCCTTGATTTGCTGATCTGTGATGTTGCCTGCCATTTTAATAGCCCTTTCCTTCACTGTCTTAGCGGAGAGAGGCATGTCTTTAATTTTTTGTATTATCTCGGTTTTGTTTTTTAAGTCTGCAAATAGGTGTTAAATAAATGACTCCTTCATGTAGTCACCATCTGTGAACGGTTTGCCACGTTTTATTATCTCCCGGGTTGCAACAAAACTTGCAGCAGTAGTGGAGTTTGGAGATGCAATCCACTTCTTAAATCTATTTTTGCGCTCCAATGAATTATCAATAATAATGAATTAATGTAATTACATTCACGATCTGAAGTACTGTAGGAGTTTCTATAGAAACATCTGCAGGCTCGCTCACTTTGTAAGTGCCTCTGGGCCGATAATTGAATAGGCCCGGTGTACGGCTTGTATGAGTTTGAAGTACTGTTTGCTGGCTTGTGTTGTTTCAGGATGTCCTTTGAAGATGCAATCTATGGTTGGGAGTTGGTGGGAATTGAACCCTGGTTGTCTGGACAAAAGTCCAGGTTGTGGTAGCATGCACTTTATTAAGCCATTAGTTAAAAACACATAGGAGTAAAGGAATAACATCTAAGAACAAGCCTCAAAATCAAAAAGGTTTTAAAACAATCAAAAAAAGAGTAAAAGATCTTTAGTTAGTTAGTTGCGATGGTTCGGGTTAGGGTAAGGGGCTAGGGCAGGCATGTCCAAAGTCCAGCCTGTGGGCTAAATGCGGCCCGTGTTCTAATTTCCAGCGGCCCACACCCTCTGTCATAAAATCAATCAATGCGGCCATCAGCACTGTTGACCACAGTATACAATGCACTGTACAAAGAGCTATTTTATATTGCATCAGAAGATGACAGTAGATATGTGGCCACACTCTCCCCACAAGAAACTTTGACCGTCATCACAAGGGTCAAAGGGCATTGTGTGATCTTTTCCAACCCATTTCAAAAATGGCGACTGTAACTAAAAAAAGGAAAGTTGACAATGAGGACTGGCACTTTCAAGTGGAAACCAAGTGGAATAAGTATTTTTTTCACCGAAATACGAAAAAACAGTGTTTACCTAACTTGCCAGGAGACTGTGTCTGTTTTCGAGGAGTTCAATATCAAGAGGCACTACCAGACGAATCACGCAAACTATGACAAGCTAACTGGGAACGAACATGGCGAAAAATTGAAGCAACCGGAAGCTGCTTTAATGGCGCAGCACTGCTTTTTTACAACAGCCCGCGAATCAAATGAAAATGCCTCAAAGGCAAGTTATGAGGTGACTGCAAACCCTTTTCTGAGGGTGAATTCATTAGAGACTGCGCAATGAAAATTGTGGAGAAAATTTGTCCTGAGAAGAAGCAAGAGTTTGCTCATGTTTGCCTGGCTCGTAACATTGTGGTACGGAGAATTGAAGATGTTTCATCTGACATTAAGAAACAATTAGAGGCAAAAAGAGTTTGACCTATTTTTGTTAGCCTGCGACACTGCTCAGTTACTGATTTTTGTGAGAGGAGTGGACAATGAAATGAACGTCAGTAAAGAGCTACTTGACCTCCAGGGGCTTAACCCTCTGGGGTCCAGGGTAAAATTGGCCGTTTTTGACTACTTTTGATTTTGTCATCATATTTCACCTTAACAACTGTTCACCATCCTTTGTTAGGTGTCATTTTTTTCAGCACAACCTCGTCTGTTTGAATTTACAGTAATTTTTTTATTTTCCCATACTGTATTGATACAATGGACCTAAAACCACACAAAATAAAATCCGAGTAGAAAAATGTTAGATTTTTTACTGTGAAAACCACAAACATGTGTAATGAACCATTTTTATAAATTAGAATATAAATATAAACTGTAAACTTCAAAACTTATTTACAAAATTTGCAAACAACTAAGATATTTCCAACTATTTACATTAAAATGCAGGCAATGCCTCAGGCATTTTTTTTGTACAACTATTTACAAAACAATCCGGTGTCACATAAGAGCAAAGAAATTATTTGTGCAACTCCACAAGGCAGTTCCTGTCTACCAAATGACAGAGAGGCACATCACAGGCCTGACACTTCGAGGGTGTATCGCTCCTTTTGTTTTCCACGTGGGTGCAACGTTTGCATTTCCACCTGCCTTTGGAAGCAGGCGGAAATGTGGGCACAGGAACATGAGCAACTGTCCTGCTCTGGGGAACTCCCGCCTCATCCACCTCACAAAACTGGCACATCAGCTCCACCAGAAAGTCCTGTACCAGCGAGATGTATTCCTGCGTGCGGAGTAATACTGAATGAGCTGGTCTGAAAGGTCAACACCGCCCATATTCTTGTTATATGCTGTAATTGGTGTGGGACAGGGAATGACACCCTTTTCTGTTCTCCCTGTAGGTACAACAAGCTCCAAACCTTTCACTGGCCAGGTCCATGAATAGCTTGGGACTCGTATAAAAATTGTCCATGTAAATATGGTACCCAGTCCCAAGACAGGACACCTGAACAAGGTTCATGACGACATCATAAGATAGCCCATGCTCACTTGGAGATGCAGCTTTGCCAGTGTACAGTGAACCCTCGTTTATCGCGGGGGTTACGTTCCAAAAAGAACCCGCGATAGGCGAAATCCGTGAAGTAGAAACCTTTATTTTTTTACAGTTATTATACAATGAAATACTCCATAAAACATTGAAAGCAAGGAACAAAACCTTTTTACAGGCCCAAGCATTTGTTTAACAAATAAAAGTACTGTACAAAAGTTTGTTGTTGTTTTTGTTTTTTTTTGCAAATAACTACTGTACTGTTCTGTACGTACGTTCGTATCCAGCGTGATGTTTTTTTTTCTGCAGTCATTAATCCACAAAGCTAAACCAGACTCCATCCTTACCACGGTCTTGTTGCGGACAGTTGCAACCCTTTTTGCATCCTTATTAAAACTTATTGCTGCTGTCGTCCTTATGTTATTTTCCTCCTTCTTTATGGAACGAACGGAAGATTCATTAATTCCGTAATGGCGACCTACAGCCGCATAGCTTCTACCTTCCTTTAGCATGTCCAGAAGTTTAACTTTTTCTGCGATAGTTAGCATCTTCCTCTGCCTTTTGGGCCCGACCGCAAGTGCCTTTGTCGGTGCAGAACGTTTTGTCGACATTATGGGTTTTAGAGAAACTTGAAATTGCAAGAGAATTAGCAAACTTCATTTTGGCAAGCGGTTTTACGTACGTGTACATATTAAACCATAACGTTATTGACACACAGGTAGAAAAGACGCGGAGAGACTGTTTAGCCAATCAGAACGCAGAACACAATGCATGATGCAAATCCGTGAAGCAGCGAGACCGTGAAAAGTGAACCGTGTTATAGCGAGGGTTCACTGTATATGTCAAATCTTATTGTATAGCCACTGCTTGACTCAGCCAGTACAAAAACTTTGATAACCCATTTTGTTGGCTTGTCTTTCATATATTGAGTCATGCCTGTTTTTGCTTTGGTTGCTTCCATCCTTTCATCCACTGCCAGCTCCCTCCTTGGGTGGTAATAAGCCAGACAGGCACTGCAGATTTCATCATAAAGGGGCCTAACTCTAAACAGCTTGTCATGTGCTGGGGTTCCCTTCTTTCTGTCATTACGTTCATCCTCCTCCGGGCCACTAAGGTGGATGTTCCAAAAAATGGTTCGAAACCGGTCTCTGGTCATTGCCTTGGCTGGAAAGGGCACAGACAAGACATGATTCTGTCTCCAATAGTCTCGGAGACTTGACAGGGGCACCAATGACATGTAGATCAGGAGACCGAAAAACCTGTAGAGATCTCCTGTCTCTATGTCAATCCATTTACATTTCTTTCCTAATTCTGTGTTTTTTGCAGCATTTGTGTTGGTATTTCTGCAGATTGTCCTGACTGTGTCAGTGGCAAAAAACTGTAGAAAAAGGTCTTTTGGACTCTGTGGGGAAAGTAGTTCCACTTGGACACCTGGTGTTCTTCGTGGTTGAAACCTGCTTAGTGATGGGGCAGTGTCAGCATCCTCCCCTGTCTTCCAGGGCTCAGGGCTGAGGCGTGGCTCTGCTGCCTGAGCTAGTGGAGATTGGGACCTGGTGGGCGTACCACACCGCCCCTTCCCCTTCCTCCGTGTAGATCGAGTAGAACTCGGGGGATCGCGTATCGGAGGATGCTCTTCCTCTTTCTGATCTTCCAAAACAAAAGATTGATCATTCACTAAATCAGTGATTTTCAACCTTTTTTGAGCCGTGGCACATTTTTTACACTTACAAAATCCTGGGGCACACCACCAACCAAAATAACACTCTAACACAGTACATACAATACATATAGTTAATAATATAGTTTCTAAATGTATTTATACTCACTTAGTGTGAAACCTGGGCCTGTTTCGATGAACACAAAATGGATATCCTGGCAGGAATGGTAGAAAGACACACACAAAGCTCTTCCTCAACAGCTCTCAGTCTCTCTCTGTTTTTCGTTTTTATCGCAGTCAAGCTTGAGAAGCTCAGCTCACATAGATATGTGGTTGAAAACGGGAGCAATGTCAAAATAGCTTTGTTGGCCAGAATGGGGAACTCCTTGGCCACAGATAACCAAATACTGTCCAAAGGAAGATCAGCAAAGTTTAGCTTTAAACCACGATCTTGTTTCAGTTCAATGAGTTCCTCTTGCTCCTTTAAAGTCATGTCCTTTCCAGCAACGGATGCTGAGCTGTATGGGTCCCTAACCCAGTCAAGGCATTCAGTGAAGGCTGAAGAGAAATAAAATGACAACTTCTCCTCGAGAGTTTTCAAATGGGTGCCAATCGCCTCGCACATTACAGCAGTGTTGCCATCATGACGTTTCTCGGTGAGCGGGAACATCTCAAGGTTGCCACGCTGCACATGTTGTTGCCAGAGCTGCACCTTTAAACGGAATCCGTTCATTTTATCAGTGCTTGTAAGCAGGTTTTCATTTCGGCCTTGCATCCGTGTGTTCAGTTCATTCAGATGATGAAATATATCAGCCAGGTATGCCAGCTTTGCACACCACTCATCACTTGCAAGCAGCTTTGAGTAATCGGACCTCTCGTTTGTCAGAAATACTTTAAGTTCCTCTCGCAGCTCATACACACAGGCCAGCACTTTGCCGCGCGACAGCCACCGGACCGCCGTGTGGAGCAATAAGACCTTATGTTCCGCTCCCATTTCCTCACACAAAGACGCAAATAAGCGACATTTCAAAGGTCGCGTCTTCACAAAGTTCACTATGCGCACAACATCATCCAACACAGGAGCTAGATCTGCTGGTAAGGTCTTTGCAACGAGGGCCTCACGGTGCAAAAAACAGTGCGTAACAATAACATCTGGGTTTCTTTCTTTGACCCTACTTACGAAGCCTTTGATGCGCCCGACCATGGCTGCAGCTCCATCAGTGCAGACACCTGTGCAGTTTTCCCACGTAAGCCCGCTTTTGTCAAGATATTCCGACGTGACCCGAAATATTTCCTCTCCTGATGATTTTTCTGGCAGTGCCTTGCAAAATAGGAAGTTTTCTCTAATGTTTTCTCCATCCACAAAACGCACGTTGGCCAAGAGCTGACAATGTCCACTAATATCCGTCTACTCATCAAGTTGCAAGGCAAATTTCTTACTGATGCGCATCTTTTCCAAGACAACAGTTTCGATGTCCGCAGACATGTCATCAATACGTCTGGCAATTGTGTTATCTGAGAGAGGCACTTTAGCTATCTCTTTGGCCGCGTCAGGGCCGAACATCTCATTTACAATGGCTTTACAAGCTGGCAGTATTAATGTTTCTGCCACAGTGTGGGACTTTTTTGATTTAGCTACGAGTTCAGCAACAAGGTTAACTTTGTGGTTTTTCTAAAAAAAGTTGCCTGTTTCTTATTGTTTGTACGTAAGCGTACAAAATAGTCCATCGGGTTGTTTTGAACGGAAGGGTGTTTCGTTTGGAGATGGCGTTTAAGCTTGCTTGGCACCATGGCGCTATTGGATAGCTTCTCACCACACACCAAGCACAGCGGCGTCGGTGCTGTCGCATCCCCGGTGAAAGTAATCCAAATGAAAGATAGCTTTCGCTGTATTGCCTCGAGCTCACCGTCTTGTCTTTTTTCTTTTGACCACTCATACTAGGGCCTTCATCTGTGTCAGAATTTTGTCCAGGGCCCCGTTCGGCATTTGTATTTTCCCTCGTCAAAAACTTCTCCATCACTGTCACTTGCTCGTCTTGCTGAGATAGCAAACTGTCACGTGTCGTGCAGCGCTAACTCTATTGTCTTCACAGGCATTTATCGCCCTCTGCTGCCACCCAGTGAAATAGAAGAGTATTACATTATCTGTTACACTTTATTACAGCACAGACACCCGACAATGGTTAATTAGGTGATATTAGATAATTTCCCGCGGCACACCTGACGATCTCTCACGGCACACTAGTGTGCCGCGGCACACTGGTTGAAAATCACTGCACTAAATTATCAAATTCCTCACTTTCTTACTCTGACTCTGATTCTGAGTCCGACTCCGAGTCTCCTTCGGGTTCATCCATCGTAAAAAATAGCTTCAGTGCCTGCTCTACATTCAATGATCGCCTCATTGTTTTGACAAACAAAATGTCAAAACAATTTTACTACAAACTAAATAAACAAACTATACACTAACAACACAATCCAAACACACTAAATGTCATATATCTCGAATCTAAAATATCGCTATCTTTATCTCCGACAAACTTTCCACTCCACCTCAGCAACCAAATACCCCGCGCTGCCATATATTAATTTATTAATTTGATTGGTTGGTGTAGTGCATGTTTTTTTTAACCAATAGGAATTGTTTTTGGAGTTTTGGTGTTTTTTTTTGTTTTTGTTTTTTTTTTTTTTTTACTTGCAAGCGCTTCCCGCTCGCCAGCATACTCCTTTCTACCGGATTTGCCGTTTCTTCCGGCAACAACCGTGAGGACGCAACACATGAAATGGCATGGATTACATTTTTCATCGTTAATCCGGTTTTACTTGGTCTATCAACACAATTTAAAAACTGGTATATTGTTTGAAGTATGTTTATTAAACACAAGTTGAAACGAAGATTCCGTGAGTCTGCGTCTTGTGGTGACATCATCTTGAGTCTGTCATGTGATTTGGATGCTGCGGCGCGTCCGTCGACCCCAGAGGGTTAAGGAACAAACAAGAGGAACAGATTTATTTCTGTTTGTTCCACCGTAAAGGACATGAAATGACCGTAGAATAAAGTGACAGGGATCACTACGGTGGCGCACCTGCCATGGCTGGCGAGCAAAGTGGATTATCAACCCTCGTCTGTAACAAAGTCAGAGAAGAAGGAGGCGAAGCTATCAAACTCCACTGTATTATTCACCAACAAGTCCTCTGTGCCAAACATCTGAAATATGATCATGTGATGAAACCGGTGAAAAAGGCTGTTAATTATATTCGCTCCAAAGCCCTGTGCCACCACCAGTTTCAACAGTTTCTATGCGACATCCAGGCTGAATACGGATATGTTGTGTATCACAATGACATAAGATGGCTCAGCTGGGGGTCTGCACTGCAGCGCTTCTACTTAGACTTCTCTGAAGCCCAATTTCCACCTGGGACGTAACAGCCGCGTAACGGCTGCATCGCAGTCTCTGCAGCTAATCGCTGCCACTCTAATCAATGAAACCATCCCCACCGGGAGCGCCGCGTAACGTCTCAGCAGCATCTCAGAAGCGGCTCTCCTCTCTACAGCGCTATCATTCCATAGCACTTCTATTTTTGACAGAGCCATTGCTAAACCGTGTGAAGCTCAACCGAGCAGATTGCACTAGGATAGGAAATCCGACACAGAATCAACGTAAAACACTGCCACTCCCTTTCAAAATAAAACACAATACGCCGTTCAAGTTTAATTATTTATTAATATAGGACATTACATATTTATTGCCCTGTCCTGATCAGTGCAAAGTAACTGAACATTTTGAATGACTTTAAAATATTAGTTTTCTTTAGAAGTACTTGACTGAATAACTTTTAAACATTTGCACTTCTAACCATTTGTTTTTACTTTAAACTTTCTGTAAAGAAATACATAGAAAAGATTTCACACAGCTATGATATTAAAGGTGTATATAAATATGTGATACTATTATAATTACCTATTGAAAATGTAACTACCAACTGTTTGTTGTTGTTTTTCTTTCATACACACAGTTCATCGCGGTCTCACGTACATCCAGACTTATCGCGTGATCTCCTGATATCACGTGAATACGGCCGGCTCGCAAGCCAGCGCCACACTGTCGTTACACGCCCGGTGGGCGCCGGGCAGAAGATGGAGCAAAACCGCGCTGCAGCCGTTCCGCGGCACTTACGTCCCCGGTGGAAATCCCCAGTTAGACTTAGACAGACTTTAACGATCCACCAGGGAAATTACTTTGTCACCATAGCTTTGTTGCAGATAAAAGTAAACACTCATAAAACCACAAGAAAGATCAATAAAAAAGATAAAATTAAATGAGATTAAATTAAATTAAAATAAAAATGAGCAGTGTACTCAAAAAAAATGTACAGAATTAGCATTATGAAAATATACAAAGGTAGTTGTCAAAAAAGTCCAAGGTGATGTGGATGTTTGGTCAGTTGCATAGCAACAGTGGTGTGAAACGTGTTGTCATGGTGTTTCTCGTCAATGGTGTTTCCTTATCGGCTGAGGAACGGATGTAAATTCAAATCGAGTGTGTCTGCATGTAAAGTCCTGAAGCCAGGCAGAGACTAGTAGTGTGGTCCTATGAACCAGGTCTCCAAAGCACCTCACACAACACACTCCCTCTGGGTCCCATCAAGCTGCCGAAGACCTCATGTTCCCCGTGGTTATAGATGGCACCGCCGACCCGTAACTCCTTCTCCACTCCACCACGTCAACTCCAGCCTGGCATCCAGCCTCAGGCCTCGCTCTGGGCAGTTCAGGGGACAGCAGTAGCAGCCAATAGCAGGAACACACCAATGGACACAACGGCCGATCTGCTGAACTCCACAGCCAACGACCAACGACACAACCAAAAAACAAAAAGTCCAGAAAAAGTAAAATAAAAACAGCACAAAAAGACAAAAACGACAAAGAACCATTTCATTGGTTCAAGGCACAGAAAAAACAACAAGTCAGACAAAAAAAAACAAAAAAACATTAACATGCTAAGGATAACTTAAAAAGGTTATTCTCGCTGAGCTACTGGCGACATGCAGCCACTTTTTCAGGCGCATTTTTCAAAATAAAAAATAAAAAAAGGACAATGGATGCCAGAACTATCCGATCCTGTTTGGCTTGCTGATTTGGGATTTTTAGTTGACCTAACCCAACGTGTGAACGCGCTGAACACGACCATTCACGGTCAAGATACAGTGGTGAGCCAACTGCATTATCACATGCCTTTGGGACCAAGCTGCTACTTTTCCAAAGGCCCCTGTCACATACGCAGCACAACACCACACATTTCCCATCACTGCTAGAACTAATGACCAGTTTTCCACAGAACAATATCAGCGCACAAATGAGGAGGTATGCAGCAGGTATCTCTTCTCTGACTGAGGAATTTAAACAGTGCTTTCAGGATTTTGTGGCCATTGAAAATCAGATCACCCTTTTTTCCACTCCTTTCTCCGTGGACCCTTCAAATATGAAAGGCAGAATGATTTTGGTATAAAAAAAACTTAAGATTCGTGTTCTGTGTTAAGACATGAGAAGTATGCCATTTGCAAAAAATAAAAAAAAAAATAGTTAATTTGCATTTGATTTTAATGTTAATGGTTCAAAGAATGTCAGGCTGAATGGTCGGCCCCCACACATTTTCACCTCACCAAATATGGACCTCTTTGCAACAAGTTTGGACACGCCTGGGCTAGGGAATGCATTATGCCAATGTGTGTCCTCACAAAGATGGCCATACAAGAATATGTGTATGTGAGTGTGCACGTGCATGCGAGGATCAATCACACCTCCTCAAATCTTGCAAATATTGTAAAGTTGCTTTTGTCAAGCAGTTCCTCATTTAACTTTTCATAGTCCTTCTGTTTTTTGAAATGCAAAAGTCAGCAGTTCTGCCGGAGAAGACTCATCATAATTTTCCTCCCAGCTGTTCAGTTCCTGGAGCATTTGTTGTTACCCCTCTTCATCCATGGAAAGGACAGGCAGTTTGAATGATCCCTCAAACAGCAGCCATGACATCTCTCAAAATCATGTTTTCCTGCATTAAAAATGAAAACATTTTGTGTATATACGTGTCATTCCCAATTAATACTTATTTAGAAAGTATTCTGTACACCATCATATTTTCTAAATAGGAATGCTGTCTTTAGCAACAATTGTGTCATTCTGCAACCTAAACTCAAATGTTCATTCACAGAAATTAACAATGGATATGTGACTGAATGAGCACATACCAACACTGAGTTCCATGAGGCTTTCAGTATAAAATTCCAGTTGAGCCGGATTCTCGGCTGAAACGGGTATCCGGTACGGATCAAGCACTGTTGCCGAGTACGAGTACCATACGAGCAATATGAGTCAATATCTGTGCTCGGACTGAATGAAAATCCTCATTGGTTGTGTGACTGTGTCTGCGTTCTGTGATAGGCGGCGCGGCGTGCCCCCCCCCCCCCCCCCCCCCCCCCACACACACACACACACCTCGCCTTAATCCCCCACCCACCCACTCACATACCCAGTTTGGATAAAATTAAAATAAAAAAGAAACAAAGAAAAAAAAATCACTGATAAAAAAAAAAATTAAATGTTACAAAAAGAAAGTTACGTTGAGTATGAAACTCTTGTCAGTTACATTTTACTTGATAATTGCAACAGCATGTGTTGTATTCATTCAAAACTTCTAGTTCGTTTGCTATCGTGATCAAAACTACAATTTCTGATCAACCCATATCAATTGCATGCTTAAAATGACATACCGGTTAAAGCCCCGCCCACAAACAAAACCCGATCCACTTCTGGGTTAAATCCTGCCCACTTAGGCTGCACCCACTCCAAGTACAGATACAGATATGGATATTTCGTATGGTTAACAGATACAGATACTGATACAGATAATGCTGTACTCGCTCTCCCTATATAACTTCATGGTTTGTGTCTCAGTCCTCCTTGTGTTCCCTGTTGTACGGCGTGTTCTTTTTGTACGAGTTCATTTCCTGTCTTAGTGTTAAATCTGCACCTCTGTCCAGTTTCCCAGCCTGTTGTGATTACCTTGTGTCTCCCACCTGTGTTGATTGCACCACCTGTGTATTGTTGCCTCTGTATTTAAACCCTGTGTTTTCCCTTTGCGTTTGTCAGATGGTCTGTACCTACCAGCTGTCCTATTCTGTTTTCTGTCTTCCTCTGACTTCATCTACCAGGTTTATATTTAGCTCCATTATTATTTCTTTACACGCATATGAAAGAATGAATCTGGCAAAATCCACCGATGTGTGTTTGAGATTCAAGTGACATAATTTAATATTTATGATGTTGCGCTGTTAGCAAATGTAGTGTATGGTTTCTGCTATCAGTGGGCTATGACATAAAAGCTGTGAATCAAGATTATTATGTTTTGCATTTCATACTTAGAATCTGTAGTATTTTGTGAGCGCCAATATGTACGTTAAGCTTTTTTGTGCAACAATACAACAACTTGTTACCGCTTCCGTTTTTCTCTTCCGCTCTGTAAAAGATGTAAATGAGTGGTGCACAACCACTATATGTCATGACAGCAGAATAATCATGGTTTGTGTCTCAGTCCTCCATCTTCTTGTGAGGGTCTCTGGTCTGGAGTGCTGAATATCTGACCTGTGGAGCTCCATAAACTGCATCTGCCCCAGTCATCATGGCCTCCTCCAGTTGTCCACTCCTACCTAGATGAACAATTCACCAACCTGCCCAAGATTCCTGTTATACTCCCAAACTGTCTCACAGATCATCAGCTATGTGTTATATTTCTACCCTGCCCTACATGTTTCCTTCAGTTTTTGTGAAGCTATATAAATAAAACTGAATTGAATAAAATTTTTAATGCCACACATGGGCATTTCATACACAATCTTGATCATACATTTTCAGATAATGCGATCAATGTACAGGGTTATAGTGTGCATAGGAGATAAGAACCTAGTTGGATGCTACAGGCCACAATGTGAAAACAGCTTATATCTGAATGACTTGTGCGAAATGATCGATAATGTTTGTGGCATTAGACGTGAAAGAACATAAGAATAAGAAGAAAGAATAAAGTCCCCACCCCCTCCCCCGCCGCCCCACAACACATACCGCTACTGGACAGAAACTCCATGTCATTGTCACTTGTGTAAAGCTTAAGTGAGTCGTAGATCTTAATTTATTTGACTTTGAAGTCAAACACCTATAAGAAAATCAATTTGTTGTCACCACATAACAAAACACATTAAGTGTTGGTTCTGCTGACATTAGTTTATATGTACTTCATATAAACTATACTTCACTCGATAGTTTGCAGCCTGCAATTCAGTATACTTGCTAAAAAAAAACAACTGTGAATTTGTGATAACCATAAAGGAAAAAAATATATATAAACACTTCTCTTACATTGTCAGTCAGCAAGGCCATAACCAGTGAAGACTGTCCCAACAACTCTGGTGGGCAAACACTGCAGAGGTCCCTTATAGACACTGGAAATCTCCTTGAGGCTTCACTTTCATCCTGAGACCCAGTGAATTGGTCCTCAAGTTTTGCTTTAATAAACACATAATAATAAAAAATTGGAAGTATTAATATCCATAATTTATTACTTCATAAGACCAAAGAAAGTAAAACAGAGATTCATTACCTTGTCATTATCCCCAACAGCAAATGATTGTGCTACAAATGAGGATGCCACAATGCTTCCAGATTTGGAGCCTACAGAGGCAGACTGAAGACCTTACCCTTTAAAAAGATAAATTAATAAAAATTATATATATTTTTTACACACACACAGACATATAGTGTGTACACACACACACAGTTGTACATCAACATTTTCTCACTCTGTCTACTTTTATATTATTAACGATTCCTAATTATTAAGTTAACTGATTCAAGTGATCCGGCACAGTTTAAAGAACTATGGTTCCCATCACTAATGAATCCCTCACCTCCCTCCACACATACATCGTCCCCCGGTGCTATCTGCCAGCTAGTTGTGTCATTGGCTGAAGCTTAACGAAGAGTCACGAGTCAGAGAATGCACGCGCGGGTCACGTGTGGGCCATGCGCTCGCAGCTGAGCTCTGTTCAACTGAACTGAGAAAAGAACAAAATCAGTTCATGAAGTGATTTGATACAATTCGTTCACTCAAAAGATTTGATCATTCGTCAATGACCCAACACTACAGCAGAGAAAGTAAGGCAGAGTCAGTTGAAGTTTCAAAACCCTCTAGGATGAAGTTTTAAAAAAATGCCACAATCTTATGATAAATTTCAGTGATGACATGCAGGCCCAGAGTCGACATTTCACCAACCTACTTGTCTAATCACATCAAGCATAGCACTTTGCAAGATAAATAGCATCACGCACAACAAAAAAAATAAAGATGTAACCAAGTGAACATGACCTGAAGCTCCTTGCTTAATAATAATAGTAATAATAATAGTAGTAGTAATAATAATAATAAAAGTAGACATGATGACGTAGGTAGGCTGTAGCAAGCACAAGGGAGGAAAACCTGCTGTTTGGCTTTGGAGATGAAACCGTTCACAACTTCAACATGGTGGAGGCTATTTCATGATGGCCCACCACTACTATAATTTATTTATTCAGAGTTTATTCAGTGAGTTTTAAAAGTAAGTTTCATTTTAAAATAATGAAACTTAAAGGCATTTCAATTTTGTGTTTGTGTTATTGTGTTATTTTACTAAAAGTTAAGGCCATTCTTTCAGTGTACACAAAACAAACAAACAATATACTGCATTAATTCTAATCAGTTAATAATCAGTATCAGCTTTGAAAAATCCTTATATGTCGATAACTACTGTTGATCTTCTCATTATGCAGGTCAATCAGTACTCTTGCAGTGTGTTTGAAATGTGCCTCTTTCATTTGGTACAATGAATATCTTACAGACGCAATTTCACAATTGAATTGCTCTGCAACAGAAGAGCTCTCAGTTTGTAGGGTGGGACAGATGTGGAGACTTCTCAACCTCTCTGGATGTTTTTGATTCTTCTGATGGAACTTATTGTACTAGGAGTACCTGTCGCATGTCTTCCTGCCATTCTGTCACTTTCAGGCATTCTCTGTAGTGTGCATGGGACCTCAGGTTCTTAACCCGCTGCATGTAGTTCCTTCTGGGCTGCAAGTTTGATATTGTCAGAGGTTGGGGCACACAGTCTTCTGTCATGTGGCTGGAAAAACAACTGTTTTGTGCGTAGAAAAGTGTTTGCAACTTAGCAGCCCGTCTGTGTGGTCTCTTAGCTGACTTGGCCCAAAAGAGAAAGTTCAGATAGTAAACAACACCCTGTACGCAGGAAAAATGAAGGACACCACCTTTTTGCTCTATTCTACATTTATGATAATCTAGAGTACTAAGAAGTCCAAACCTGATATGAAGCCTTCTTCTATGAATGACCTATCCAGATCCGAGCATGCCTTGACAATGTCCACATCAAGGTCTTTCTCTGATATAGTGTCTGGATCAGGGCGTTTAAATGTCCCATCTACACACAATCACAAAGGCATAACAGCCACACAACCTTTTACAAAGAAGCATATTCACTGCTACTATGTGTAGATGTGTAGTGTCCCATAGCAAAATTCAGAAGAAGTTGTCATAAATAATAAATCCTTGCCTCCCAAACTTCTTTGACATGAGTGCACGTTTGTGCATCAGTTATCACAATCAGCATAATTTCTTGATTTTTAAAATACATTAATTACATATGACAAAAATATACTTAAGTGTGACAATGAAGGCCAATTTCCAATTTGCATCTGCTACTGCCACAGCTGGGTGGTATCCACATTAGTAACAGTAGAAATTATAGTGAAAATATGTCAGGGACAAAAAATGGTGGAAGGCCCTCCTCACTAATTGATGGAGGTAGAGGTTGTCATTGAAGAATGACAGAGTGTCCAGCAGGGGTCCACTGGCTGTCTTGTTGTGTAATTAGACATATTTATTTTTTAGGATCTTTGTCAGGTGTCGTTTCCCACGGTCAGCCGCATTGGAGGATTAGCCTGGTGACGTAGGCGCCCAGGACTGGCTGCCATGGAGGGTGCGACAGTCCGTCTGCCCAGGCCCAAGTTCTGATGTGGTCTGTGTTACATGCTGTGTGGTTCTCTGTCGTTAAGTGATACCATCACATCAGCCAGGGCTGCTCTGTAAGCTCTGTAAATACTTTATTTTCAACGAAATAAGAAGGAGTAGGGATGAACTGTCATTTTATTTCAAACCCCATATTTCTCCTGTTTAATTTAGTCCTGGCAGTCAGGTTTAGAAACTGTCTTTTATTTTTTTCTTTTGAAGTTGAGGATTTATATAGTTTTCTGTGGCGTGAGAGTGCCTGTATTTTAGCGTTGCTTGCTGTTTTGGCCTTTTGTTCACCCTGAAGTCACGCTCCATTTGATATACACATTTGCAACTCGTTTCGTTTCTGTAATTAAAGAATCAACTTTGTTTCACTTTACGTTTTGCCTACTCTTTTATGTTCTGTCCTCGAACCCCTAGACCTGGGCGTAACACTCAAAATTTGATGAAGTTAGCGCTTGAGTATTTTAATCACAAGTCTCTACCATGGAGCCCCACTGCCACCCAGAGGCAAGTTAAAGAAATGTCTTTGGAATGTAATTCTACTGAGTATTACTGTAATAGCATTTTAATACGTCTAAATCGAGGCAAGACTGGTTGGCCTAGTCCGAAAATAATCTGCCTTTCCTTCGTATTGATATTAGTTAGCGTTGCTTACTATTATTATTTAGTTATATGAATTAGAATATTGAGGAAAGTCATAGAAATGAATGAATGTTTCTGATAACATGTTTTCATGCCGACATGATGTTTCATTGGAAACATCATGTCTCTCTCATCCTACTTCTGAGTTTAACATTGTGAGAAGTACAGCCGTTAGTTAATACTCTCTTATGAAAGCATTCATGTGTAAATCATCGAATGGCGCGAAGACAGAGACATCCTGCAGAGACATGGTGATAAACCAGCGCCTGGCCAGTCTCAGTCCAGTTCTTGTTCTCGTCTCTCTCACAGCGCAGTTCTCATTTCTTGCTCACATCTTTTTAGAGTCCAGTTCTCTCCTGGCTCAGATCTCTTCTCAGTTCTTTTTTTGTCTTTGTGATACTTTTTACTTTTAACTCAAAGTTTTTGTGTGTGTTTAAGTTTTATTTTTGAATCATTCTCGCCACATGTAATGCACGACTTTTTCAAAGTACAAGCTAAATTGTATTTTAATTGTTAAGACAGTTACGCATTAATAATATTTTTGTAGATATTTTCGACCGGCCATTGGAAAAAGTCTATTTTTCAATTCCATCATTGACAACCAATTTTCAACACACACCATCAGACTCTGCTACACGGCAACTTCACAATTGCCACTTTGTCTACGAAACACTGAGGAAAAGACTGTAACTGACGCTGAGGTCCGGACCTGGATGACTGTCCATCAATCTGCTCTCAACGCTTCGGTACCGCCGGTTTCCCGACGATACCGCTGTGGAAGATTGAGCTCACCAGGACAGCGTTTGGTCCCCGATCCAGTTGTTCAGAGCAGCATCCAAGAAGTTCCCATAAGCAGACTATCACCTTCATATTTTAGCAGAGTTGATCATTAATTTTAAGAAATTAGGTTCCGTTTGCGTTCTCATTTTCATTCATACTTCTCACTTTCGTTAAACTCATTACTTAGGTATTGTCATCATTTTCCATTACTCTGTTATATATTGTTTATTATTCATCATTGCCCTTTGTAAATAAACCACATATTTCATTTAAGTTGTTAAGTACTTAGGTATTGTCATCATTTTCCATTACTCTGTTATATATTGTTTATTATTCATCATTGCCCTTTGTAAATAAACCACATATTTCATTTAAGTTGTCGTCAGAAGGTCCTTGTGAAGTGGAAATAGATGATCCCTGAACTGAGAGCTGACGCCTCTGATATGATGAGATTGATTAATTACTAATAATTAATATTGATCCAATATTAATTGTTTAATTCTTACAGGATACGGTGTATGCCTGTAGGCGGTGCCCCCTTTCAACAAGTGCAGTTATTACACTTAATTGTTTAATAACTTATTTCCCCTACACCATTGTTTCATCCAACAATGTATTTCGTTATGCATATAGTTTTTGGAGCCCAGGACCGAAATCCTTATTTTGGTGTAGGTAAAATCTGTTTGACAGAATCTCTCCATTTCTCAGTTTTCCTTCCAGATCCTGTAAAAAGGATTTCATTTTTTTTTCTTTTTTTGCAATTTAGCGTAACTAGTAGCCTAGTTCTAATACTTACAACTGAAAGCTATTACAACTGATAACCATCATGCTCCATTATTCATTACTCACAATTCTGAAACTTTAGACACATTTTAACTCAGAAATTTGACCTTTATGAATGACTGCATTTTAGAAATAGGTGAGTTTTGGGGGTAGATATCACTTCATTCCTAATATATTTTTATAGTGCGTTCATACCTTGTTGGTTGTTGTTGTTGGTTGGTCAGTATGTTCTGAACTCCTCCCATGATACTCTTACAATGGTGACAATTCTTGAACTTTGTAGTATATCTGTCTATACTGTATATAACCATTACTATCATTTATGTTAGGAACCAGCATAGTAACTTAACTTACATTATTTGATTTCTTCATAGCAATGGTCTGAACATTTATGAAAAAGGTACTAGTGGTAGTGTAGTTTAGGAATACCGATCATGGTCAGATTATTTATAAGTAGATAAGATATCATTACATGGCACTTACATGTCGGACTTGGTTTGGTCTCTGTTCACTCTCCTGTTATGTATCAACTCAAAAATATATACTCTGCATCTGCAGGTGTGGGGATGTTAGGACACACACAATCAGACAAGCTTTACACAACTAACCCCAGTTAGGGGTCAAATTGACCCCAGGGGAACACCAATGCATGCAATATGGGATCAGCACACTGAAAAAATAAATATCATTTTGTACATCAGTCTTTGTACATTTGATACCATGCTTTTAAAAATGTTGAGGCTGTGAAGACTGTTGTGGCATATTTAAGTATATAGCTAGGAAATGCCCTTGAGCAGTTTTTCAAAACTTAAGAATTAACATTTATTATTGCTGCAGTTAAATAATACAATGATATGTTAATTGGCTAAAAATGAGGTTGAATTTATTTATTTATTAAAGAAACATCAACATGCACACCAAAAAACAATACTTCATTCAATGTAGTTTGTTGGTTCAGTTGGTTAAAAATAACAAAGCAATATGATGCTTAGATTTCTTTCATTGGAAAAAAAAAAGATCAACAAAAGTTAACATTTTTACAGTATTTAGGTAGAAAGTTGTTGTTCCTTACCTGCCATGGTGTGATTCTGAATCTGTATGGTATCAGGGGAATTGGTAAAGTGGCTTGCCTGTTGAGGGTGGTGCTTTTATTGAAAAAGCCATTCAGAGGTCAGCATGGGTGAACTTCAGCTCTGCATTCAATACCATTGTCCCCAAGCATCTGCGCCACAAGTTGTCCCAGCTCACTGTGCCCCCCTCCACCTGTCAGTGGATCACCAGTTTCCTGACTGACAGTAGGCAGCAGGTGAGACTGAGAAGCTTCACATCCATCACCTGGACTCTCAGCACTGGTGTCCCCAAGGGGTGTGTTCTCTCCCCACTGCTCTTCTCCCTTTACACGATTGATTGCACTTCTGAGGATCCCTCTGTGAAACTCAAAAAGTTTGCAGATGACACCACCGTCACTGGACTCATCCAGGATGCGCAGTCTACATACAGAGGGGGAGTGGAACAGCTGGTTCTGTGGTGCAGTAAGAACCACGTGGAGCTAAACCTGCTCAAGACTGTGGAGATGACTGTGGACTTTAGGAAGAGACCCCCATCTACACCTCCTCTTACCATCCTTAACAGGACTGTCCCTACTGTGGACTCATTCAGGTTTCTAGGGTCCACTATCTCACAGGACCTGAAGTGGACCTCTCACATTAACTCCATTAGACAGAAGGCCCAGCAGAGGTTGTACTTCCTGCGTCAGCTCAGGAAGTTCAACCTGCCCTAGGAGCTGCTGATCATCTTTTACACAACAATAATCCAGTCTGGACTGGACATTATCTGAGAACCCAATCATTCAAAGGAACCAGAAAAAAATAAGCTTTTGTGTTTCATTTGTTTAATTGGGGTCTATTTGGCTATTTATTAAAAAATAAAATAATAATTACTTAATTTCTGTGACTTTCAAGAGTAAGTTAGCCATTGTGTTCATTGATACCTTCTCTGCTATACATTTAAAAACAACTTAAATGATTGTTTGATACACTCAAACACTGTAGTGTTTAACTTTTCTCACCCTTGGTTTGTATTGTATAGCTAAATAAAATCAAATCCATTTACAGTTTAACAACTTTAATCAGTCAAGTACATGACATGAGACACAGTTAATTACATGTTTTAAACAGCAAGTAACTTAGTAAGCCCATGTTGTACTACATAATACATCAAGGTGTGCAGCTCTACATGCAAATGGACACTTCAGTGAAGAAAGAACACCAGCCAACTGATTGCGGTGCAAGACGTTCCACATTTCATCTGCACCTGCATATATGTGTGTTATTTCTTGTTTTGAATTCATTAAAATATTAACAACACATTTACAATTAATTATAATTAAATAAAACTCACTAATAACTTTGTACGTTCTTGCCTTTCTTTTTCTGAATTTACTTTACAGGTACAGTGAACGTGTTCTTCCAGGCCTTTTGGAAACTGGTGCGCTGGAAGTATTATCATCTATTTCCTCATGCTATTAAAAGTCTGGCTGAGGACATTCCTGGCGAGATGATTGTCCCTTATGTTGCGCAACAAAAATACACTGGGGAATATCTGTCATATTTGTTTCTGCTGCGGACATCTTCATTCAGGTTATGGCGTTGTCACCTGTTCTATTATATGATAACATGGTTTATTATATAATTGTTTATCCTTGTTCACATCTTAAAAGGGTGAACTTATTAGAGTATCTTTACCAGCAAACAGGTAAAGTTCTGCAGGATTACCAACTGGTCTTTGAACAGACCACAGAAGTTGAGCTGGACAAAGGTTTAGCTGAACTTGTGGAGACTGAAGAAATCACTGCCTCTACACCTGCAGCATTTATTGCTCTATCAGCTCCTAAATTGGAAATAGGTGGTACTCAGGCACAGATTGAGTAACATGCAGAGTTGTTCTGGGGTGAGGTTGGTTCTACTGGCCAAGGTATCAGTAATCAGTCACACACTGATCACTGCCATTGTTCACATCTCATTTTCTACTCCCGCTTAGTCCTCACTAGGGTCGCGGGGGTTGCTGGAGCCTATCCCAGCTGGCATCGGGTGAGAGGGGGGGTCCACCCTGAACAGATAACCAGCAAATAGATAAAGTTCTGCAGGATTTTCAAGTGTCTTTGAACAGACCACAGAAGTTGAGCTGGACAAAGGTTTAGCTGAACTTGTGGAGATTGAAGACCAACCACCAAACCAACTCCTGGGGTCAATTTAGAATGACCAATCAGCTTAACGAGCATGTCTTTGGAGGTGGGAGAAAACCGAAGTACCTGCAGAAAACCCACGAGGACACAGGGAGAACATGCAAACTCCACTCAGAAAGGCCCGGACCTTCTTGCTGGGAGGCATCAGCGCTAACCACCGAGCTGCTGTGCCCTCGAACATTGATCACCCAGTAAATATTTATCGTCTGGAAAGTTTCTGCTCAAAAATTCTTCAATCACAATTACAGAATTTATTCATAATGATGAAAAAACACACAAAATAAAGCAATGATTAAATCACAAAATGTAAAGCAGGGCAACTGATCTTATAGTGTTTCTTGAAGATGTTTCTTCCAAGTACATTCTTCTGCTTATATAGATGTGTTATCCATCACAAACTCACATGACCCTTTCATTAAAGTGGACATGAGCAACATTTCAATCTTACATAACCACCACATACAAAAAACAGTGAAATCCACTGATATTAGGTATACACGTATCCTCCATCTCTAGGAAATAGTTGTTACAAAATCCCAAACTCTCTACAATGTGCAAAACACAAGCTCTTGGGATAGGTTAAACAGGGACATAACAAGGCAATCAATAAATATCAACTCAGTCTAAGAAAGTTTTTCCAATCGCTTTTCTCATCTCATCCTCTACTACAGGGTCTGGACCTCCTCGCTGGGATGCATCAGTGCTAACCACTGAGCCACTGTGCTGCCCAATCCCTTTTCCCCTTTATTTAAAATAAATTTAAAAAATGTAGCTGAGAAGAAATTGGATGTTTTTCTTCATCTGAAATCAAAACTGATTCTTAAAATCATGAGGCATGATGCTGTCTGCTAACTGCTAGGATCTTGTCACGGTTTACTTCATACTGCTGCAGCATTTTCTGGAGGTCGTGGTCAGCAGGAATCACCTATCAACACACATTTTCACAAAAAAATATTTTCAGATCAGCCTTAGCAATTGCCATGTAGGCTTATAGATTTCAAAGACCACACACTTGTGTAACACTTCTACATGTAATATCACATAAAGCACATTTGGTCATTGTGCTGAGGCAGAGCAAATCTGTAAATTGTGTTATTAACTAAAACTGCTTGTGTGCTGAATGTACAGTATCTAATCAAGCAAAGACCTCACCAAAACAGGAGCAGGAAGAAAGAAGGAGGTACGCTTGATGAGCCAGTCCTCATACAGCTGATGAATGCACTCTAAATACTCCTGATGGAGACACAGATACAGGGAGGCTTGAGGTCAGAGATGACACATCGTCGACTAATTCACAACAATCAGTATTAATTTTTAGATTTGTTTGTGTACTCACCAGTGGAATGACTTTCTCCTCCTCTCTGCACCTCTGCTTTAACCTCTCATGGCAGATCTGAGGAGATGTCTGCAGGTAAACTAGAGTCAAGAGAAGAAAGTCACCTTCACATCAGCAAGTTCAAGTCAACAACTTCACATTCACTGTATGTTTGGACATCTATGGCCATCAAGTACTCTTTGGACAGAGTAAACCCAGATCAACCTGTGCCAGAAAGACAGGGAGAAATATGGAGACTCATCATCTATAATATATAGTGGAGACACCAGTAACTAGTGAATATTCATGTGGAGAGACAGAAACATCTGGATGAATTCTGAAGTTTATAGGAATATACCCTCGGATGACTTTCAGGCAAATGAAGAAAAGCTGATGGCACATGAGTTTATATTTTGTAGGTAAAAAAGCAGAATATTCTGCAATGGTCAAGCCAGCCAACAAATCAAGCATGCATTTTCCAAGACAGCAGCAGTAAAGGCCTGGCAAAGTATCAGAAAGCCATTTTTTGGTAATGTTGGCAAGGAACCTTATTTTAAAACACATTTAAATCTCTCAGTGAGGTTTAGAAGCATGTGTTTTTTACCCCCCCCCCCCCCCCCCCCCCCCCCCAAATCAGAGAAGATTAAGGAAACATTCTGAAGTCAAATGTGGTTAACTGAGCTTAACTGCATTATTAGGTACCATGAAGAAGTAATGTTCTAATGTTGTCTAATGTGATAATGTTGACAAGTGCCTGAATCATTATTTATGTGCTAATGGTCTAAATGTTGTGATCAGCAGTTACTAGAAATGTTGTGTTTTTTTTTCCCCCTGCATGATATTTCTGAAGGGTGTCCTTTGTCTAGTTTCAGGACTTTAGATATGTAGACAATTCAGAAGGGCATAACAACTTCTGAAATCTATAAAATCATGTACATATTTCTATTTAGATGTGATGCCTGTAAGCACATTGTATTTCAGATTAGTCCACTCACAAAAACATTTTCTACATGTACCACATTTGTTATTTTTTATAATGGTCTTTATTAAATGCATCTTTTTGTTTCAGCTTTGGGTATTCTCACCAATAAGATCAATTGGAAGAGAAACATTCGTTGTGATCCAATCAAACCACTCAGTGAGAACAGCATAGTCCACCTCTGGCATTTTCCCACTAAGGGAAAAAAAGAGCAACAAGAGCATTAGCATTTACCCTATTAGTACACTGAATAGGCTGAGCAGTATGACAATATATGTGAAGATCTACATTTGCAAGCCATCACAGAATTCTCTACAGTGACTGAGTTCATCTGATTGCATTAGGTTAATTTAGTGCAATGCTCCAACAAGCAGGACTATTTTATAATAACAGGTCATTATACAATGACATTTTTAAAGTATGAAAGTACTGATTTAAAATTGTTTAGCCCTGTTTGAAAAAGCAGATCCTTATCTCCACGAAAAATATACCTTGGCATCTCAGGCTATCTTACTATTATTACTGTTTTCACATCGAGCGAAAAACAAGCGAAAAATGGAGGAATGTGAAAGGGGCTAAAGTGACATGGGACTATATATACAGTGGGGGAAATAAGTATTTGATCCCCTGCTGAATTTGTAAGTTTGCCCACTTCCATAGAAATGATCAGACTCTGGTTTTTATGGTTGTTTACTGGTTATGGGTATAGACAGAATATCAATCGAAAATGCATAAAAAACACACAATCTAAAAGTTATAAATTGTTATGTATTTTATTAAGGGAAATAAGTATTTGATCCCCAACAATTCACTTAGAATTCAGGCTCCTACAGATTGGCTGGTGCGCATGTGGCACACAGCTGTGCTCAGTCAACTAATTACCAATACTCCTGATCTTAACTCGTCATGTATATAAAGCACACCTGCTCTAAGAATCGGTTTCTTACATTCCAACTTCTACAGCACCATGGGCAAGACCAAAGAGCTGTCAAAAGATGTCAGGGACAAGATTGTAGACCTGCACAAGGCTGGTATAGGTTACAAAACCATCAGCAAAAGGCTTGGTGAGAAGGTGACAACTATTGGTGCCATTATTCGCAAGTGGAAGACCCATAAAAGGACCATCAACTGTCCTCGGTCTGGAGCTCCCCGCAAAATCTCGCCTCATGGAGTGAGGATGATGATGAGAAAGGTGAGGGAGCAGCCTAAAACAACACGGCAGGAGCTTGTTAATGATCTGGAAGCAGTTGGGACCTCCGTCACCAAGAAAACAGTTGGCAACACACTGCGCCGTTATGGATTGAACTCTTGCAGTGCCCGCAAGGTCCCCCTGCTCAAGAAGGCACATGTACAGGCCCGCCTTAAGTTTGCCAGTGAACATCTAAATGACTCAGAGAAGGCTTGGGAGAAAGTGCTGTGGTCTGACGAAACCAAAGTTGAGCTATTTGGCATTAACTCGACCCGCCGTGTTTGGAGGATGAAAAAACGTGAGTATGACCCAAAGAACACCATACCCACGGTTAAGCATGGAGGTGGAAACATCATATTTTGGGGCTGTTTTTCAGCAAAGGGTACAGGGCAACTTCACCGCATTATGGGGCCAATGAATGCAGCCATGTACTGTAACATCTTGGACAAAAACCTTCTTTCCTCAGCAAGAACACTGAAGAGCCTCGTGGGTGGGTTTTCCAACATGACAATGACCCAAAACATACTGCCAGGACAACAAAGGAGTGGCTCAAGAAGAAGCATATTAAGGTCATGGAGTGGCCTAGTCAGTCTCCAGACCTTAACCCGATCGAAAACCTGTGGAGGGAGCTGAAGCTCCGAGTTTCCAAGAGGCAGCCAAGAAACTTGAAGGATTTAGAGACTGTCTGTAAAGATGAATGGGCCAAAATCCCTCCTGCGCTGTGTGCAAACCTGGTGACCAACTACAAGAAACGTCTCATCGCTGTGCTTGCCAACAAAGGTTTCTCTACAAAGTACTGACTTGTGTTGTGTTTGGGGATCAAATACTTATTTCCCTTAATAAAATACATAACAATTTATAACTTTTAGATTGTGTGTTTTTTATGCATTTTCGATTGATATTCTGTCTATACCCATAACCAGTAAACGACCATAAAAACCAGAGTCTGATCATTTCTATGGAAGTGGGCAAACTTACAAATTCAGCAGGGGATCAAATACTTATTTCCCCCACTGTATATATGTTCTGATTTAATACAGTTATACTGGATGTTTAAGTTATAGGTGCAGTTACAATGGTACATTCTTAACCCTTTATTTCAAATGACTAAATATTTACAGTGGGTAAAGTACTGAACACATCACAATTTTTATAGTGAACATATTTCTAAAGGTGCTATTGACATGAAATTTTCACCAAGTAATCCATACTTAGAAAGAAACCAAAACAAATAAGTTCAGAAGTTATGTGTTATAATGTGAAATGACACAGGGAAAAAGTATTGAACACGCTTACTTATATTTATTTAAAATCATCTTGAAGCTGTCATTACAGCTTCAAGACATTACAGCTGTGATACAGCCTCCTGTATGGAGAAACTAGTCACATGCATTGATCAGGTGTGATTTTGGCCCTTTCTTCCACACAAACAGTCTTTAAACCTTAAACTCTGATTTTTAGTTCTTTCCATAGATTTTCAGTTGTGTACCAGTCAGGTGATTGGCTGGGCCATTCTTTATTTTCTTTCTCTGAAGCCAGTTGAGAGTTTCCTTGACTCTGTGTTTGGGATCGTTGTCTTGCTGAAATGTCCACCGTTGTTTCATCTTCATTCTGGTAGATGGTAGCAGATTTTTCTCAAGAATGTCTCGGTACATTTTTCCATTCATCCAATCTTCAATTATATGAAGTTTGCCAGCACCATGTGCAGAAAAACAGCCCCACACCATGATGACTCTCTGGATGCCATAACACACACCATGTTTGGAGGACAAAGTGCACTGCACATCATCCCACAAACACCACACTGACAGTGAAGTTTCACATGGTGTGTGTTATGGCATCCAGAGAGTTCAATTTTGCTCTCATCTGACCAGACTATGTTCTCCCAGTACTTTATAAGTTTGTCCAAATGTTGTGCAGCCAACTTTAAACGAGCTTCAACATGCTTTTTCTTCAGAAATGGAGTCTTAAGTGGTGAGCGTGCATACAGGTTATGGTCACTGAGTACAATGATGTTCTTTCCACTTATGGATTATAGGCCCAAACAGGACTCACTGGAACGTTCAGAAGTTCAGAAATCCTTCAGTAACCAATGTCATCAGAATGTTTTACAACAATAAGGTTGTGAAGGTCTTGAGAGAATTCTTTGCTTTTACCCATCATGAGATGTTCCTTGCGTTACACCTTGGTAATGACACACCTTTTTGTAGGCCATCAGTTTGGACTGAACCAGCTGATATTCATTTGCACTGACAAGGGGCAGGATGGCTTTCTGATCACTGATATATTTCAGATGGTGTCTTGGCTTTCCATGCATTTTTCCAGCTCCCTTTCTGAGTGTGTTCAATACTTTTTCCCTCTGTTATTTTACATTATTACACATAACTTCATTTCTGAACTTCATGTCAATAGCTCCTTTAGAAATATGTTTACTATGAAAAATTGTGACGTGTTCAATACTTATTTTACCTGCTGTATTTACTGATTGATTTAGGAAAGAGATTTATTAAGGTGTGGAATAAAGACAAAAGTTTAG
This sequence comes from Mugil cephalus, assembly GCF_022458985.1. Lineage (NCBI taxonomy): Eukaryota > Metazoa > Chordata > Actinopteri > Mugiliformes > Mugilidae > Mugil > Mugil cephalus. The sequence continues at coordinate 24,771,737 of NC_061782.1, forward strand.
GGACAAGGGACACTGTCAAGGGACAGTGGCGAGTTTTTGTGGAATGACCTCAACATTGTTATTAAGTACCATCAGTTGTTAGATGTTACATTAAATCATAAGCCATGAAAACAGTCACTGACAATCATCATACTATCTACAGTATCTCATGTGGTTCATAAAAATGCAGTGTATTGTGATAAATATCAGAACTGTGACGTCAAATTTGTATCACACTAAAGTATCAACAACTCCAAGTTTGTTTGTTGCTAGCATAGCGTAATTTACTCACTGAGAACATCCCATCTCCAAATGGTATTAAATACAGACTTGAACAGTTACAAAACACAGTCCATCAAGTGAAACTTCATTGGTGGATTTATTTTATTACAGTACCTTCTGAAGAGATTCTCCACAAAGATGTACTTAGCACTGAAGATGGACCTCTCCATCAACCTGACATGAGATGACTGAAACCAACAAGCACATTTTAGTAAATGTCCACAGCTAGCAATGTGTTTGTCTATACTGTTAAAAATAACAATGCATCCATTTCATCGTGTAGATGTTAGTATGTAATAACCCTAGTTCAGGTCTGTCACTAACTTGTTGTGTACTTACCATGGGTGACAGGTGTCCAGCCAGCATGGTAAGTTGAACATATGTTTGCAGTGTGATTCCCCAGCGCTGGGGATCTTGGTACATGAGAGACTGCAGGGACAGAAACAAATATATAGGAGATTTACACACACCGGTCACTTTATTAGGTACACCTTGCTTTTAAAAGGTTGGACCCCTTTTGCCTTCAGAGCTGCCTTAATTCTTCGTGACATACTTTCAACAAGGTTAGAAACATTCCTCATAGACTTTGGTCCATATTAACATGACAGCATCACACAGTTGCTGCAGATTTGTCGGCTGCACATCTATGATGAGAATCTCCCGTTCCACCACATCCCAAAGGTGATGGTCTATTGGATTGAGATGTGGTGACTGTGGAGGCCATTGGAGTACAGTGAACTCATTGTCATGTTCAAGAAACCAGTTTAAGGTGATATGAGCTTGAAGAAGAAGATGGTACACTGTGGTCATGAAGGTATGAACATGGTCAGCAACAGTACACAGGTAGGCTGTGGTATATAAACCATGCTCAGTTTGTACTCAGGGTCCCAAAGTGTGAAAATATCCCCCACACCTTTACATCACCACCACCAGCCTGAACCGTTGATACAAGACAGGACGGATCCATGCTTTCATGTTGTTTAAGCAAAATTCTGACCCTGCTATCCGAATGTCGCAGCTGAAATCAAGACTTGCAGACCAGGCAACGTTTTTCCAATCTTCTATTGTCCAGTTTTAGTGAGCTTGTGCGAACTGTAGTCTCAGTTTCCTGTTCTTAGTTTAGTTTATTTTGAACATTCAGAGGGAAAGAAATGCATCAAATGCATATACAATTGAAAAGCAACAAATGACAGAAAACTAAAACTGCTTATACTACGTAACTTAAAAATACTAGTAATGTTCCTTGTCAGTATTACTATTTTGTTATTCAAACTTTTCTTCCACCTTTGCTAAATGATAATAATAATAATAATAATAATAATAGCAATAACAACAATATTTAAAGTGCCCTAAATACCTCCTCTTCATTCCTATACCCTGTGAAAACATCTCTCTTCCTAAATTGTATTTATTTTAGTGCTTTCTATTATTATTATTTTCTATTGTTTTTATTGTTATGTTTTATGCTGTATTTTATCCATGTAATGTAAAGCACTTTGTCTCGGCTGTAGCTGTTAAGTGCTATACAAATAAAGTTGAGTTGAGAGAGTTGAGTAGATCCAGGGGTTGTATACAGACAACTAAGTGCTTGTGCTGAGATTCCAGGTTGACATGATTATGCATTGCTGTCCTGAGTCAGTGTGTTGCAGTCCTGTGGTTGTGTGCTTAGAATGTCTGTTCTCCAGAAATCCGTTTATTGTCATCACTTGTATTTGTCCAGTTCAGCGATATCTCTGATTACCAGCACCTTTGCCTCCTTTGGAGCTCCTTTGAGTTTTATGAAAATTTTACAGTTAGCTGTCCACGTTGATTGGATTTTGTTTTGTTTCCTCAACAAACTAGTCTGTCTTGTGATATCAGTGTTTTTCTTTGTCAGATATTCATGTACACACTGGTTCTCTTCAGCCTTCTCCCTTTCTGGAGCAATGCAACCTTTTGCTTTCTGTTCGTGAAGCGAATTATTATGGATGGTTTCTCACTTTTATTGTCTGGCGCCAACAACCATACTATGTTCAAAGTCACTTAAAACTCCTTTCTTCTAAATTGTAATTACATCACAGGTGGTCATTAGAGGCACACATGGAGATGAATTTTAATGCGAGATGTGAACACATGTACTCAGAACAGCCCGTGTGTGTTCATATCATGTGATCATATCTAGTTTCAAACTAGAAGGCTGAACCCGAACTTTTTTGCACAGTTCTGCTAAAAGTGGAACATTTCCTTGAGGCCAGTTAACATCTCAGCAATACTGCAATACGGCAATACTTTAGCAACAAGTCTGGAGGGAAACTTAACTTTGAAAAGTGATTCTCCCAGGACCAGTTCTACAAATACTTGTCCCTGTACTGTGAATGATAACAATGCCATGTGAATTACCAGAGGGTTGTGTCCCCTGACATTCCTCCATTTAGAGACTGGTTCTGTAAGGACCTGAAATGAGAACAATGAGGAACATGTTAATGAGCAGCTCTTATGCTTAGGATGTTCAATCACTTGTATTTTTCATTTGACTTAGACTCTTTTCTGAACATTTTTGAGCTCATGTGGTTCATGTTTTCTTTGAGGTACCTCTACATTGCTGGTTTTGCTGAAAAACTCCAGACAGGTTGTCTTCCCACTAGCAATGTTGCCTTCAATACAGATCTGTGAAAGAAACAGAGAGACCACATTTCAAAGGACTGTCCACAGAAACCATGAAAAAAAAGGCAATTATGGTATCAATTTGTATTTTAGAATATTAAGTATGTGAATTCTATGTTAAGCTTATAATATCCTTAACAATGGGCAACATTTTCGGCACTATAGCCTGCTGTCAGCAGTCTTTAAGTGTGCACTGTACAGTGAATTCTCAGATTTCAAATCATAAAAAAGGAGACTCACCACTGTTTTCTTGTCTTCTCCATTCCGCACCAGTTTACCTAGGAAGGAAGACAATATTAGAGGCAAAACGGTCCTTCCCCAAACTGCTGCTAGCATCTCTCAGATCAGCATACAACAAGGTGCTAAGTGAACAATAGATACCAAATGTCCAGTTCCAACACTAGACTGAAAATGAAATCAACTACCACTTTCTGTTTGCCTCTTTTCTTCCCTCCTCAAATAAACAACATATAGCCTATAGCTAGAAAAGAGTTATTTGGTCCTTTTATGATAACCAGATAAAGAGTCGTTGAGTCCTGTTTTCTAATCTCAAAAAGATCAATTAAAAAAAATGGATTCATGTTGACAGGGAAGTTCTACAGTGTCATCTATGGCGTTATAGTTTCCTGACTCTTTATTTTTATACTTTCATAAGCATGTCTAGCACCTTTATAGAAGTAGTCTGTAAAGTGAGAAAACGTGACCAAATACAGAAACAACTACTTAATACAGAAATGCTGAAAGACTACATGGAAAAATTAGTTTTCCACTGTGATAGCACAATTCATATGGGCATAGGGTCAGAGGGTAGAGTGTGTTGTCCATGAACCAGAGGGTTAGCGGTTCAGGTCACGGTACGCGGACCACATGCTGAAGTGACCTTGAGCAAGACACTGAACACCACGCTGTCCCCAGTTTCTGGCACGGGTGTGTGATAGTAAGACCACTTCATGGCCTACGTCACTGTGACGATGTTAGCTGCAGGCAAAACAGAGGGAAGCTTAAGGTGAACACTGTCACTGTCAACTGTGAAATTGGCCTCTTGATGTATTTTGGGGGGCCAAAACCGGAGAAGCAAAAACACTAAGTTTTATCACATACCAGCCACTGCTAGTCGTAGACGACTTTGGTTGAACGCGATTAAAAGAAATGATTGGAGTGAGACAATCAACAACCATGGTGTTTGTAGCGCACACTTGATATCATAAGTTTCGGCCAGGATAACCTTATGGGTTAGACTAAATGTGACTGAAATTACGTCATTTATTTGGGGTATACTTGATTAATGCTAATGCTAACCGATAGCTAACGCAACGTTTGCTGTATGTCTCAGGGGTGTCCAAGGAGAAGTTGCATTTGCTACATTACCCTCCACCGTCTAACGATTTGTATGCACTCATTTTCTCTTTCGTGTAGACGCTGGGTTTCTCAGTCCCATCAGTCAGTCAACTTTTTAAAATAACACTCACTGTCTCGGGTAGTGAGTAGTCTATAAGTAGTGTTTGAGATGTTTTTACCTCTAAGTCTCGCCCTTAAATACACTGTTCACAATCTGTGAAGGGGGTGCTATAAAAACGTGATCGTCTGTCATGATTGTAGATATTTGTCGATTTACTGTTTCACCGCTGTTGCACTACATTTTCCTTGTTTGCTTGTGTCTGCTTGCACGTGTCCTTATGATGCAGCGCATTTGTACTCTTAAGACCACCGTAGCCTTTGGGAAACTGTACCGGAACAGAAAATGAAACCTTGTTACATCAGATAGGAGACGCAAGCTTTTGTAAGAGGTCCGCTCCAACTCTTCCCGAGAGATTGATATTCTCTGAAACTTCGACCTCAGTTAACGGGGGACTGCTAACCTAACTGCCTTGTTAACAAGTTGACACCCACTCTCAAAAATGAAAACGTACCGTGTGCATACTATATCCTAGTTACCTATCTAGAAACCCAAAGTGAATCCACTGACCTGCCGTAAAGTCCACTGTGTTGCTGTGTGCTCTGCTCTGGATGCGTCTGACACTGCCTCTTTTACATCCAACACTAAAATACGACGGAGCCAAAGCCCGATGGGCAGAAGTCAATCTGACGAACAGGGACACTAAAACGTCACGAGCAGCCGGTGCCGACATCTCACAGAAAACGATTCTTCCTCTTCTTCTGTTGGTGTTGATGCTGATGCTGCTGCTCCTTTTTTCTCTTCTTTTATTTTTAATGACAGTTGACAAAGCAGCTTAAAGATGTGTTACCGCCACCATCTGGACTGGAGTGTGCAACATGAAACAAACATTAAAGCATAAAAAAAACGGCTCGTGATTATGGAGGACCAATTCTAATACAATAAAAAATAAATACATATCTGCCATAAACAATTAACAAAAATGAATACCTAAATATATGCCAGAAATAATCAATTGAATAATAAATAACTAAAAATATGACATAAATGCTATTTATTTATTTATTGATGCACCACTTCACATGCACAGCGAAATGTTATTCAGATAGGGGGCTGTCCACACTGGCTGAACGTTCTCTGATTGGTTGATTGATGAGCGCACGCTAGATTGGACATGCCTTTTCATAGGTAGTTTGATTTGAAATGGCACAGCGATGGCAGGCTGGAGTCAAGGCACTTAGCTAATGTGGCAGAAAGTCAGTCAGGACTATTTACCTTTTGCAGTGGACTCTGTCTGATAGCCTGTTGCATTTAGCGTCATACACAGGCACAACCATCGATCTTCAGATATTTGGAGGAAGTGGTACATCGCTTGGCCGTGTCTGTCTGCCGCACAGTCGGTCGCCCAGTATCTGAGGGTCAACGCTTTTGTCGGTATACGACGCTCAGCCTTCGCCTCCTGGTTTGAAGTCGTCTGCGTTGGCTTCCATAGACATAATAAAAAGTAGACGCTGCATTGACTGCTACCACCTGTAGGAGCTGACCATATATACATATATACTGTATGAATAACTATATATGTATATATGTCTATGGAACTGCCGTCATCTTGGCAACTCACAGGATTCGCAAACAATCCTGCGGTTCTCTTAGCTAGAACGTCAGATTAATTACGTTGAGACCCAGAGGTGGGTAGAGTAGCCAAAAATTGTACTCAAGTACAGTTACTTCAGAATGACTCAAGTAAAAGTAAAAAGTAGTCATCCAAATAATTACTTGAGTAAAAGTAAAAAAGTGCTTGGTGAAAAAACTACTCAAGTACTGAGTAACTGTTGAGTAAGGTCTGATTTATTTTTTAACACAAGCATTCAATCAGACAGACAAAAATACAAAGTAATCATCTTTAGGCAAATTAGAGTTAATCCAATCAATAAAATTAATTAAAAATTAATTAAGTCATTACAAAATAGCCTAAATTAAAATAATCCAGGTAAATACAAATACTCCAATAAAAAATAAAATCAATAAAATAATAATAAAAAATAAATAAATAAATTGAGCACGAGTAACTGTACTTTTTCACCAGGCTCTGCATGTTTCCTCAAGTTAGATGTTGAGTTTTTGAATGCTGACATTTCAGTGAAATGTCATGGAAGAAGACATGGAGCAGGAGCTTAAACTCTGAGAGGCTTCTGACAAATGGACAGACACATGGATGGATGGATGGATGGATGGATGGATGGATGGATGGATGGATGGATGGGTGGGTGGATGGATGGATGGATGGATGGATGGATGGATGGATGGATTTATAGCTTTTCTGGTTGGAATTTGCATGTTCTCCCTATGTCTGTGTGGGTTTTCTCCAGGTACTCCGGTTTCCTCCCACCCCAAGATGAGATGAGATGAAAAAAAAGATAGAATAATAGGGCGGCACAGTGGTGTGGTCGTTAGCATTGATGTCTCTCAGTGAGAAGGTCCAGGCTCGAGTCCAATTTGATGGAGTTTGCATGTTCTCCCTGTGTCTGTGTGGGTTTTCTCCGGGTCCTACTACTACTAGTACTACGGTTACTACTACGGTTTTCTCCTACTCTCCAAAGACATGCTTGTTAGGCTAATTAGGGATTCTAAATTTGCTGTAGGTGTGAGTGTGAATGGTTGCTTGTCTCTGTGTTAGCCCAGCGATAGACTGGCGACCTGTCCAGGGTGTACCCTGCCTCTCCAGAAGATGGCTGGGATTGTAAACTGTGACAGAAGATTAGATGAGATGATATGTTGGAATTTGCATGTTTTTGCATCCTTTTTGCATGTTGCAAAAAGGTGGCGGTATCGCAATTTATGTTTCAGCAATTTGAAGTTTCAGTAGTTCTGTCTGAATCCATCTCTAAACAAATGGAATTTTTGGCACTGAATGTGGAAATATCGAAAAGTCTCTGTATTACTGTTGTTGGGTGCTATAGGCCTCCATCAGCCCCCAGTGAAGCATTACAGTCTTTGGAGCGTCTGTCCAAACTGAATACAAAGAAGATGTAGACAGGGAGATCCCCTATCCCCCCCGCTGTTCATTATGGCTATAGAACCACTGGCAATAGCAGTAAGAACACTCCAAAATATAACGGGCATATCAATTGGACAACAGGAACATCATCTGGCTCTTTTTGCGGATGATGTAATAATATTTCTTAAAAAATTATTAGAACTCCCTAATGTATTTGGAGATCATTTGGAGAGTAAAAGTCCTCCTAAAATTGCCACTCAGTTTAAAGTTGTGGATTGCTTTACATATCTAGGCATTCAAATTGTCCCACAAATTAAACAAATTGTAGCCAGTAATTATGAACTATTACTGCAAGAAATTTCAAAGTTACTGGAAAGGTGGACACCCATACCAATGTCACTAATAGGGAAAATAAATATCCTGCTGCTGGGGACGCTGTCCCTGGGTCTCTTCAGTCTGGCTGGTTTTCATCTGTTGGAGGTCCCTGGTCCCCTGGTGCTGGTGCCCCTTGTGGCACAGCCTGTGACTCCTCCCAGAGTGGATGGCCCCAAAGATACCACTTCCTCAATCCTCAGTGTCATGCCATGTCTCCCTTTTGTCAGTATTGAGAGTGTGCAGATGTGTGTGTGTGCGCGGTATGGAGGGTGGGGGGTGGGGGTAATTGTTTTTGATTTATGTACTTGTAATTGTTTTTGATTTTTGTGTGAAAAGCAGTTGCATATCTATGCATAAAAGGTGCTCTATAAATAAAGTTTGATTTGATTTGATGTGATTTGATTTGATTTGATCCTTAAAATGAATATACTGCCCAAACTATCTATCTATCTGTCTCAAAATCTTCCACTTCCTCCTCCAAGTAACCTGTTCACTCAACTTAAAAGACTGTTTGTTTGATTTTTGTGGAGTAACAGACATCCCAGGACACAACTGTCACTATTATACTTACCCTATGACAGACGGGGACTCAAATGTCCCAGTCCTATCTGGTACTATTGGGCTGCTCAATTAAGAACACTGTTGTTTTACTTCACAGAAAGAGATGCTCCTCCCTGGAAAGAAATGGAGGAACTCCAGCTAAGTCTGCCCCTCCCAATATACCTGTACTCAGCAAGCACAAACACCCTTAAAAATAATGCAAAAAACCCTATTGTGAAAAATATGATTGAAGTTTGGCATCAAATTAGAAAATATGTGAAAGAAACACCCTCTCTGTCTATCTACAGCCCAATATGGGAAAATAACTCCTTCCCTCTGGGTAAATCAGAGGGGGGATTCAAAACTTGACTCAACTCTCAAAAGGTGATGATGACATTTGGAGAAATAGGGGGCTGCTACCTACAGTTGAGAAATTTCATTAGAACTCACCAAAATCAAACATCACACGTCCTTGAAATGTCTACTTTAGAAAAATTAATGAACATGAATTGTTTAGGGAAGGGTTTAATATCCAAAATTTACAAATGCCTAGTAGACGGAAGTATAGAAACATCTAAAGGATGGCTGGGGGCGTGGAGAGAGGGTCTACAGGAGGTAATCGCAATAGAAGAGTGGGAGGAAGCATGCTCTAAAGCACAATCGCCTGAAGTTACTACAACTGGCTAATGCGAACATTTGCCACTCCAGAAAAAGTTACAGATTTAACAGATTGTATTATTGTATTTGGCAATGTACAGAAATACAAAAATTCTGGCAAGAAATAAAACAGTGTATTGGAAACATTTTAGAAATTCCAAAAACTCCAAATAATTTGAAGATTAAAAACATCACCAAATGTTTGTAGACCTAAGTGTGTTAACAGCGAAGAGAGTAATAGCCCTCTCATGGAAAAACATGAGAGGTGTAAGCAGGTGGTTATCCGAGCTATCTACAAAATAAAACATAAACTACATAATTTCCACCAGATCTGGGACCCCTTCATTTGCTATGTATCGAGAACAGATTTGTCACATATGATGGAAGAGCCTGGGGACATTTGTAAGGCACTTTGCAGTACCTAAAATTGCAGAAATGGGTTTGTTTTATGTTTTTCTTTTTCCTATACAATGAACTAGAATAGTCTAACTCATGGATCTGATACCCAACCTAGATTTGAAGTAAAGTGATAGGGTGAGGGGATGGGCATGTTTGTTCAAGGCATTTAGTTGTATGTATTATGTTGGTAAAAAAAAAAAAAAAAAAAAAAAAACTGAAAGAACTGAAACACAAATGTAATGTTCAGAAAAACAAGAAATCTGTTTAGAATATTTTTCTTATGGTTAAAATCACATCAACAAAACAGTGTCCCAAATGACCAAAAATGTCAGAGGAAAATAGATTTGTGTAAACCACAATACAATGGTGAGTTGCGCTTTGTAAAAATAAAATACACTTCTAATTTAAGTAGATACGAGGAAGAAATATGTCCAATGTCACATATCGAGTGTCAAACTCATTTTAGTTCAGGGGCCATATCCAGTCTATTTGATCTCCAGCAGCCTGGGCCAGTAACAGCATTATGGAAATGTTTACATTAAATGAACTATTTCACAACTACACTTGAAGAACAAAATAAGTGCAATAATGTCAAATTGCTGCCATCTGCCGTTTAGTCCTGGGGAGTAGTAGGATGCATTTCTATTGAAGATTTTCAGTTAATGTCTGTGTTGGCAACCATTCAAAAGGTGCGCTGAAGACATGGTGGAGGTGACTCACTTTAAAAAAGTAAAGCACTTGCAGAGATTCTGGATTCTTTTCTTCAACGATATTTATTTAAAAAATAAATGACAACAAAAAATCCCTGAAGTGGACCTTGCTAGACAACCAAAAAAAAAAAAGATTATATATTACTATCAAAGTGAACTCAAATACTGACCTGTGGTCATCAAACTGTTTTCGACCTCTTTCAACTTCAGACACAAAAGGCTCCACACACCTGGTTGCATCTCACCTCATTATCAAGTCAAAGAGTAGAGAGAGGAGCCGTATTCGTTCATTCCTTAATTACTTCATTTAACTATTATGGCTCCAAAGATGTCTTTGTCATTTTTCCCACTTCAGATTCATCTCAATAGCCAAATTGAACCCTCTGATGAACACATCTTTGAGACCCCTGTCATGTATTACAGTGGTGTGAAAAAGTGTTGGCTCCCTTCCTGTTTTACATGTTTGTCACACTTCAAAACAAATTTAAATATTAGTCAGAGATAACACAAGTAAACACAAAATTCAGTTTATGAATTAAGATTTTCATTGTTAAGGAAAACAAAGTCTGAACCTAGACGCCCTTGTGTGAAAAAGTGATTGCCCCCTAAACCTAATAACTGGTTGCACCCATCTGCAATCAAGCGTTTGTAATAACTTGCTATTAGTCTTTTACAGCACTATGGAGGATTTTTGCCCAATCATCTTTGCAGAATTGTTGTAATTCAGCCACACTGAAGGGTTTTCCAGAATGAACTGTCTTTTTAATTCATGCCACAGCATCTCAATAGGATCCAGGTCAGGACTTAACTAGGCTCTCCCAACATTTTCATTTAGTTTTTCTTCAGCCATTCAGAGGTCGACTTTCTGGTGTTTGTTGGATCATTGTCCTGCTGCAAAACCCAAATTCACTTCAGCTTGAGGTCACCAAAAGATGAATGGACATTCTCCCTCAGGATATTTTGGTAGACAGCAGAATTCATGGTTCCATTTATCACAGCAGGTCTTCCAGGTCCTGAAGCAGTGTTATGCCCGGCCTAGGGATACCTAAACATAACATAAAAACTCTCCCTCTTCCACACTTATAAAAAGGAAACACAGAACAAGGAGAAATGTAATCCAAAAACGAAGGGATTTATTTACCCAAACGAAAATAAAGTCTTCGGGGTGAGCATCGCCTAAAACAATAAACAAAACAAGCTGGATTGAAATCTGACTTGCCTATACCCAAAGAAAAAGGAGTCAACAGAAAAACAGGTTTCTAACCTCACTCCCTATCCAACAAAACAGGAGAAAAGATGGACCAAAATAAAAAGGCTACTCACCCCTACTAATATGGGACTGCACACTGTCAATGCTATTTACAAGTGAGATACAACATCTCATCCGCACATAAGCGAGGCAAAACTAATAACAAGAAGGCTAGATCTGGTTGGAGTCAGCAATTTGCGGGGGAGACGATCGCGATGCGGGTGATGCCAGCAAGCCAAGACGAGCCAGCGAGAAAGAGAGTGTCTGTTACCGGCTCCACTTTTGAAACCGCGGCCTCCAGGACTCTCTCCAATCGGCAGCATCCACCTGCAAGGGCACATCCTGGACACACAATGACACAGCTCCCCTCCCTGGACAGGGAGGGACAACACAACAGAGAAAACCAAAACAGAATACAAATTACGACCCCTACAGTCATAACAAGCAACAAAACAGCCCCAGACCACCACACTACCACCACCAGATTTTACTGCTGGTATGATGTTCTTTTTCTGAAATGCGCTGTTACTTTTATACCAGATGAAGGGGACACACACCTTCCAAATAGTCCTAGTCTTTGTCTTATCAGTCCACAGAGTATTTTCCCAAAGGTGTCGGGGATCATCAAGATCTTTTCTGCCTTTATGACCTCTGCCACGAGGCCATTTTAGCCCAGTCTCATTCGTATAGTGCAGTCATGAACACTGACCTTAACTGAGACAGATGAGGCCTGCAGTTCGTTGTTGTTGTTGTGGGGTCTCTTGTGACCTTTTGGATGAGTTGTCACTGCCTTCTTGGAGTAATTTTGGTCTGCTGGCCTCTCCTGGGAAGGTTCACCACTGCTCCATGTTTTCACCATTTGTGGATAATGGCTCTTACTGTGGTTCACTGGAGCCCCAAAGCTTTAGAAATGGCTTTATAACCTGTTCCTGACTGACAGATCTCCATTACTTTCTTTCTCATTTGTTCCTGAATTTCTTTGGATCTCAGCATGACCTCTAGCTTTTGAGGATTTTGATCTATTTCACTTTGTCTTTATACTTAAGTGATTTCTTGAACAGGTGAACAGGTGTGAGTAATCAGACCTGGGTCTAGAGACATTAAACTCAGGTGTGAAAAACCACAGTTAAGTTATATTTTAACAGGAGGCGTGCTGCCCTTATGGCATGCGTTTGAATATGCTTTTATTTTGACATGTGTTTATCCTGACCAGGAAGTTGTAGTTTTAGATTCAGCGTTTACTTTGTGCTAGTCGATTGATGGAGCTACCTGAATTTGGACATGAGTTTCTACACCAGCCACACTAATGCCACAGAGACAATGTCAATAATCATTTCACAGTTGGCAGCATAGGTTTATCTTAAACAAATATAATTTACATTAAAAAAAAACAAACATTTAATTTAATTTGATGTGTTTGTAAAACATTTTATTTATATCTATTTACAATGAAGAAAGATACATGTTGGAGAACAAAATTGTGATTTTTGTATTTTGGTTTTGTTACAGTTTTCACTCTGTTCTTGTAAGATGGTGTAAAGAGCCACAGTAAACGGCAACAAAAGTTTACTATGACTTAGGTCATCATTTTTTTTTTTTTAAAGTGCTTGTCTATCTACCACTGTAGATACCTTTGTTTTTACTACTGAGCATCTTGCAGTTGTAAAAAAAAAAAAGTTAAACATACAAGTGTGCAGTACTAAGCCAAACTTCATCTTGTAGTAGGACTGAAAATATGGCATAGTGTGTCTTTTACAGTTGATGTCAACTAGTACAGCAATAAACAAATGTATAGAGGAGGTTATACCTCGATATAAATATCGTTAAAATGGGAAAAACTCAATATGGTTCTATTTTACAATTCAGGTCCAAAACAAGCCACAGGAGGCTGCAAGTTGAATAGACAGATGGCAAATAAATCATTTCCCAGAAATGCCTGTTTAATTTATTTTCAAATGATCATGATTGTCCCATTGAGATCAATAAACATATCAACATATGCTACAAAATACAAAGATCCATAAAAAAACAACATCTATTACTCAAGAGGGCTATCAGAAATTATAACCACATGACTTCCTCATCATATTCCTGAAGAGATCCTTTCAGTTTATCAGTGGACAAAAAATGGCCTCATTTTACATCTTTCTGCAAATGATTCCACATGATGTCTAATGTGCATACAAAGGGGACAATGTTTTCCCCAGTTCTGTCAGAATCTGGGGTACATTAGAAAGAGGGGGATGTGATGTACGCAGCTGAGACACAACAGAAGTGGTCTGCACTTTTTGTGTGTTCCTCCTGTAGTGGCAGCCTACTCGAAGCACTTTTGTGCACCTGTCGGAAGGAGCTTAGACCAAGATCATTCACCCACTCAGATACAGAGTCTGTCTCTAAAAATCAACAGAAAATCATATCATCTCTTCAGCATATCTCAGCCACTGTTCTTCACAAATTAGCTACACACTGAAAGAAATAAGACAATTTTAAAACCTAAAAAGTAAAAATCGAAAATTCAGTTTAACTTAAAAATGTTATGATGTTAACACCACACCTGTAGTCAAGTCTCATGAAATCATTAACTTCCATGTCCTCAGGTGGAGTATGAAACGTTACAGAATTGCCATGGTTATTTTGTACACATTTCCAGGTGTCCAGTTATTGTGTTCAGGAAGTATGCCGTTTGATTCACCACTTGCTCAGCTTAAATATGGGGTTTTATAGCCTTTATCACCCAGAAAATAAAAGTATTTATGTTGAGAGGTAATAAAGCTGACTTACAGTATGAGAATTCTATTACATTACAGGTTGCATATTAAAACACCAATAAACCACCCATCTCCAGCAACACCTTGAGCCAACTATATATCCACTGACCTACTGAGCACCAGCAGAAAGAGTTGGGCACTTCCACAATCATGTTATTTGGACATTGATTGAATGGAAAGTGACATGGTGTCATGGAGTTTAACTTGATGCACTAATGAGCACCAGTACTCAGTCAGTCCAGCAAATATGGTCCAGTCTAAAAGTCCCTTTTAATCCACACTAACCGGAAACTAAATATTTTCCAATGGTTGTTAGATGAAAGATGAAAGAGAACTTGCAGCTAAGGTGGACTGAATTTAAATGTCTGATTTGAGACTTAAACATAAAATGTGTGCATTTGCATGATTCATGCATGAGCTACAGTATATTTCAGCTGTAGAAATGTGGATGGTCACACTGTAAGTGACAATACACTGGGATTTAAAGTGAACTTTGGAAGATCTCTTTTGAAGATCAATGTGGCTGTGTCCCGATTCTCAGCCAATTCAAAAACAGGCACAGGGGTGGAGTGTAACCTTCTCTAAAATATCCGGGACCTGAATTACAGTTTAAAGACTGATGTAAAATACACTCAGGTGAATGTAGTAACAGGATCATGTTGAGATGTTGTAGCTACTTGATTCTCTGTAACTGCCATGTTCAGTTGATATTTCCCTCCAATTTGTGTATGTTTGCTTAGATTAGTGTGATGATCTGTTTCTCTGTGACTAAACATAGAAAATGTCTACTAATTATTATAAGATTTGGGGAGTCAAAGCTATGCCATCTTCTCTTCGGTTACATGTCCCCCAACTCCATCGCAGAGTACCCTAATATTTCAAGTCCGGTTATGTGTCAAAAGCGGGGGTTATTGGGTTATTATGTTTAGTACCTTGAGATGACTTATGGTTTGGCACTGTTCTAAACAAAATTTAGTGTAATTGTAACCTTGTCTAAAGGTTGAACATTCACTTGCTGTCTTTACATGGCACTAATAATAAAAGCCAACTAAGAATAAAATTGGCTCAAGTAACTCCTCAGAATGGTCTGGCCACACGCGACCCGATCAGAGTAGTGATCTCTCTGGTTGCTCACGTTCTGAGGGATAAACATCCCAGAAATTGTATTAAAGCATGTCACAACAGTCTGATGAAACATGGATGTTTCGGGATATTTGAATGCACATATCTTATCGGATCATTACATTTGGCACCGATGTACAGTGTAGAGTTATGTTGGAATCCCACATTGAAAAAAGTATTTTCTCTGTTAAGCAACAGAGACAGAACCAGCACTTTTCTCAAAAAGGGTTCCAATGGCCCTGTGTGATATTTTTCCTTGCGCCTGAACATGAGATGCCAGTCTTAAACTTGGACTCATTTGTTCAACGTCAAGTCAAACAAACATGAATAGTGGACGCGTTTTACTTTTACAGAAATTTAATAATATTAGATACTTTTCATTTGTCTGATAGTGTTGCATGATTTTGGGCAGCATACCATTGCAGGGACAGCTGATTCCACCTGTAATTCCATTTAGCCACAGAGTTACTCCAGTTCTGTGGCTCAAATGCGTCTATGATGCGTCCCTTGTGTTTGACCTTTCTCCAATGACCGGTGACAAACCAATCTACTCCATGTGACAGCGGATTTTGCCTTCAATGGACGCCATGTCAAGTCCTACACAACCTATATTCAGTTCCCATCAATCTCCCACATGGAGGAAGTGCAAATTCACTGTCATTCTAATTGCCTGTATTGAGAAAAGTTGATTTGATGTAACAGCATGTCCGGAAGGAGGAGATGTTTCATAGTCTATGCCTATGGTGTACACCTCCTTTGAAGCATCAGTGGAGTGTTCTCAAGATGCCTTTGAGGTGTTGTGCCCTTCCTGTCATTGCATTGTGCCTCAAATGTCACAGTATTTCACAACAAGCAAACTTAATCTCTCAGCAATTCTGTCAATATCTGTCTTGGTCTTGACTGTGGATGTCCCGAGTCCATTTGATCATAGTCTCTGGAGATCTATAGAGGAAGATCAGCTTTGAGTAAAGTTCCTCTTCCAACTCCAGCTCTCCTGTCTCACGCACCTATGAGACACAGACAATCATTTATTTATGTGTGCAACTGCATTTAAAAGAATGATTCTTCAGGACACTGTCAGGAAAACAGAGATAAGCAGATATTTTAGGGGGTTACATCTGATGCAAATATATGCTAATAATAAAACAATAACATTCCAGATTTTTCAATTCAGAAACATTTTTATTGGTAAATACTGCATACTCACCAAGAAGATGTCTGTGCAGAGCTTCAGGATGCGGTCAACACAGGGCAGCTCCTCAAACATGATGGAGTGGGAGATCTCACTAAAGAAGCCTCGCACAAACTTCCCAATAACTAAGACAACAGACACGTACAGACCCATGATACTGAAATGAGAGATAAGAAATGACAAGAATTACACTCAGGAACTGTAGTACACAATGGTTTTGAATAGTTTACTCGCATAAAAACTAAACATATAGTTAGCATACGGAAAGAAGACTCCAGTTCTTTTTATCCAAACCCTTTTCTGTTGTACATACTTACAAGAGTGGAGTCTGTTGTGGGGACTTGCTTACCAACTGCCTGTGATTCACAACCAACACCACTACATAAACCAGGCCACTCCACTTCATTACCACACACTGCTTAGTGTGTTCTGGGTTCAGTCTTTAGTTTCCAATCTGACAACCAAATCAGACTGTCCAGTCAAGTCTTTAACTTAAATAAACCCCTTAAATTAGATGATAGTTGTTCTCATACTATCGGAAAATATTCACCTTGGTCTACTTAAAATATACACATCCCAATATTCATATATATAGCTTATCCCAGACCTTAGCATGTGCTGATGGTAGAGGACAATCAATCACCTGTCACATGTAAAGTTTTGTGTCATCAGGGTATATGGTACACCATATTGAACATATGCACATGTTTGTGGTTGTGTTTCTTACCCATATCCCGCCAGGAAACCCAGGCTGGGTGGACTGACTTTGTCATTAAATATGACCATAGGAAGAACACCACAGGAGGAGAAGCAGCTTGCGATGGCAATGTCCCACCACTCCTGGTTCCCGCTGCTGTTCAGTGACCTGTCGCTCATCAGAGACAGAGTAATGTTCAGGTACCCATCTTCATTATCTACAGGAGAAACAAGGTAAAACACAGTTTGAGACATGAATGACAAGTGCAATGTTCAGATATCCCATCTGGAATTAAGTGGAGCATTTTTGTGACCGCCGTGGAACAAGGCTGTTTCCTGTCAAGTGTGCACAGTGCTCAGCTTAGCCCAGTGCTAAATACGTGTGTGGTGGAGAGGCACTTGTGTTATGCTCTTAGATGTGGGGTGACATCAGGTAGAATATATTATCACATATTTCTTTATTATCCATTTAGCCATTAGCTATTTAGCTAACCACGAGTTCACAGCAATGTTTTGGGGGCAGCTGCGGACTAGTGGTCAGAGAAGTAACTTTGGGACCCCAGAGTGACTGGTCTGTTGGTGCTGTTAACATGGTCTTGGTCTTGTTTTTCTAAAGCGCTTTTCTACCAGTTGGTACCCAAAGTGCTTTACAGTCTTGTTGCACACACTACCCATTGCTTCAAAGCGCACTCACAGCCACACATCAGTGTAAAGCACTGATAAGTTGAGGTTCAGTGTCTTGCTGAAGGACACTTGGCTTGTACTTCACGGTAAATTTCAACCCGTTGTTTCAACATAAAATTATGCCTTAAAAATTTTGTTAGGCAAACAAATACAAAATGTAAACTAGTGACTAATTGTACAAAATCTTGCACGCTTAATCCTGATTAAAATATTAAATGAAAAAATTAAGTGTTACAGTAGTCGAAGCAAACAGTTGACATACATGTATGCCAATATCAATATCTAACATCCACCATTACATATATATAAATATATCCTCTCACTTTATCTCCTTACATGTGATTTGTGTGTTTACAAATGCATGGTTTAAATGGGGACTGGTCACAGCAGATGATCAGTCTCATATTTTTAATGGTAGCTCCATGAACTCTGACCTTTATAGAGCTGACTGACTGGTTTGGCTTCAGCTCCATTGGGGGCACGGATGTAGTTGGGAAACATATTGGGCACAAGCCTGGGGGAATAAGGTGAAATAAGATGTATTAACTTACATAAATATACAACATACATAGAATGTCACACAAATAACTTTCCAGAGTGAGAGGCAGTAAACTTACACAGGCTCGGTGCGATTGCCAACCAGTAACGCAGCCAGATCTGCTCTGACTGGGTTGCCAGGTTCCAAGTCTATAGAATGTTTATCAAAGGTGTGCTCCACTGTTCCTCCTTTACCCAGGTCCCTGTTATGAGACAGGACATTCAGAGAGAAAGACACAAAATCAGCTTTTAGATATATAAATGTAAAACGCATCCTTTGCAGTGATTTAGCAATAGAACTGAATCAGGTGAGAGGAAAATGCAATCTAGAACAACTGTCATTAACAGTTACATATTTATTGTGAAAGGTTTGCCTTGAGACTGCTGCCAGGAGGTTGTGTAGCAGAGCCTAATTCAAAGAATGCGTATATTTTAAACTGTGTTCCTTTTAGGATACATCAGGTGGATCACAACTTGTCAGGCTGAGATATATGTGCCTCATCATGCATAGTTGACTGTTACCCTGTCAGTTTGTAGAACTAGTATAACTACTATAATGCACAATATTACAAACAGCCAAGGCTTTACCTCTGGAAATTCCAGGCCAGGCGAAGAGTCAGGTCAACTGGACTTCCCAGCAGTTCTTTAATGACTTCCTGTCTGCTGGGGGGACTTATTCTCCAAACTGATCCCGAACTACCTTCAATCATGGCTGTCACAATATCCTCGTAACTGTAGAGGGTGATGAACTGCATGGCTACCTAAAAGCAAACACACACCATTTGCAAGATGGATATAAAGAGAGAACTCAACTCAAGTATTCTCTGAACTGATCAGGATACTTTATGAAATGTGACTATAAAGACCATTCTCTAGTGACGTATAGGATTTATCTCCAGAGTGACAGACTGCAAGAACTAGAAAAAACACCTTGATAACCACTATATGTTCAGTTTAACTTTCAAACTTCAAGAAACGTTGATAACACCAATACATTCAGACCAGTAATTGAGGCAAACTGATACTGGTACGCACAGCATTGTCTCCAAACTTCTGGGTGAGCTGGTCATATTCATGCTCCGTGAACGGCTGGATGGATTGCTGCTGCACGCTCATGGTGAACAGGGGCTGGAGGCACACAAGGAAAAATTACAGTAGTGGATATGTTTCATCAAGAGTACAGTATGTAGACTACAAAGATCTATTTTATTCACTCAGTCTGGAAAGCTTACTTGGCAGAGCGTTATAATATACACCTGAAGGGATTTACCACCTTTCACTTTTGAACCTACACTCTAGATCATTCTCAACAAAACCAAGTGACCAGATGGTATTAAAATGAACTGAAAAGCTATATTTAAAGAGCATTTGGCTTGTAAATTCACAAAGTGCTGATACTATATATTTTCAAAAATAACATTTACCAGCTCATTTGCCAGTACCTAAGAAAACAATAGTGGAAATGTTAAATACCTCATAACCTCCCAGCTTGACGGTCACAGTAACATCGATGGGGTGGTTGACCACACCCACCACTGATCTGACCAATGAAATGAAGAGAAGGGGAAACCAGATGATGCAGATCAAGAAGAAGATGATAAGTCCACCCATGCCATATTTCACTATCTTCTTCTTCTTCTGCCCTTTAGGTTGTGGGTATTTCTGAGGATTAAAATAAGTCATAGTAAATTATTATTTTTTCACTTACATTTTTTAACTATTGCAATTATACAATACTCTGTACTTAATTCATTTATATGCCATGCTAACCATTAGTGACTTAGTGACTCCCAAAGCAAATTGTTCCTGGGCGAGGGGCCAGATTAAGAGTGATTCACAGACCAATGATTCGGCGATAATGTTGGAACAGCATTATCTTATAGTTAAAGTGTTTTCCACGATGTTGGTGTCATCCGCAAACCTATACTCTTAATCCTGAAAACCAACCTAAATAAATGACTGGTGAAAATGTGGACTGTCTATCCCCCAATGAACAGCAGAATGAATATTTTTTATGTTTCTCAATCAAATCTTAAAACAATGTATATATACATGTCAATGCTGATGCTGAGGGGCTACTTTTTCCCTTCAGTGGAGATCTTGTGCACCCTCTGTCCCAGAGATAATCATTCAGTGAGTTATTGTGACTGTTTCTCATACCTACCTTCTCGGTCTCACGACTGCATTTAATTATGAAGATATTTGCGTAAATGTCCTCCACACACATCCAGTTTGACAGAGACAGAGTAGTGTCAGTCCAAACCCAGTCCATCACGGCCCGCAGCTCCACCAGGAACGGCACTAAACGAAACCTACACAATCACATACACATTAAAACCAGACAGTATACTGTCTCTGTCAATTACCTTTCATCTAATCTTTTCTATAACAGATTCCCCTGTATTGTATTGTGGATGTCACCCAGAGAAGAGTAAAAACAATCAAACTAAAACACAGCTTTTGATATTCTATCAGGAACATACAAAGACATCCAGTACTTAGTACTGGATGTATGTCCATACCCTTGAAACAGAAACAGGTTGAGGTGGTTGTATTTCTTGGTGAGGAAGTTGCCGAGGATACGAGTGGGGTAACCACAGCGGATCTGATAGGCTGACAAGCCAAAGTAAATACACTTGACAAAATACCAGAGCTGGGCCACAAAGTTCTGGCTGAACATCCTAAACAAAGAAAAACAAAACAAGATTAAAAACATTATATCTAATGAACGGCAGTAAGAGTAAGACCCAGTTCAGTGAAAGAATAAATACATACCGTGGAAAAGGTTGATTTTTTTTCTTGATAAGAAAACATTTGATCCTCTTTGAAACCTATTACCAAGGTTGCTACATAACATTATAGCCACCTTCCTAATATTATGTAGGCCTCCCTTGTGTCTCCAGTGTCCAATTTTACATTTTAAGATGTTATGTGTCTGCATGTTTTTGCTCTATCCCTTCTGCATTATTGTAGTTGGTAGGGTTGTCATTTAAGATAACATACTCCTTTAATTGACCCTATCCCAGTGAAATTGCACAGTTTGATGAGATGGATGAGATGTGTGGCAGCAAAATAGTTCCTAAATGTTAAAAAATGGTTTATGTTTAAAAATATATTGTTTATTATTAAGACGAATCTGCAAAGTAACTAAAACTGTAGGGGTATAAAACACAAAGTTTGCTCATCCTGTGCAAATAGGACTTTGGAATCAACTCATGACCGTTTAACTGCTCAATCGATGAATGAATCGTGTTGAAATACCTCGGAAATAAAGCTTTGAGTTTTGACATTAGCTCCAAATTCATTGTATTGATTAATGATTATGTTTGACAAACTGCTAAAGTAAATAGAACAATTTGTCAGTGTCCAAAATATATAGCTCTAACGTATACATGAATGGTAATTATTATTTGATTGAATGACAATAGCTAAAAGAAAAACATACTAAACACAATCCCAACTATCAGTGATCAAAATGGAGTGAACTGTCTACAATTACAATTTTCCTTGTGAATACACATTCACATTCATCTGTAGGCAATGTATCTAAGACGATCTAATGTTTACTTATCAAAAAAAAAAAAACAACAATTTTCTTTTTTTAATTTCTGTTTTGCTATTAGCCCAAATCTCACAAGTTACATGGAGTGAATGGGTGATGCAATGATTTGCTAGAAATATTACAATAAAAGCATAATTTATTTCAACATTACCTTTCAGTGACAGCAGGCAGGATGAAGAACATCCAGAGGTGTATCCCAAAAACAAGAATCACCTGGAGGGAAAGGATGATGGAAGGATAGGTAAGATGGAAAACCAGCAGTGGCCAAATACTTAGAAAAGCCATCAGAATGCCAAAGCTAACTTTAGCTCCCCATTTGAGAAGAAGAGTTCAGAGGAAGAGCTGTGTGAATTTATGCATTCATCTTATGAGGAAGTACATTTCCAAAGAATACTGAAGCACCCACCCACTGATGTGTGATATACAGAATGTCGATGAGTGTGTCAACTGAACCTGGAAGATGAGTTTTCCCAAGACAGCTTTGCGCAGGTATAAGGCCCTGTCAATGATCATGGTGCTGAACTGGATGAGCAGCATCACCAGGAAGGCCTCAGGTACTTGGTCCTCTGACAGACTGGAAGCTATATCTGCTGCTGCACTGTGTTTCTGAAGAAGAAAAAATAAGTGATATTAAAGTATTTTCTCTTGTAACTTGATAAAATATTATGTGCCAGCTATGAAGTGTATTTTATATTTGGTATATTTCCTGTCTGTTATCAAATATTAATGGTAGTAACTTTACAAAACTGCTGTACTTGTCTTGCCTTGTTTAGCACTCATAATCTACTTATCTACTGCTAATCGAATCTAATTAACGGTACTATACAATGGTGCTATACAACTACTAATACGACTACTACTACTACTTCTACTACCCCCTTTCTAACCATGCATTCTGTTCTTGCGTCCGTCACTCACCCCAAAAGCCCAAAAGCCAAAGACGATGATGATGAAGTCAATGACATCGGTCAGAAACATAAGCGCATAGACATCGGTGGCAGCCCGATACTCAGCGTGGAGAATATCCTTGAAGAAACCCTGAACCGGCTTGTAAACACTCTGGACACTGCAGAGGGAAATAACATGCATTAAGTAACTGCATTTCATTAATGCACTGTGCTGTTTTTAAGTCATGCTATGATTGCATTTAATTTAATTTAATCCTTTCTGACTCAATGATTAACACAGATTTCTGTAACTCCAGTGAAAATATGTCTCACTCAGAGAAACACAAATCTTGTTGAAAATAAAAAACATTGAGATTTTAAAGATCTGTTGTTTTTCCTTCTTTCTTTTTTTTAAATAATAATAGGTTTGACTGAGTTTTAGTGGACTGCAGTGGATTTTCAATAATATTCTCTATTCTCAAACTCTCACTTTAGTTTAGTTCATTGATGTGGACAATCCCTGTTAATCAGCTGTACAAAGTGCCAGTAAACAGGGCAGCTTAAGCTAATGAAACTAATTTCCAGCTGTAGTCTCTGGACAGGTAATAAAGGGCATCCTAAAAGTGAAATACAATACTAATACTAATGAGTGGATCCTTGGTGAGTTTCACTAGTGCTCTTTCAGAGCATGCTGTGACCTTATGTCTTCTACTGTACACCACTCACCCAGAGAGGAAAACATGTTTTATCTTGCGTCCTGCAGACAGTAATCTCTGACTGGCAGCCTCTCTCTTCCTGCCTTTTTTCTTCTTCTTCTCTGCTGGTTCTTTACTGGAATCTGCAGTCTCAGCTGTGGCCTTGGCTGGAAATGACAAAAGCATAAGCAAAGACCAACATTAGCCCCAGAGAAAAGGCAAAGATTGTTTCATATATTTGGTCATTGCACACAAGATGTTGACTTCAATTAACACCACAGTTGATAGCCAAGCTTAATAAAGTAAGGAATGCAGTCAGGTGTGTAGATTCATGCAGCTAACAGCTCATGGTTCATGCCGGTTGAGCAACACAGGTGCCAATAGGCAGAGGGTATGAATTGCTGGGTGATTTTTTAATTTTTTTAAACAAAAAGCTTTATAATGCTATGTATTAACACACAGGCGAAAAAGGTCCATCCTGGCACCCCCATCACGTGATGAAGAGAAATTTGTGTACTAAAGGATAAATAGAGATGTTTCTGTTACATTTATACAGAAAATATTTAAGAGGTAGCTTTTTGAAATTAAAAAAAATACTGTATTTATATGAAAAGAGTATCATTTTGACTGAGAGAATTAAGATGATGCAATATACTCAGATACACTGCAGATAGTATTTCGACATAGTAAATAAAATAACACATCTCCACCGTTTTTGAGTGTGACTGAGGATGATACACAATATGTACAGAATACTAGGTCCATGGATATGGGACAGCTTAAAGGACTACAGCCACATTTAATGTGTCGATGAGTTACACCTCTATCATCTCATAATACTGTAGCTACAAACCTTTATTACGCTGTTGTTTTGTTTTCTTTCTGAATCGGATACGACTGCTTTCCTTTGGGCCTTCTTTTGCCATCTCCACATCTTCTACCTCCACCTTGTCTCCAGAATCCGACATGTTCGTGATCACAGGCAGCATTTCCTGCTCATCTCTTGAGCCGGTGGTTTCTAGCTCTGCTGCAGGGCGGTGGAGGGCAGCAGTAGCAGAGCTGGTACTCGGTTCCTCAGTATCCTACATGGACAAACATTGGCTGTGAATAACTAATGAGAATAATAAAATGCCCCAGAAAATAATATTAAATATTCCCACTAACCTTTTCCGGCTGGTTTAGTTCAGTAGTAGTTTCTGGGATTTCCAGGGTGAATCCTGTGCTAACTTCTCCCTCTACCACTTGTCTTTCCTCCTTGCTGCTACTGTCCTCATTTCCATCTTTAGGTTTTCCGCCCGAGTCCGATGAGGGGCTTTCCTCCTCCAGAGGGCCCTCGTGGTCCCACAAACCATATTGCTGCACACGTGGCACATACATATAAATAGTCACAAGAATGTATTTACATTTATTTAAAGCTTTAAGTTGGAGCTGGCTCATGTGACCCTGGGCCATCCCTGTGCTCTACTATAACCTCTCTCTGCATCTTTGTATGATCAGCAATTTTAAATAGCTACTTATTTTAGAACCATTCTTTTATGGTGGCAAAAAAAAAGGGCAGAGTTAGAGTGGGAGTTGGACTGTGGGTTCGAAACTGACCCCATCTGTCTGACTACTTATAGCCTAGAGCAAAATGTGTCATCTAACTTTGTGTTACACATTGTTGGCCAACTTCTTTTCAACTAATTGCCTTGTACTGGTTCTTTACAGAGTCCGTGGGCAGCAGAATACATTTATATAAAATTATATATAAAAACAACAGAAATGGGTCACACTTGACTCAAGGACGAAGAGGGTTAGAAATGACTTTATGTTAAGGAGGTCTGCCGCTGATCTTCTGTAATCTCTTTCCCTGGATCATCTTGCCAAGCTTATTTCAAGTGTTTCATATTTGTTGTGCATGCACTAAATTTTTCTAAATTCACAGTGTATTTGGATACATTTTAAAACACTTTTTATTTTCGACCTAAATCCATCAGTTGTCTTTTCAAGGTTTTAATATAAAGAGTATTTTTGCAATGCACTCAATGTGCTCTGAAAACTTCCATTTTTCAAATTTGTCTTTCAGAAAACCAAAATAAATACGGTTGAAAACAAACAACAATTAAGTGAAAAGGCTGGTTGTTGTGTAGTTTTAAGATTGACTTGGGTGGTGAGCCAACTAAAACGAAAGGTGAGGACTGAGTCTACATTCAGTCAGTCACATGTATGTGGTTTAGCATCAGAAAACACTGGCTGTGAATCATCCTTGTGATTACTGTCAGCACTAACCATGAGCAGCGATCTGTGGAAGAACAGGGCCAGCAGCTGAAGAAGATCATATCTGATGTAGTTGTCAGTCTTCTCCAGGCCAAGAATTCGAGGTGTGAAGAAAGGCTTGTCTTCGTTTAGGGTCAACTCATAAACACTGTTCCAGGGAAAGAATCCAAACTGGAAAATGTATTTCACCACTACCATCACCTGGAAAGAGGAAAAGTGGAAGAGCAGTCCCATGAGTCTGACCAGGAAAGACCATGTGTGCACATCAGCAACATGGATAAGCTTGCTGTAACTCGTATTGTTAACTTTTCAAATGGGGAGCTAACTTCACTGAGTGGTAGATTGGTGACTTTGGTGTTGAGGTGTAAACACCAATTATAAAGGTATCATATAGTGTACAATAAACACTTATTTATCTTTCATTTAGTTCACATATCAGTTCCAGTACTGATATGGCCTGTGGACCAAAAGTGGCTCTAATCTGGCTCGCAGCATGTATCTGCTATCCCTAATTTGTCCACTGTTTTAGTCAGTGAAGTGGACAGAACACAACACTGAGACCCAGGAACAGCAGACAGCAATGTAGTCAAATTGCACTTATTTTTCTTAAGAAATTTCATTTTTTAAAGGACAGTTTATTAAATGTAAACATTCCCCTAATCTACTTGTTATTCTTTGCAGTTAAACAAATGGAAAAATTGTCATTATTGTGTTGTTATATTATTGATCAGGTGAGCTCAAGGTCAAATTGAATTAATCTATTAATTTCCATTCATTAAAAAAGATCACTGTATTCATTAATGTAGGTATTTTCATCTGCTCTTTGCTCTTTGCATATATGATTAGATATGCAAATGAGTTTTCCCTATAAGTGTGCCTTGGGTTCAGTTATTATCTTATTGGTTGATTGGAGTGGGACTCTCAAGTCTCAAGTTAGCTCCAGTTAGGTTATCACTAGATAAATGAAGATCAGTAGGCACATACTACCTTAAATCACTAATCTCTAAAAACCTTTCAAAGTTACTTTCCTAGGATCCTGCGGGAAGCATCTGAGGAGAGTGTCCAACGGTCCAAGCATTATTTGCAATATAGAGGACACTGACTACACAAACTGAGCTGTTTTCCACATCCTCCTGTGATGTCATGAAATTATCAATGTCTCTGTGTTTTACCATACCTCTGTATAAACAATTGCAGTCATCCAAAACCTCTTGGTAGGTCTTGGAACAGCCAACATTGCCCATAGGAAGACCAGTATGGGCAGGACCAGTGATATGGCAGATGCACTGACCATGTTGTTTAACACTATGATTAAATAGCAGAGGAGCTCAGAGTTGGCTGACAGCAGGTTGTACATGGAGAACAGCAGCTTCAGCAGGCGATTCTGGTTGTCGAAGAACTCTCTGCTCTGTTCCAGCTCCTCGATAAAGTACTGACTGCAGAGAAACCAGAAATCTGAATCAATATGGCATCGCTTTCATCGCCAGTCTGTCAAGAACTAATAAAACCACTGACCTCAAATATGGAAAACAACACAAGGTCGAAGTATTTAATTTACAAGTATTTCTGTTTAACTGCTGCTACACACAGTGGGCTTGCTGGGTTTCTTCGGTCTTTGTTGTTTGTAGTATCTACCTGTCTCCTAGAAGCTCGCTGGCAGTTCTGGAGTGTCTGTGGTATTGTTGGTCAGACAGCTGTGATATTAATTCCATGCTGCTCGATGGGTGTTCTGGACTCAGGAGATTCCCAGTGCTGTTGAGCCTTGGCCTCGGAGTGGACTGACCCGCCACACCCCTGCTATCCACTTCCAGGCAGCTGGACACACAAAGTTTATATTGATATAGAAATAATTACATTAAGTTGACATTCATACACTACCAGACAAAGTTTATAGACACCTTCTCATTCAATTCAATGAAAAGATGTGTCTAAAATTTTGAATGAAAACCAGGGTTTTCTCATTTTTTGCACCACAAATGTATGTAGAAGTTTTACTGAATAAACAAACACAAAGCAGAATATTTCTGGTTCATGTGTTTGATTGAGTTCTCTTTGCCCATTGTCAATACATCCGCTGATGTTTTGAGTCATTTTTATGCAGCAATGTTTATACACTCACACACAATAACTATTAGAGCCTTAACAGTAGCAACACATAACCTGGAAATTCTGTCCTTTGGATAGAGGACACAATCATTTAAAACAGAGAGGATTTGTCCTTTAAGAACATGTTCAGTAAGTTTCATGGCAAAAATCACCTTTAGCACAAAGACTGTTCATGTTTAAGTAAGGTGTCTTATTACTCCTCGACATCTAGCGTGTACCCATCAAAACCACACTGACATGATGATGTGTCCTAAGAGTGGTTCCTATTATTAATATTTGGTTGGTTAACAGAAGACACAACCTCAGCAAAAAAAACCACGCCAACCTGAATCTGTTGGAATTTTCTGCATCAGTCTCATCTAAACAAGTCTCCAGCGTGGAACATTCGCTGCCCTGAAACACCCAGTCATCTCTGGAGTCTGCTTTAGTTTGATTCTGCCAATAAAACAAACAAACAAAAAAAATAGAAAGAAACAAAGATAAAGCTTAAAGTGTATTATTCATATTCCAATGATCAGTTTTTACTGATATTTACCTGCTGAATCTTGTGTATTATGAAGTAGCGTTCATTGCACAGAACCGTAGACGTCTCTCTATACTGTTTAGTCAGCAGATTTTGCCATTGAGTCATTCCATCCACCATGGCCAAAACTATGGCCCACAAGAAGCGCAGGATATCCAACATCCTCTGGAACATTTCACCATGGCCTGGAACACAGACAGAGACGGGCATTAGGAAGATAAGTGGAAGAAAAAAGGAATACACTGAAGTTGTCGTTCACAGACAATAGATTTAGCAGCAGAATTACTGGCAGAGGTGTCCTTATTACCTCACATACTGTGTCATGTAAATCTACTTATAATCTATATAATCACATATATCTTTTGTATTCTCTTTTAGATGAGTATAGCATTGTGAGAACCTACAGAGACAGCGTACGCCTGGCACTGGGATGGTTCCAATACACATGCCATAACTGTCAGGATAGACTTGATTAGAGGACTTGACTAAGTGTGAGCAACAATCTCTGGTTTAAAAAAACAACATAACAAAAAAGAAAAAACACAACAACTCCTAATATGGAACTGTTGAACCTTGCCCCTGAATTGACCTCTCGTTTAGATGAACCTATAAGTGTTTGTAATTCTGTGTAAAAGCCAGAGACGCCATCTACTCTCCTACAATAAAACAGGAAAGATACTGAATGAGTTTCTCACCAGACTCTATCTCTGTACTGAAGACTTCAAGGTTCCACAACACATTGTATCACACAGCATTAGTTTTCAGACCCCTTATTAACATTATGACAATAGTGCAACTGATGATACTGAACTAAATAACAATATATGCATGTGTCCATGCATTTAGTGGCATGCTTATTGTTAAAGGAGGAGGAAGCAGAGACAGTGAACCTACCAGACGCCTTTTCTTCTGGCTCCTCCACATTACTGTCCGGACAGCCTACGCCCAAACACAAAGAGACACTATAACATTCTACTGTCTATACGAACATACTGACCTGCTCTTCTCTTCGTGGCACACATTATTATTAGTGAGAAATTTAAAGCCAGCGCAGACTGATTTCTGTTATACTCTGGCTTGCTGATACCAGTGCTGGAAGGACTGGAAGATACCAAACACATCCCTACTGTGAAAGGTGTTTGTGTGTTTATGGCACAGATCTTAGGTCAGATATTACAATGACTTAGTGGTAAGCTTTCAAAATATGATGAAAATATGCACCCTCCCTAGATGTTGAGGCTACAGTCCTCGTTGAATCCCAGTACTGAGCGGCCTCTCCTGCATGTCGCTCCTCCCTCTCTACCTCCCCATTTCCAGTCACTCCCCACTTTCCTGTCCATTAAAGGTCAAAAGCCCCCCAAAAAGTATTTTTTAAAAATTCATATGACGAGGTTTAATGTCAATAATATAATGTCTTTGTACTTAGCTCCTCCTTAGCTGCTAAAGATGTAAAGATGCTTTCCTGGATGTAACAATACATCACCTTCCGCAGTCACAGCCCTCTGCTTTGAATCTCTCTCTTGAGTCTCTGTCTTCCTTTTGAGCTGTCTCTGGTGTTTCTGTCGTTCTCTAAGAGCCGTTTTCACACTGGTCACCCATGCGTGGTAAGCCAGCTGGGAGAAAGAGTTCAGATGAGCATCATATATGTCAAGTTTTTCCCACAGTATTGTTACATTGGTCATTAACTGAACACAGGGTGTGAATCAGTTGTGTGTCTGACCTGACAGGCAGTCTGTTTCTGAGGCTTCTGTTCTTCAGTCTGCAGTTCCTCTTCATCTTCCATGTCCGATTCAAACAGGTAGTACTCTCCTGAGTGGAGCACTGTGAGCAGGAAAAATAAATATATATATTACAACTTTTTATGTGTCACTGTGTTAAAGTAGCAGAAAAGTGAACCTTTGGACTGATCTTTATTTATTTTTAAGATTTGGTCAGAGCTTCATGAGAAAAATATATCAAGTTAAAAACGTAATATGCTACTTTACTGTAACATAATACAAAATGTTCTATTGCTTGACCTTACTGAATACATAATAAAAGTTGTAACTCATTTGAATGTGATTTAAGACAGATGGTCAGTCTGGTCAAAGGTTTTATCAAACCATACAAATATAACATTCTACATATAAATGAATGAAACATAGTTTGAGGATAGAATTTATTTGACTTGCCACAAAACCCATCAACCCATATGAACCATGTCTTGCAAAATAAAGCTCTAAGAAGATCTACACGGAATAACAACACTTATCATGACACAATGTAACTTTAAGTGTTTTATGGACTGATGAAACTAAGATGGAACTACTTGTGAAGGACATGAGAGATTGTGATATGCAGCAGGTATGACAGTGTGTCATACCTGTAGCATGGTCCAACCATGGCTGGTACCACTTCTTCTTCTTGGATCTTTTCTTCCCTTTCTGGGTTTCTGGAAGGAAATAATAAAAGGTTTAGAAGAAGTGCTGTTCAGGATATTTTAGTATGAATGTTGATGAAAAACATCTACACAGTGGATTGCACAAGAGTAAAGCTCAGTGATTCATTATAATGATTGAACTGGGATATTCCGTTTCAATTCATTTAAATTCAGTTACTATTTCATGTAGTGTCAATAGCAATTTGTCAACAGCAGGAGGAATGAGATCAACAGACATCTGTCACACATGCATCTGACTAAAGCGTACATGTGTAATCTAACTGTGATTTAAAGAAGAGTACAATATATAGCTGATGCATGTTACATTACCAGGAGATATCCTATAGTTGATGGAAGAGCAAAAACACAGTACAGAAGGAACCAAACAAAAATGAAGGAGGAAGAATGGGCACAAAGAAAAGACATTGGTTATTTTATGAGCTCTTGAAAGTAAAATATTATTCTCTTTATTAACAGAGATAAACAGACTGGATAAAGCTATAAATAGACTAAAGGACAGATATCACCACTTTATATCTCAATGTCTTAACAAAGAACACCGACATAAAGATAAAACTTGATAAAAGATGTTCTGCACAGTTGGAGTTCAGTGTTTATAGTGTTTATAATGTCTTACCAGCAGCTTGGCTTTTGCTGGGACCTTCACTTGTTTTGTATCCATCTCTGTACTTCTGCTGCTTGGAGCGAATTCTCTGCATCCTGACAGAAGAAAACAAGAAGAATAAGGAGGAGAAGACTTGGTGCCCACGCTCATACTGACAATATAGTACTTTCTTCTTACTGATTTCAAAACACAAATTACTCCATATAGTCTGTATTATGAGGAGGCCATAAATCTTTGAGCGTCACCCACAGAGATGTATGTCTGGAAGCCTTTGAAGGCATTGTCTGGATTTTAGTAGGGTTTAAAAGAAACAGAACTGAGTTTGTTTTCTTGTTATGATTTATGCATTTGAAGCTGGAACTAACTTGGGACATGAAACTTTAAGTGTAACCACTGGCGGCAATGTAGTTTACATTTGAAACGTAGACAGTCTGAGGAAACAGCCAGCCAGTACAAGAGGCCTAACGACTCCAAGTTGACTAATGCGCTAAATAATAAGGGTCACCATTAAGGATTGGAAACACAGTGGATAAAGACAATAAAACGAATCTCGAATCTTGAATCTTGAATCTTAAAATACAGTGGAGGATTTCGACTGAATGTATACCACTTGTCATACACCATGGCTATACTAAGCAAAACAATTTTACTACTAATGGACAAAGATCAGTCCAAAGAAAGGCTTCCAACAATCAAAAGAGTTATACTCATGGATTCACTGTGGATTTGCAGACTGTGCAAGTATAGCATCTGGATGGTCATCATACTGTAGTTTACAACATCCAATGTTAATGTTAATTCTAAAGCAGCACTTACTGTACAATCAACACTTACGATCTCTTAAGTTGTGACAGAGATTTCTTCTCGGCTTGCTGGTGGAACTTAATGTTTTTCACAATACTGGCTCGGAAAAGCTCGAACCCTCTGGAACAAAGAACCAGGTCTCATTATATTTATCATTTCATTACAAAAAACACAGGAAGGGTCTCAGTTTAATCATAGTTGACTGATCTACTGGAATCTACTAACACCTCTCTATCAGTGGGGTCACCACGCAATTTTTGAAATGTTTAGATAAGATTCAATGAATTAATTTTCACCATATACCTGATATGATTAAGGCAAAAATCTGTCCTTTACTAATCCTGACATATCAAACATCCCCATGGTGACAGAATACGTTCCTACACTACATCCTATTGTAAATACTGATGGTTAGTTGAGCAGAGTGTGAGTAACATGAAGTGGCACTAACACCCAACAGTGGCTTTGTTTCATATTATTCAACCCCATTTTGATAGCTGACAGATTCAGTTGCAGCGTGATGACTTTGGACTCTGAGATGAAAAACCCACATAGTTTGGGCTTTGGGATTGTTTCACAGGACCACATTGTGTCACTTTATCATTGTCACAACAAAGCTCCTTCTTTGACCCCTGTGTCTATCAAGAACTTTTGCTTGTTCAGTTCAATAAAGTATACATTTTGCATTCAGAATACTGCAGGACAAATACTGATCTCAAAATACTCCAGGTCAAATAAACTGAGGGACAACCCAATGAGGATGTCCTCTAGCACAAAACGTTTTATTACTGCAACTTATAGAGCACAGTGGCCCACTTTTCAGCCCTCTCTTGCTTATTTTCAGACATGGGACATTCCTAAAGCTACCAGCAGACCATAACCGCAGCTGAGAGGCTGTGGCATCACATGATGATACTAGTGTTGCTGACATTTAATTTCTACATTTATCTTTATTCACATGGCTCGCTTGATTTGGGCCATTAACAGTTGCTGGGTGACTTGCATTGCATTGCATGACACCTCCTCCTCTACCCAGAAGTGCTCTGTCTGAGATGCGATGGCATCTGCTAAGTGTGTGAGTTCCACAGCTTCTCTGTGCATTCTACAAGAACAGTTATCTGATAGTGGTTTCAGTGACCATGATGTATGTATGTAGGTTTATCTCAGTGTATCATGATCATCATGGTCTTCAAGTTCAAGACATGCCTCCTCTTTATGTATCTAGAGCAGAAGAGGTTGTACACCACACATAAGATACTGCAGGTTCAGTCTTAAAGGGCATTAATAAATGTGTCTTCATACAGGACACATGAGGCTTGATATACTATACAATAGGAGCTGCCTCCTCCATTCACTGAAGAAGACGACTATGGTTGGTAACCCAGAACAGACTTTTCATTTATTATTGCACAGCCACTATAGAACCACACCACTGTTAAAGTCATCTAAACCTCTGGGTTGTACCTTGAGGCCTGTTTGGCAGACGCCTGCAGCTCTGCTGTCACATGCAGGAAGTAGAAACTGAGGAAGACCCTCCTCTGCAGCAACAGGCACAGAAAACAGATGCTGTCCCAGATGATCCCAGCCTCTTCTACTGGGAGGCTGCATGTCTTGTCACTCACACCTTTCGCTGTCAGAAAAAGAAAAACAATGATCAAAAAATGAAATCAGCAGAACATACTCGCCTGACACTCTTATGTGAGGAGGACAGAAGCAAGGCTCTGATCCAAAAGCAAATAAAGTAAAGACATAAATGAAATGATTATTTCAGAAACATCACTAATTCATCTAATATTGAGAGGTCTACATAGAAAAAGGAAGAATTTGCTTTGTTAATTTCTTACATTACTAAATACCATATTACTTGGTACTTGTAACTAGTGACAATTAAGGGTTTCATCATCATATTACTATTCTTTTATTAACCAAGATGTAGCTATACCCAAATAATTTACAATGGCAGTATTAATATATTATTATTGTCACTTACGGTCATAGTATCCTTTGACTGTGCAAACCAAGCTGAAAAGTTGAATTACCCAACAGAAGCCTTTCTGCATCTCAAACACAAACACACATGCTAGGATCTGCAACAGAGAGAGAGAGAGAGAGTGAGAATAGAAGCAGTCAAGGGAAACTTGACTTCACAGATCTACTACCAGCTTTGAATGGCTGTATTGTTACTGTTCATATGTAATCAGTCTTCAATGAGAGATTATAAGCGACATCAATGCATGCTCACTTACAAAGCACATAGCAGGAATAAAGGAGCAAACATTTGGGAGGTTTGTTCAAAGGAGGAAGCATAAAGTGATCTGTTGGTTTTTTGATAGGAAATAAGAGCCGAGAAAATATCACAATGGGATCCGCTTCTGTCAGTCTGCCCTCAGTCAACACTTGGAGCAAATACACAGCAATGATGGAATAATTATAAGAAATTATATCAATTACAGGTACATTAATCAAAACCGCAGGTGTACTTATGTACCTAAAGCATTGAGCCTTTTGTTGTGCTTGCCCAAATAAAACAGGACCCTATATTCCATTACTCTGGGTGTCTAAGATGGAAGAGTCAGTACCAGTTAATTATTAAGAATCATATCCTGAATTTCTACGAATGAAATCTATTAGAACATATTACTAATGTTGACAGCATAACGTGATCTTATAAAGGGGACAATCTAGTGAAAAGATCTATAAGTATTAGTGAAAAAACACTTTGTACATTAGCCTACATTAGCCTGTGTGTGTTAGTGTGTGCAATGAAATCATGAGTGAGGGAAGTTCCTTGTATTCCTAGCAAAACTCCTTGATATTTCCTCTATTTCAAGTGTGTCATAGAGACAAATCAGCTCTACTATATACCATGCAATACTGTATGTTTAAGTATCCCTCAGGCTACCTACACCAGATCTGGTGAGTGGTGTGTTGAAGGTTGGGTTTGGTTTGCTGCTCAAAGCTCTGTTAAGTCATAGCCCGTCTATTCTGTCTGTGTTTAGGTTCCCTTTTTGTCCACTTGGAGCCAGGTCGACATTATTGTTACTTATATCACTGAGACAGAGGCATGAATGGCAGAAGTGGATAGGGATATGTGAGCATAATGTAATGCCCTGTTCTCTAGGCAATGCAGTTTATTTAGGGCCATTCTGAATGACTCCGAGAACCTGACATGGAGCCTGTGATAGTACCACACACAAAAGAGTAAAATGTAAGAGTGCCAGAACTGCGTTCCAGTGATCACTTTAGCCCCTGACAGCTGAGGTTGTTGGAAGTCTCAGTGGCTGTCACCATACAGTATGTAAAATGCATTTATAACAACAATTATTACTGATTATAAAGACAGAAGGAAGCAAGGATCAAGCTGCAGATTAGCTTTATACTCACTGATAGCAGATTTTTAGATATAATGACTGCCACGGTATAGATGATGAGGCAGTCCCACAAGGTGAGGCGGATCTTGGATGGTTTGACCAATAGCTGGGTTCCAAACAACAGAAAAAAGAAACAGGCAAGCAAGTAGCCCAGCCCAAACACAGAGATCCTAGTGGCTCCTGTGACGAAGACCACTGACAGGACGAACCAGAAGAAGTAACGAAATACCAGAACTTTAGCCATGTCCAGGTAAGTCCTGGAAAAGGACAGAGAGAATAACAATAATTAGATGTTTCATGTCTGGATTTGAACAACAGAAACGCTGCTAGAGAAATGAGAAGAGAGAGTGAGACACAGTGTGAGGTCCAACTGCTTCTGTTTTATTTTTGTTCATAACAAGAACAAGCACAGCTACAGAATGACACTGAGCACATAGTTTACTGGGCCACTAAGACATACAAACTTTTTTGATATTTCTTTCTTGATGACTGTCATATTTTATGTGAATAATCCTTTATTTACAGTTCTCGTAAAAAATATTACAGCTGGTGCCAGCCCTTTGCAACTGTTTGCTTCGCTCTGGTTTCACCTATAGTGCATTTTAAGTTTACAGAATTCACACATTTTTCTGTTTTTGACCTGAACGAGTATTGGACACTGTGTATTGATAGCAATACAAACTTATAACTTAGTGTACATCAGAAAAAAGACTAGAGAGCCGAGGAAGCAGTTTTGTCAGTGGCTCGTTGACGGTTGCTGCACTCACCTGCAGTTGATGAAGTTAGATACAGGATTAAACAGTCGGCCTTCCATTGGATCAGGGTCATCTGTGTTTTCTCCTGCCAGAACCATCCACTCCTCCACGTGTTCACACTCAAACACTCTCCACTGCTGGGATACGCACATCAACAGCACAAAGTCCGCTGTGGACACACAACAACACAATCCACCATTGAGATCATCATCATCGTCCATATTACCAGGGAACACTTGTTTCTTTTTTTTGTTGTTGTTGTTTTTTGCCTCATGTTATCTACTTTGGTGATGGGACAGAATTAGACACTAGAATAAATAAGGGATTAATAACTGTGTTGAAGTTTCAGACGGTCCTGAAATTTGAACAGAGGGACAAGTGATCGGTGTCTCCCTGACTGATCAATCTAATTTAAATTCACGGTTTTCTTATGTCTTAGATGAGTGAATCACAACACAGTCGTTCCTGTCACTGGAACATGTTATTTTGTACATGAGCTGTAAGTAAGTTTCACTGAAAGTACTATGCCATTGATTCAAACTGGCAAAATGGAAATACACACTGAGGAATGAATGTCATGACGTGACAAAGCACACACAGAAACACAGGCACAAAAACTTACCTATAAGGTTTTGGGAGTTTGGTACTGTGTGGAAGTCAGGCAGATAAATCCATTTAATGAGAGAGGAGTTCATCAACAATGGAGTGTTCCAACGCCACGGGTAGTCTACAGCACAAGAGACACACAGATACACAGAAAGGTTTAAGTAGAATGGTAGAAATGGGTTAATCATTTACAGACTGGCACCAAGAGCACTGTAGCTGACTCAGCTTTTTGCAAATACGTTAATTCTTTCTATTACTCTTCATGCACTATGTCTATATTGGATTAGACATATGTCTCAGTACTATACTGTCCAACAAAATATCGCTATAGTGGGACATTATGACATACTACTCAAAAGTATGAAGTAATTGGACTTTTCCTAGTGGATGAATTGATAATGTGCAGTTTTTAATCGCTGTGAATAAAGGTAAATTAAAATTCAGTCCACCAAAATTTTGTGTATATAGCATTAATAACTGGTTTACAGAACCTAAAGCTAAGGGGGAGCCATCAGCGTGGCAAATTAGCTTTTGATTAGTTGTTTCTTTGAGAATGTGAATTATTATTAAATTTAACAGTTGAGTGTGAACCCACTAGGATGCCAGTAAGCATCTCCCTGCTACAAGTGCTCTCCATACATTTGAACTTTCAGTCAGAACTCACCTATGCAGAGAATGGGTGGTATGCCAACACAAAGAACATACTGGTAGATCATGAAGATGGATAGGAAGAGACAATATCTGGGCCAAATCTTGGCAATAGCTGCCCGCCGCCGCCTCACCAAGATTGCAACCAGCCAGCAGCCATGGATTATAACTAAAAAATTCATCCGCTGGCCGATCACATTCACTGTCATCAGGAAGCAAATCTTTTTTAAAACAGAAAGGTTTTTTTAAATGAAACATTGACACAAATGGGAATGGAAACACTGCAACAACGCAAAACAGTGATGTTGTGGAATGTCTATTGACATTTGAATAAAAAAGAGATTTTAAAAAAGATAACTGTTATTGTTAAAGATCTTTTGTCAAATATTTCTCTTTCAGTTCAATTTTAATTTCTTTTTACTTTGTTTCTCTTTTAGCTACCTCTAATCCAAACTTGTAGAAGGTGTAGTTGAGCAGGTACTTGAAGCAGGGTATGAGGCCCATGTTCAAAGTGTCCCTTGTGGCGTCGGGAAAGAGAGCAGGGATGGTGGGAGGGGATCGCTGGAGCTGGCGGTAATGGTGAGCCTGGTGACGATACACTGTTGCCTCAAACACCAGCAACATCAGCACCATTAAATGGTTCTGCAAAAAAAAATAACCGGGACATGAATGAAATTACAGACTAACTGCCCTTAATTATATGAAGCCAAAGGAATTTACTGGATCATCAGACCGAACCCACAGAGGAAAGTAAAGCTGTTTTTCGGGGCATTTTAGCCTTTAATTGAAGGTGCAGTGGAGATAGACAGGCAATGAGGTGGCAGAGAGGGGGGAATGACATGCAGGAAAGGGCGTCTAATGCGGGATTCGAACCGGGGCCACCTGCAGCGAGGACTGTAGCCTCAACTCCACCCCAAGAAAAGTAAAGCTTTTGAGGAATTTACTGCAATGATGTATACATAAGGACTGAAAATTGTAGCCATGGGTACTAATTTATTAATTATTAATTCTGTGTCTCTGTGTAAACTTTCTGCTGCTCACATATTGACAGATGGCAAATGTATTAATTAATACATTTATGTGATTGGGTGAGTGTCAGCAGCTTAGTTATATACCCTTATATGATCCACTGAAACTTATGAATCAAATAATAGGAGAGGTCCAAGCAGGAAGTGTAAATTTGCTCTACCTTGCTGTATCCCAGCGCTGTGGCATTTTTCCTAATGCCAAACCATTTGGCTGGGTCCACTGGCTCCTTATACAGAGTTGAATTCATCATTTCCTCAGGCGATAAGTTGGTTTCATTTGTTGGAGGCTGTAAAGCAAAGATAAAATAAAGAAATCAACTGAACAATAAATAACAGGAAGTATTGATAAAGGACCTTTACCAAAGGTCACACGTCCTGTTCACAGGCTATCATAGGCTATCATGATAGACTCATGTAGGCAGTTCTTGTTTTTTTGGGGGGACTTTTTGGCCTTTAATGGACAGGAAAGTGGAGAGTAATAGGAAATGGAGAGGCAGAGAGGGGGGAACGACATGCAGGAAAGGCCGCTCGGTGGGGGATTTGAACCAGGGCCGCCTGCGACGAGGTCTGTAGCCTCAACACCTGTGTCATCACTGTCCTGGCTGACTGTAGCCACGTTGATTTTAGCCCCTCCACCACGGAAAGTTTTAGGTTAATTTAGCACATTTGACTGCATCCCATACTAACATTTTTTTCTGTTTTGCCCATAATTTTTCAGCTCCACCATCTTTGTTTGGCTTCTTTCTTTCTGGTTTTATAACCCGCTTCTTGAATCAGTTATCTGCCAGTATCTGTCAGCATAGTCACTTCTTTTTGTTTCTGTTTCCAGTCCAACATTACAGTGGTGATTTAATTTTGTGGAGCTGAGCTTGTTGTTGTTAGTGTGCTGCTCTTGACGCCACAAGAAGAGACTATATAATAAAACATACAGCAGAATTAAGTGAATAGCCAACAATTATAGGTACAACCTAGCTACAACCTAGTTGGTGCGGTGTGGTTTGTTAACCTAGTATTTCTTTTTACCTCTACCTTTTCGGGACAGAAAGTTTATATTAAAAGAAACAATGCATCAGGCCTGTGTTAATGCTGCAGATACTGAATGTGTAGGTGTCTCACCATGGTACAGTTACGGGAGTACTCATCAGGGTTGACAACGCTGAGCTGGTACAGCATCTTGCACACAATGATGACACACACCCAGACTGTAGACAGACAAGAAGCCATGGTCCTGAATCGACCAAAGGGCATCGCCAGAGACCACAGTATCACCAAGACCAGATTCATCACTGATGGCTAGAGACAAACCCAGACAGAGGACAAGATTTAAGTCTTAATGTATGTACAACTACAAACAAAGGTAAATATCAAATATGTGCATCGCATTCATCTCTTTGGTATTAATAACTATCCTGCCTCACTGAACCATGTCACAGTAAGCAGTAAGCAATGTGTTATCAATAAAAATCAGATGTATCTAATGTGCTGTGCAACATTTCAATTTCTAATTTCTTTTCCACATATACCCCACACACACCCCACTACCCTTACCTCTGTAAGTGCAACCCACACTGAGAAGAAGGCCACCATCTTGAGAATGTGAAGCTCCATAAGCCTCCAGAGAAATTCTTGAACTGTGGTGAGAATGTCGGAGAACTTTCTGGACAGAACCAGCAGCCTGTCCATTACCAGACCCCATTTACTGGGCACCAACTCCGCTGAACAAGGGAAGAATGAGAATGAATGAATGAAAAGAGCAAGAGAATGAGGGATAGACAAGAGAAAGAGACAACTCAACTGAGAAGAAATCAGTCCGAGTGAGTATAAGACTGTTTTGCAATCTTGATTATACTCACATACAAACCAGTTCAAGACTCTCAAAAATCAAATAAATAGGAAATGTTTCTGCAGAAATTGCATTTACGTAAGCTTTAGTTCTTACTCAAAAGTCACAAAGTAGAGTAAAGCAAAGTTTATAATCCTCAAGACTCCATGTAAGCATTGATTGTTCAGTGGCAGAATTCTCGCCTGCCATTCCAGAGGCCCAGGTTCCCTCCATGGCCATTGCTGTGGGACTCATCTGATGCTACACAACTGGCAGCCCACTGCTGCACACACTACTGTGTGAATGAATGGATGGGTCGAATGCAGAGAAAGGATTTGCCCATGTGGCATCAATACAGTATATATCTATTATTTATTTATTTTTGTATCCATTTTAGATCATCCTTTTTGTTTCTTCCCCAGAACAGCTTTAGGTGACTTTAGAGTTGCTTGTGAATTCCAAAGATGAGGAGATGTAAGTTGAAAGACACCATCTTAGGTGATTCAGGCATCTAATGAGGATGTGTCACCAGAATTTACTGGAGGGATTACTTTTCTTTTCGGGTCCGGACCTGTCTTGGGACACCTCACACAGGGCTAGAATGTGTTGCTAGGGAGAGGGGTGTCTGGAATTGCACCTTTAGTCTGTTGCCGCTGCGACCCTACTTCAGATTAGCAGATGAAAATATAAGAACAGATGTTCAAGTCACTAGGATTTAGTGCGGCTGACTTTGCGGAATGTAACATTCTTTGATAGATTGATGAATGGATCAAAACAAGATAGAAATATCCATCCATGCTGCTAAACTTATTTAACATTATTCCCTGTATAGAGTGATCCATACAGAGAGGCGGAAAAACAGAAAGTGATTTGCTTCATTAAGTAATGAATGGACAGTAGCACAATGACCATTTAAAGACCAGTTTAGCTGTACAGTAAATAACAACTAATATATTTGTTATTTGAAATGTGTGTTAGTTGTGTTGAATGTGTCCTTTACTCTACCTTCATCTTCAGATCCGTCATCAGTGTTTGCCACCAGGTCTTCCTCTGCAGTGTTCAACCCCTCGGGACCAGGACCACTTTGCTCAGTCCTCTCACTGTTCTTCTTTCTGAAGGCAGATGTTATTAATTATTGCAAAAGCAAAAATAAAACATTTCTGAAAGAAGAGACTAGAGTAGGAAATATTCTATATATACGATAATGTCAATGTAAAGTAGTGCAATTTTAATTATGTAATTTCAGCTTGCTTTTCTAGAATGAAAAATTACTTTAAACTAATTTCTATTTCTTTCTTTCGTTCTAGGTCCCAGAAAAACATCTTGTAAAAAGTATTTATATGCTGAGATCCCAGTGTTTTCTACCTCTGTGAAATAAATATGATGACTCATCTTGGACTCAGGGGCACATACATAAATGTGTTCTGCCCAGAGCCTATACGCAACCCCATACATGAGGTCAGACCATTTATTGGAAAAAACATGTTCTCATCTCATTTGTTTTCCCAATTTACCAGAGCAAAGGCAGGGGGTTGGTGCAGTCTTCTCCATGTGTCTATGCAGATGTAGTTTCACTCAGAAATACAGTGTACAGGCATACAAATAAAAAAAAATCTTTTGTGACACAAGTGGGTATGCTACCTGTGTATAGGTGTAACGTGCTCCAGGTCAGTGATTCTCATGAAGGGTTTGTGGAAGTAGTGCAGCTGCAAAATACAGGCCAGCAGGAAGAAGCCAGGGATGAGGATACTGGTGAAGAGTTCAGACAGAGCAAACGTCTCCAGACCAATGGCTGACAACCTGAGGACAACATTCAGTTAAATTGTTAAATTCAAATGATCTATCTATCTATCTATCTATCTATCTATCTATCTATCTATCTATCTATCTATCTATCTATCTATCTATCTATCTATCTATCTATCTATCTATCTATCTATCTATCTATCTATCAGGAGTAGAGCCTCGAACCTGAATATAGTATTCGGAAAGGCACAAATAATGTGTTTTTTTTTTACAAATACTTATTTTGAACAAATATTTTTCAAATGATTTGCTTGTATTCGAGAAGAACACAGACATCCTATCAAAAGGATCCTCATGTGACCACAGTGAATATTTGTGCATCTGCCCGAACTGAGTGACGTTCAGGTTTCAGGGTGAAAAGTCGAGTTCATAATAGAGGAAGCTCTGAGTCCAGGGGGGCAGCACATAACCTTTGGAGATTATTCCATTACGTTACTATTGAGACGTCTGTAGTCAGGTTCTCTCATGTTAGCATTCCTCTTAGTTAGCATTCGTTAGCTCAGTAATTCAAACTATTGTCTATTGGTAATGGTAAATGGTCATGCTTTTATATAGTGTTTTTCTACCTATTGGTACTCAAAGCACGGTACAGTCACAGAGGTTCAGTGTCCTACTCAAGGACACTTTGGCATGTGGCATATTCCGAGGACTGAAACGTGGACAGCTCTACCTAGTGAGTCACCCCTATTGTCTCCCACAAGCACCAAATCATCATCACAGTCATGTTCTGCTCCTTTAAGTCAGTCTAAATCACCTCTATCAGCAGAATTTAATGTATAACTCAAAAAAAAAAGAAAAGATTTTTTCTTTTTTTTTTAAAGATTTTATTTTACTACTTTTACTACTTTTAATACTTTTTCCCCTCAACAAATACTGGATGCTTTGCACACCCTTACTAACTAACTAACTAACTAACTAACCAGACAGACAGACAGACAGACAGACAGACAGACAGACAGATAGATAGATAGATAGATAGATAGATAGATAGATAGATAGATAGATAGATAGATAGATAGATAGATAGATAGATAGATAGATAGATAGATAGATAGATAGATAGATAGATTACTTTATTCATCCCCGAAGGGGAAATTAGGTACTAACTAACTAACTGTTCTCCTTACTACAAGCAGAAAACTCAAAGAAA
The DNA here is from genome assembly GCF_022458985.1 of Mugil cephalus. Lineage (NCBI taxonomy): Eukaryota > Metazoa > Chordata > Actinopteri > Mugiliformes > Mugilidae > Mugil > Mugil cephalus. The sequence goes on from NC_061782.1 coordinate 24,815,027, forward strand.
ACTCAAGGGACAATATAAAATTGACAAAACACATTCAACAAAGCAATGAAAACTGACAAATGTTTGTCATTCAGTTGTTGCTGTTTCAACCTTTGTGTCCACTACCTTAATTATCTTATCGTGTAAATTTTCTATTTGTTTATTATTCAATATTCAGAGCAAGTATCCTATCCACATATCCTTTAAAGCAATGGACTTGTATCGTCAACTGTTGCTGCACTATAACGACCAGTTCACCGCTCTGTCCTGCTCGTCTAGATGTCACATCATTCTACCCAAATATGTCATAATAATGAGACGACCAGTGTTATTCTCTACTGATTGTCAGGTGTCAGTCACCTAACCATGTCATAGCTTGGTGATTACTGATGACTTTAAATGTGCGACATGACAATGTAACCAAAAACGTGTAGGGAGAAAATCAATTATAAACTGACTGCACATCCTTCTATACAATGGTTGTCAAACATGACATCCAGGGCTTGACATTAACACCCGCCAACCCTTCTCAAACGGCATCTGAAATAACAGCACTGCGTGTGCACAGTGTTTGCTCATTGGTCCATTCGTGACTGAAGTCACTGCAGTCAGGCATTCTCAGGGGAGAACATGGTTGTGAAGCGGTGGAGTGATAATGTGGAGGCATATTGAAGGTGTCAGAAAACCCAGGGAGGAGACAAACAAAAGAAAAGTTAAGATGAAGCGAAGGATGGGGAGACAAAAAAAAGAAAAAGGGCTCTCTTGAATACTTGATTCTGATTGGCGAATCACCAGTATTCAGCGTTGATTATTATTCGATGGACCTCCGTTGCCCCTGGCAACGACATAGACACCCAACTTAAACCACTTAATAACTAGGAAAATAGAGTATTTTCCAAATATAACATTATGCATAATGCAGTAACCTGCAGTGTTAAACATTTCTTGATGTGAGCGTGTACAAGGGGTCATTTACATTTAAATAGTTAGTAAATCTTTCTTGAAGATGTTTTTATGGGATTTTACACCTGTATTAGATAGGGATAGCTGACGACAGACAGGAGGGAGGTGAGAGAGAGAGGGGGAATGACATGCAGTGAAGGGCCATGAGCAGGAATCAAACCCTCACTGCATTGAGGACCATAGCCTCAGTACATGGGCTGAATGCTCAACTGACTGAGCTATATGGCAGCCCGTAAAAGGTTGTAATCTAGTTGAAGTACATTAAACATAATTTTGTTGTTTTTAACATAAAACAACAAAAATTGCAGCTACTTAAAATGCTGAGTGGCTAGTAACTAAAAAACTAGCCAGAGTGGCTGGTGAACAAAAAAGTTCATGTCAAGCCCTGATGGCATCCCAAAGGTGATCACACAGAAAACTGACCCTGAATAATGATCAGAAAAGCAAGTAGCAAAGTTTAAAAACTACATACTGTTCTTCTGTGAAGCCAGTGAAGTTTCTCCAGTATCCAGGAAAGTCTTCAAACTGGTAAGTGTAGATGGAGATCAGCACCAACATGGTGTAGGCCACAACAAGCCACCAGAAGAGCTTTAAGAGACGTCTCCATAGAGAATAGTACACCTGCAAAATAATAACAAGTTACAAGAGATAAGTGGAATGAACCTAAAAAGAGTCCACTAAACCAGTGTTAATATAATACAGCAGACATGAACTTTAAAAAAGAAACTGAATCAGGGCTTTGTTGTCGTCTGTTCGTACCTGATAGAGACACAGGCAGAGCAGGAACAGCAGCATATAGATGATCTTATAAGCAACAAGTTTTCCAGCAAAGGAGACCATGATGAACATCCCTCCACAAACGTAGATCCAGTATTTGGCGTAGCAGCTCATGACCATCCCTCCCAGAACCTTCAGCACTGATTCGTTGTCTGTCTCTTCTAAAATAGGCATGGGCAAGAGAGAGGGAAGAATGTCAATGTTAAAATGGCAGGAATATAATGTACACATTAGTCTGTAAAACAAGGATAGACTATGGTGTCATTTAATGGACGTACATAGAGGAACTCTCACACAGATCCCATACATTTTTAGAAGAAAACGTCCCGTGTTAAAAACAAATCCTAAAGGAAACATTAAAATGTGTTTTGTTTTTACAGCAGTGATGTTAATGTGTGTGTGTCTCAGTCAGATAATAATAATAATAATGGACTTGCTTTTCCATTATTTACAGAGTGGGCATGCAGCAGGCAAACTCAGCTATCGCTACTACATCCTAAAGTTCATTGTTTTTGTTTTTTTATTTGTTTTTGTTTTTTTTAAATAAAATTTGGATAAATGATTTCAGTGTGTGTATAAGTACTTTTTGTACATTTTGAGTACATTTCAACAATACCGTGATAATAACGATAACTGTGACAATTTTGGCCACACTAATCATGATACGAAACTTTCATATCGTTACATCTCCAACATACATTAAACATGTCTTTTCAGACCTCTAACGATTTAAAAATGTTTTGCCTTAGCTTGTTTACTTTCTTTTTGTTAGTCAACCTGAGTTGACAGATGCGGAGTATGGTGGCGCTGTTTTGGGGTAATAGCTAATATTTACGCTCACTGTTAGAAAATATAAAAGAAATGTATAGCTCAATAACACATGCCAGAAGTAATATAATTGGACATGTCTGACAGATTATATAATCCTATTCAATACTAAAACCTCTGGAGGTGGAGAGTTAAAGGCTACAAGTACATTATATCAGGGTCTTTAGCAGATTGCACTAGATGATCATTCACATTAAACCTGTTAATAGTTTTAATCTGCTTTAATAACAACAGAGGAATAATAATTGCCCTTTTATATAATAATACCAAGGTTATACTGTATCTTTAAATATATAGCCTGGAAATATACAGATGCGTTGGCACACACTGGTTTAAATGGATTTCAACGTGTGTGTTTTTTATTAAATAAGTGTCTGTGTATATTACATAATTATGCCCCATGTTTTCAATAAAAAACATCTTTGCCTTCAAGTTGCTTTGTTTGCTGCTTTGTTTTTTTGGTCCACTTGATATGACTCTTGATGAGAGGACCAGGACAGTACAGTCATAATGGCAGAGGTTCTCACAGTCACAATATCAGTCTTATTCCTGAACAGTCCGACAAATTAATTACTGATGATCTTTAAACTATGTATAATATTCTTGTACTGGTCTCATCATACCACATTCCAATTATTGGAATCAATAATTGGAATTCAATTTAATTCAATTCAATTCTTGAACAGCTGTCTTTCTGAGAACCAGTTTGAGTCTTAAACCCCGTAGTGAGGACGTTTGTGAAATTTGAGTGTTAAGATTGTGCTTGCAATTTAAAAATTAGTAGCACACGCAGGTGGACAGTTAATGTGTTTATTGGCAAAATTAATTTGATATTGAAAAGAAATTCAGAAACATTGTTGAACTATCTTTCGAAATGTTGCTATGTTTAAATATGCAGGGCTCTCAAGTATTAAACTTAGCTTGGACTGACATTTTATTTTAGGGGCCAAGGGTGAAGTGTGTTTGGAGAATCTCTTAGTATGTTAATCTAATGAATGACAAATTCCTTTAAAACAAATAAATTGTTTTATTTATGACTTTTAGGACAAAAAAAGACAACTAGAAAAAAGTCCAAAGGGCCAAAAGGGGCTCCTTGAACAGCACTGGTCACTGGTTGCATTCATTAGCTCATGTGTTTCTAGGACAGGGGTCTTCAACATTTTGCAGGCCAGGGACTATATGTAGACTATATGTGTTCTATATTAAACTCTGTGGTATTTATAGTGCTATTCATAAATATACATTATTATTACTATTATCTTGCATTCAGTATTTAGCTATTCAAATAATACACACATTCACATATTCCCCCATCACTGCACTGGTTCTGGCGCCAGAGAACGGAGCGTTATTTGTGGAGTCTATTGCACCATTTTATATTGCTAACATCACCCGTCAACCTTTGAGCAATGTTAGTTTCCCCTACATTTTAGAGAAGATACCAGCGCAACTCCTTCGCCTGTGTGCCACTGGAGACATATTTCTCTTTGCACTGAATGGTTTTAGTAGCAAATGTAACAAAAAGTGTCAAAATGTACAGCCCTGGGTTGGGGTTAGGGTAAGGGGCTAGCATTGAGTCATTAATTTCCTGACAAAAATAGCCATACAAATCGTGTGTGTGTGGGTGGATGTGTGGGTGTTTTCTGACCCCCTGTAGTCACTTCCTGTAGTGGCGTGGCCATTTTCCTCTTCCTGCTGAAGTTTTCCTTCACGGACTGACGTACCAACAACCAGAAGGTTAACGTAAATAAAAGCTGGAGAGACAGAGATTAAAAAAGAGGTAGATAGAGAGAGAGGATTTATTTTAAAATGTTCTCAATGGTAACCATTTTCTTTTATATTCTTTATACATTTTTTTATATTGCAGCATCAGTCTTCAACATATATTTTGTGCATGTCTGAAGAGGAATAAAGTGTTTTCTGCTAATGAACTTGGAATATTGTTTACTTCTGAGGGTATGAGGGGTAATTCTTATAAGCATCGTGTACAATATCACAGTAAGTCACACGTTTAACAAGTTATCAATCATTAACAAGCTGCCTGAGTATCTATGCTCTTATCTTACCATAGCTCCCAGTCTTAGACAAGGGTACTGGGCTCTGTCTAGTCCCAGTTGTCTGAGGCTCATGTTTCCCACAGTGGTGGGCAGTTCAGGCTGGAGCTCCATGGCCCAGACGTACTGCAGACAGCACAGAGCCAGGCCATAGAGCAGGATGAATGGAGAGCACAATGAGGCTGCATGTCGTCTGAAAAAAGGGACAGCTAACTGAATACAAGTCTGAAATGTTAGTGTGAGTTGCTGACCGTCAATCGTTCGAAACCCTGCCTTTTAAAGTTTCAAATCAGTATAAACTGTTATTGTTATGATTTTGAATGTGTTAACAAATGTTATAAATACTTTCAATTAGTTTCAAAACTGACAAACTGTCTTGATCATCATTCAGATTCAACAAGCATCAATTAACATTTGTCTATCTGATTTGTTTCATGGCAGCTACCGGTGTTAGCTGTACCTGGCACGCAGCATCCAGATGAGACAAGCCCACAGCAGAAGCACAAAAGTTAGCCAACTGTGGTATGTGATGCTCCAAACCTGAACAAGATAGAAATGTGAAGTAAGAAAAGGAAAAAAATACTACAGACAATACACGATTAAACAATAGTGGCCAAAGCACTTTGTCAACACAGCTTATTTAATGTCACGCGTTAATTGAGTAGATGAATTAAGAAAAGTATACACTGTATCTGTATTTGTAATGTTGCTGTATAAATGTATAAAATCGTGGTTACCATCATTGCTATCAGAGCACACACATAGCTCTGCTGCATGACCACCTTTCCCAGTAGAAAAAATGGACTTTCAGTCTGGTGGCCTTTAGGTGCCCCACTAAAACCTGTAAACAATTAAACTGCATTAATATTTACAACATATAAACATTAGCAAACAACACAAAGATATTCATTACAGAAGCTGCTTAAAATGTCTCATTTGAAAAACTAAATACATCCCACTGGTGTGTTTTTTTGTGACATATTTGAACAACGTCTGATCCCCTTAGTGATGTCTCTGTATATAAAGGTGTGCACTTGAACAGACAGCAAAGGAACTGGTGTTTCATATTACTGAAGAAAAATTTCAATAGATGTGATATTCTTTTGTGGAAAAAAATAAATACACCCTTGGTCTTAGAAGTAACTTCTAGCTCAGCTTCAGCTTTTGGACAAATGGCTTTAATTTATCCTCAAGCACTCAGAATTCCTAGTTGAATCAGTGTCTCCAAGCAGCCCAATCCTACACAAAACACCACTCTTCACAGTTATTTGTGAGGCTGTCTTTGAGTTGTCTTTGAGTTGTCAGAGTAAATTATCCCAACGGGACTGGTTTTGATTATATATTCATTGGCAGACTGTGTGTTTGCCCTGATTCTATTTTTTGGCGATTGTAAATGCGCATTTAACAAATTTGAGCAATGTCTTTTTGAATTGGGGCTAAATTTACTGGGGCTGCAAATCACGGGCAAATTGATAATCTACACGAGATAAGTTTCCATATGATGGAATAGGAGTTTTTTCTAAATAATTTGGGGATCTTTTGAAATTCCCAGCAAGAACCACAGACATCTACAGCTACTACTTCTTTTGACAAACTCAGCCCCAGGATCTAAAGACCTTAACATGCTGACACCGCACATATAAATAGTATAAGAAGACCAGAACCTTGTCAAAAGTTTCACAGATTACATCATTTCATCTGTCACTCTCTAAAGATTTGAAGGTGAAACAAATAAAGATGTGTACTCACTAGGGCTGTCACAATATCAGAATTTCACTTCACAATTATTGTGGACAAAAAAATGTTGCAATAATAATGTTATGACAATATCAACAAAAATGCAAATAATAATGGCAAAATCCAGGAAATGCATCTTTAACTTTGTAATTTTCTCTCTTTTGGGAGATGACTTACACTCAAAATAACAGTAGAACAGAAGAAAACTGGGGCAGATGTAAAACACAAGCAAATTCTTCCCAATGGAGGGCCAAAACTGAATCCAGGTTAAGGGTGGGCCAAAATGTTAATTTTGCAGTATATTAACTTAAATATGGGTATATATAGCATGCATGTGTAAAATAAACACTATCACAAATTAATTATGAAAAATGAATGACAGTGGTCATTGTGTTTCACATTTATGTTTATGTCTTGTTTAAATAAGAAAAATAATTGAAGCATTCTAAAATATTTGATAACAGACATGGAACATTTCACTTCGCATTTCTGCTTGCAGATGTTTTTAGCTTCTTCAAAAACAACCTTGTCTGTATAAGCGGTGAACTCTACTCAACCACTTGTCAATCTTACTTGTCATCTCCACTTAAACTGAAGGTTTGATCAATATTAAAACTAGGATTGGATCAAGTGGTCTAACCTGACTCAAAATCCTTCTTTCCTTTTTGAACAACCCATTTTCAAAATTTGATCCAATCTGATAACTGGAATCCACTCAGATTACTAAAAGATTTTAATCTGGATCAAAATGATCCGGATATGGAAATCCCATTTTCTTTCTATGCAGAATCAGGTAATCAGTCTTAGTTTTATGCCAGTTTTTCAAAGCAACATTGGATTGGATCACCTTGATCCAGAAACACAGATTGCCAGCGTTCTTAATGGGACAACATATAACAATGTGGGCTATCAGCTATGTCAAGAACAATAGGTAAAAGAGCCAACATGGGGTGACTTTGTGTTTCTTAAAACATCCATGTTGATGTTAGCAGTGACAGTCTTAGCTCTTCATTTATGTCATTATTAGATTCAATTGGCTTTTCTCAGAATGTAAATGGATCAACTCAGTGTTTTAATCACACATTACATCTTGTCCTAGCATATCGTATGGAAAATGAAGGATTGACAGTATTTACTCATAACCCTCTTTAGTCATTTCCTCATAACATTTGAATTTACAATAATAGACACTGAAATTGGAAAGACATTTTGTTTTGATAGACACTTATCTGATGATGCTGTAATTAGATATAAGTAGTTAGCTCCTTCATTGTTTCAGTGCCTTATGTTAGTGATGTGGATTCCAGCAACAATAATTTAACTCCAACATAAACAGATTATTTTGTTGATAGCACTACAGCATCCCTAAGTACAACTATAAATTTAGTTGCTCCTCTGAAAAAGAAAGTGATAAATCGGAGGAGGGTAGCTCCATGGTATAATTCACAGTTGCACAGTTCAAACTCACATAGCCTGGAAAGATAGTTTAACAACTAAACTAACAAAAAAGCCTCTACATAATATTAGAACAGCAAACAAGTCATTAATAGAAAAAAACAAGACCAACAATATCCCAGATTTCTTTTCAGCACTGTAGCCAGGTTGACAAAGAGTCACAGCTCTGTTGAGCCATCTATTCCTTCAGCCCTCAGCAGTAATGAATTTTATGAGCTTCTTTACTTGTAAAATTGTTGGCATTAGAGATAAAATTCACAGCATCCTTCAGATAGCTGTCAAAGATGTATGTACAGTGGCACTAAAAACCTCTGTAGGACCAAAGCAATATTTGGATTCTTTCTCTCTTAATTGATCTGTATGACCTCACTTGAATAATTACAGCATTTAAACCCTTAACGTGTCTTCTAGATCCTGTCCTGACTAATTTGCTCAAGGTTTTTCCATTAATTAATACCTTCATATTAAATCAGATAAACTCATCTTTATTAACAAGATGTGTGCCCCAGTCTTTTAAAACCATTGTAATTAAACCTTTACTTGTTTTAGCCAACTATAGGCCAATCTTCCTTTTATCCCTAAAGTTTTAGAAAAGGTTGTTGTCAATCAGTTGGTTGATCATTTAAACAGGAAGTTACCAATGATCTCCTCATGGCTTCAGACGATGGACTTGTCTCTATACTTGTCCTGCTAGATCTTAGTGCTGCATTTGACACTATTAATCACAGTATTCTACTGCAGAGACTTGAAAGTGTGATCAAGGTTACAGGAACTGCATTAGACTGGGTTGAATTCTATCTGTCAGACAGATTCCAGTTTGTCCATGTAAACAATGGTTCTTCTATATATGGCAAACGAAACTATGGAGTTCCTCAAGGTTCTGTGCAAGGACCAATATTATTCACATTATACATGCTTCCCTCAGGCAATATTATTAGGAAGCATGGTATAATCCTCTATCACTACGCAGAGGATACCCAGCTATATTTATACATCCCAATCATCTGGCTAAACTCCAAGCATGCCTTAAAGACAGAAATTATTGGATGACCTGTAATTTTCTTCTTTTAAACTCAGACAAAACAGAAGTAATTGTATTTGGCTCTAAACATGTCAGAGATTCATTATCTAATAATCTGGTTTCTTTGGATGGTATTACTTTTTCCCCCAGTGCTACTGTGAAAAACCTTGGTGTTATATTTGTCCAGGATATGTCCTTTAATTCTCACATAAAGCAGGTGACCAGGACTGCTTTCTTTCACCTTCGTAATGTCATCAAAATTACGAAAATCCTCTCTCAGAGTGATGCTGAAAAAGTAGTTCATGCATTTGTGTCTTCCAGTCTGGATTATTGAAACTCATTACTGTCTGGTTGTCCAAATAACTCTTTAAAAAGCCTCCAATTGATTCAAAACGCTGCTGCAAGAGCAGTGAAAGTGAAAGAGCAGTAAATTTACAATCCTCCTCCTTACATACAAGGCCCTGAAAACCCTAGCTCCATCACATCTGAAATACCTCATTGTATCACATTGTCCCAACTGATCACTACGATCTCAAAGTGCAGATCTAGCTGAAGGCTCTACCTCCCATTCTACTTTTTGTAAAATAGCCTTCAGCTATGAGGTTTTGTCCAGTGAAACCAGCTCCCAGTTTGGGTTCGGGAGGCAGACATAATCTCTACTTTTAAGGTCAGTATTAAAACGTTTGATAAATCTTATAGTTAGGTTGATGGATGAACAATTCTCCAACCTGGCCATGATTCCTCTTATACTCTCAAACTGTCACATAAGATCATCAGCTATATCTTGTTTTATTAGATTCTATGGGTTTCCTTGTCTTATGATTTCATAAGATCTCAATAGATTTTTAAGTGTGCTTTTAATATTTTTTTTAAATCACCAATCTACTTACTTTTTTCATAGGAAAAAAAATATATATTTAGTACCTAGGTCTGGAGGACTCTCTTCAGCCACAGTTTCTCCCCTGCTACTTTCTGTTGTTGCTGACAGGAGCATGAGCTGAAAAATACAAAGACACAAAACACATAGTGAGATACAGTCATTTAATTGTACCTATGTTTACAGGGCAAACTTAATTGAGTGTATGGAAATTAGCTCAGTCTAGGGAAAAATAGCCTAGAGGCAGACATGTATAAAGTACTAGACACCCAGACTTGAGTAAAAGTACAAGTACAAGTACTCAAAAAAGTGACTTGAGTAGAAGTTGAAGTCTTCTTTAAGCACCACACTTAAGTGGAAGTTCAAAAGTATTCAACATTTTTGTACCGAAGTACTCCAAGTAGTTCATTTTAATATTTACCACTCAAGTAAAGTAGAAAGTAAAGTAAAAGTGCAAGTATTGTGTTATGTAGTTATTCAAGAAAGCAGAAAGCAGAAACCTAAAGGGCACTCACAATTACTTTGACTGTAACAGCAGTACAAGGACAGGAATGTACAGATGGAGTACATGTATATGGAGTCTCTCACTATTGTAAAACCAACTAAAGCTGTCAAATGCCACACACAAGGGTCTCTTATGTAAAAACAAAATAAGTGATAAGAGCACGTTAAAACACTGGGCTTAACTCTTTAACAAAATCAGATCAAGTATTTCCCTTCAGTTGGTTCTTCCATCTCGAAACAAACTAACAAAGCTCAAGTATTCTCAATGCAGACAGGCAGCAAAGCAAAAGACAGACCCAGACCAGGAGCACATACTGCGGTCTTCTTATGACAGCTCGATCACTTGATTCAGTCAGTGATCAATTGGATTGGATTGGATTGGATTGGATTGAATTGAATTGAATTGAATTGAATTGAATTGAATTGAATTGAAGCATGAGCAGGAACGAAATTACGCACTCAGGTCCTGGGTTGTTACCCATAGTAACTATAATATATAGATACTAAGTAACTATGATATAGATACAAGTACACAGTGTGTAATACTAATACTAGTACTCTCAATACTTTGTGAGTATACCAAACACCATGTACACTCAATTCCCCAATGTGTGGAGGTCAGTACTTAAAGTTAAAATTTTACCATTAGCAGCTCTGTTCTGTTTAATACTCATTTCTGGGCCACTGTTACCTGACCTAGCCTACATTTGCCCAACGGACTGGTTAGTCTTGACCCTCAATTGTTTTTTCACACTCTTTTAAAAGTAAAATCATACTTGATATCCCAGCATGATATCAGAGACATTTTTGACATAATTTTCCATGTTGTGTTAATTGTATTTTCTTTTTCTTTCTTTTTTTTTTAACAAAAAAAAAAAAAAAAAAAAAAAGGTCTGCTGATGTTGCAGTCTGACTGATGTTGTGCATTCATACACTATTTATACACAAAGCATAGCACTGCAATTGCATGAAGGCCCGTGTCCGTTCTCTGATGAGTCAATGTTTTGGAGGCACAAGGCAGACCTACACGATATTAAGAAGGTGGTCATAATGTTATGCCTGAGATTATATATCAGATATATGGAGAGATTTAATTTTTAGCATGGCTCAATTGGTGATTGAGTTGGTGATACACTATCCCCACAGTTGGAGTATATAACTGATAGGAAAGGAAAGCTATCTAAGCTACCTTGGGATGACTGGGATGTTCCAATCAAATTCGTTTGGCCACCAATCCAATACTGATCTTTTAATATTCTGTATCGATTGATCCGAGTCCTGATAGAATCTTGTTGTCAAGTTGTCCTTTACAATCTCAAAGTAAATAAACAAAATTTCCTCCCCTGGAGATTCATAAAGGCTTTTCTTATCTTATATGGACTCTCCTAGTTTATGTTTGCACCATGTGACAGTATTAAGTCCAATAAATGGGGCTGTTGAAGTGAATTTAGAATTTGGTCAATATGTCAAACCTAAAACAACTTCAAAAAATCTGATCGTTCTAGAAATTCCTGGACTGGTATGATAGCAATCTCTTGATATCAGTCAGGACATCCTAACTGCAGGTTCTGAATTCTCTTGCATTTTACCCTAGTGGATCTTTCCAAAATACAGTCACCTCATGTTGTTACTATAAAGCAGAGGTACAGCATGCTGCACAACACCACACATTTCCTTGGCCCTTCAAAGTCGGGCTAACCAGTACATTTGTTTATCCACGTAGAACACAAACAAAGGAGATATTTGGCAGGGACTCCAACATAGCATGCCTTTTTAGCTCTATTGATGGTGCTAATGTGTGTATCCAGGCAGGGGTGATGGCTCTCTGGTATAATGCTTGATAACAGTGGCTACACCTTAGAGAAGATGCGAATGATGACTAAATATTTAAAAGAGTAAAGCTGAAAGACCAAGAGACCATGTCCATCATAGGGATACTCAAGCACAAGTGTGCTTAGACTAAATAGGAAATATATTTATCAGAGCATACATTACAATCAAACTGGTATTGGTTATAAAAATATATGTCCTGGAATGATGTGTAACTATTATATGACTTTTACTTTTTAGATTCCATTGCTTTTAGATTCCACAGTGAAATCAGGAAGTAGCTTCAAATACATAGCAGCTGTGTTGAACAGTATGTCTTTTGTTCCTCTCCCAACAGAAGGTCTGATACCACGGAGATGTGGAACATATTAGAGACATAGCTGCAGAGGATCGGGGAACATAGGACCTGGGGAATATAGGTATGCCCCCGAATCAACCTACTGCACGCGTTGGACTGTTAGTAACTTGTTGATTTGGATTACATAACAGGACAGAACCAAACTGACCTGGACTGGAATGATATTGATATTTTATTTTATTTTCAGAATATAACAATAATAATAATAATAATAATAATAATAATATTGGGATTGTTTGGATGATTGTGTTTAACTTTAATTTGATTTATTAACATGTTTTTATTTACCTGTAAAAAAAAGGGGGGGAACAAGAATTTCCTTAGAAAAAGAAAATAGTAAGAGCAAAATAGCCAAATTACTTATCAAAATAAAGTAATAAATTCTAAATTGCCTAAAACTACAGACTATTTAATTAAAATGATCTGAAATAAATGATTCCTAAATTAGGAGAAACAACAAAAGGAAAAAAAAGAAAAAGGGTGACCTGCAGGACACAGGTCTTTTTTTTTTGTATTTCTTAATGAATATTGTGTATATAATATGTTCCTGCTTTTGTATTCAAGTTTGGGCTACTTTTGTAGTGCTTTCCCACTCATTTGAGCCTAGAACTGGTCCAATACCTGTTGTGTGGACTGACACAAGTGTTACATTAATGCAAGAGAAATAATTAATGCAGGAGGAATTTCTTGTTTTTTTTTTTTTTATTTGTTTTTTTTTATTCTTTTGATATGAGTGTATGTACATAGAGTTGTAATTTTTGAACAGGGATTTTTTTTTAAAGTGCTCAGTTTATTTTTTTATGATTGCATAAATACCGTACAAATGTCATTGTTAAACAGTTAAATGACTCAGTCTGGTTATTTTCATTTTTTTATTTTATCATATTTCATCTTTTACTACCACTTACGCTCCCAGCTGTCATCAGACAGGTCACCAGTCTATCGCTGGGCTAACACAGAGACAAACAATCATTCACTCACACTCAACAAGCATGTCGTTGGAGGGTGGGAGGAAACCGGAGTACCCGGAGAAAACCCACACAAACACAAGTATGAGAGGCCGTTTAGGAAATAACTCATATTTGCTGTCACATGTTACATCATACTCTCTCACAAACACTACTATAGTCTCACACACTTACTACTATAGTTACACACACACACACTTACTATCATACTCTCACAAACACTAGTGTAGTAACACACACTTAGTATTATAGCTAAACACACTATCATACTCTCTCACAAACACTACTATAGTCACACACACTTAATATCAAACTCTCTCACAAACACTACTATGGTCATACACAAATAATACTATAGTCATGCACACATACTATCATACTCTCACAAACACTACTACAGTCACGCACACTTACTATCAAACTCTCTCGCAAATACTACTATAGTCACACACTTACTATCATACTCTCTTACACGCTATTATGGATGGAACAACATGATAGTGAATGTATGAGAGAAATTTATGCCATGTGTGCAAGTATAGTAGTTTGTGTGAGAGTTTGATTGAAACGGAAGTCAACTTGAATTTTCAGTTTCTGATTGACTCATCGTGGGTGTAGGTACCTGGATGTGTCTGCAACAGCATGGAAGAGAGGAACTTTACGTCACTGGGAAGACCACGCCCCCATTTGGGTGAAAACAAAAAACTAGCGGTAAATACAAACCTCCACGTAATCAGTGTTTATTTTGTGTTGCTAGCATTCATCAGCTGCAAAGCGGGTGAAATAGCTACCGTTAGTCAGGCAGACACATAATATCGTCGCCGAGCAATGACCGGTGACATTAAATAGAAAAAAATAAATAAATAAAATATGTTTATCTACCGACCACAAAATGGGTGAACAACCCCACTCAGTGGAATTGATGATGGCTGTATTACCCGGTGATTCAATGAGGTAACAATAAATGTCTGGTATGACACCTCCAGCCACTGAGTGGGGTCGTTCACTCATTTTTCAGGCGGCAGATGGACATACGACTCCTTTTTTTTTCTTTTTTTTTCTATTTAACATCACTGATCATTGCTCGGCAACGACATTATGTGTCTGCCTGACTAACGGTAGCTATTTCGCCCGCTTTCCAGCTGATGAATGCTAGCAACACAAAATAAACACTGATTACGTGGAGGTTTGTATTTACCGCTAGTTTTTTGTTTTCACCCAAATTTCGGCGTGGCCTTCCCAGTGACGTAAGGTTCCTCTCTTCCATGCTGTTGCAGACACATCCAGGTACCTACACCCACGATGAGCCAATCAGAAACTGAAAATTCAAGTTGACTTCTGTTTCAATCAAACTCTCACACATACTACTATACTTGCACACATCGCATATAATTCTCTCATATATTCACTATCATTGCTCCATCCATAATAGTGTATAAGAGAGTATGATAGTAAGTGTGTGACTATAGTAGTATTTGTGAGAGAGTACGATAGTAAATGTGTGCGACTATAGTAGTGTGTGTGCGTGACTATAGTAGTGTGTGTGTGTGACTATAGTAGTGTTTGTAAGAGAGTATGATGTAACGTGAGCAAATATGAATTATTTCCTAAACGGCATCTCATACACAAGGAGAACATGCAAACACCACCAACAAGGGCTCATCTCATCTTCTGCCACAATTTATAATCCCAGCCATCTTCAGGAGAGGCAGGGTACACACTGGACAGCTCGCCACTGTGCTGCCCTATTTATTTTATCATATTCTATCATTTTTTTTCTCATCTCATCTTGGGGTGGGAGGAAACCAGAGTCCCCGGAGAAAACCCAAGCAGACACAGGGAGAACATATAAACACCAACCAGAAAAGTTCTAAATCCATCCATCCATCCATCCATCCATCCATCCATCCATCCATCTGTCCGTCCACTTGTCAGAAGCCTCTCAGAGTTTAGGTTCCTGCTCCATGTCTTGCTGGAGGATGTCTTCTTCAACATTATGTCTATCTGAAACCCTCATAATGACAATATGTTACAGTGAGCAGTGCAGTTACCTCAATGATTGCTCTTCTGCTCCTGAGTCTCTCTCTTTGTGGAACAGACTTTACTGCTCCTCAGAGTGGACATTTGCTCTTTCATGCTTGTTTGTTAAATCCTTTAACTTGACTCCAGAGTGACTGGACAGGTCGCCAGTCTATCGCAGGGCTAATGCAGAGGCAAACAATCATTCACCACTGTGCCGCCCCATTTATGCTATATTTTTTTTTCATCTCATCTCATCTTGGGGTGGGAGGAAACCGGAGAAAACCCACACAGACACAGGGAGAACATGCAAACTCCATCAAGTTGGACTCAAGCCTGGACCTTCTCACTGGGGGGCATCAGTGCTAACCACCACACACTGTGCCGCCCTATTTATCATTTTTTTTTTCATCTCATCTCATCTTGGGGTGGGAGGAAACCGGAGTACCCGGAGAAAACCCACACAGACACAGGGAGAATATGCAAACTCCATCAAGTTGGACTCAAGCCTGGACCTTCTCACTGGGGGGCATCAGTGTTAACCACCACACCACTGTGCCACCCTATTTATTCTATCATTTTTTTTTTCATCTCATCTCATCTTGGGGTGGGAGGAAACCGGAGTACCCGGAGAAAACCCACACAGGTGCAGGAAAAACACGCAAATTCCAACCAGAAAAGCTATAAATCCATCCATCCATCCATCCATCTATCCATCCATCCATCCATCCATCTGTCAGAAGCCTCTCAGAGTTGAACTTCCTGCTCCATGTCTTCTAGGAGCTCCTTGGTCAAATATTTAACCTGGTTCCAGAGAGTCTTGTTTTTACTTTGCTCTGATTCTAGGTTTACATAGAGCTGAGAAATGTGTTCCTTTTGAAAAAGACTGATCTCCTCTACTCTTTGGAGTTGAGCATTCATCTCATTGGTATATTTGAGTTGGGCCTCCAGCTCTCTCGTTTGTTCAACTTGATGTTGAAATGCTATTCTCAATGTCTGCTCTTCTTCCAAATGTTTTTCTCTCTGTTTGTGGAACAGACTTTTATGCTCTTCAGAGTGGACATTTGCTCTTTCAATCTTGTTTGTTAAATCCTTTACCTTGATCCACAGTGACTGGTTTTCATTCTCCTTTGATTCCAGTTTTGCAGAAAGCTGAGAAATCCGTTCTTCCTGCAAGAAATTGGTCTCCTCTGCCCTTTGGAGTTGACCCTCAAGCTTTTTGAGCTGGGCCTCCAGTTTCTTCAGTCGTTGAACTTGTTGTTGAAGTTTGATCCGCAATGATTTCTCTTTTAAATACTTAGCCCCCTGCTCCTCTAAGTAGACCCTTACTCCATGGAGATCATTGGTCAAATAGTCTACCTGTTTCCAGAGAGTCTTGTTTTTACTTTGCTCTGATTCTAGGTTTGCATAGAGCAGAGAAATGTGTTCCTTGTCAAAGACACTGGTGTCTTCTACTCTTTGAAGTTGAGCATTTATCTCCTTTGCATCTTTGAGTTGGGACTCCAGCTCTCTCATTTGTTCACCTTGTTGTTGAAGCCTGATTCTCAATGTTTGCTCTTCTTCCAGACATTTTTCTCTCTCTTTGTGGAACAGAATTTTCTGCTCCTCAGACTGGACATTTGCACTTTCAAGCTTGTCTGTTAAATCCTCTACTTGGATACAGAGTGTCAGGATTTCATCCTCCTTTGATTCCAGTTCTGCAGAAAGCTCACAGATCTGTTCTTCCTGCAAGAAAAGGGTCTCGTCTGCCTTTCGGAGCTCAGTCTCACGCTCCTCAACATTTTTGAGTTGGGCCTCCAGTGTCTTTGTTTGTTCAACTTGTTGTTGAAGTTTGATTTGTAATGATTCCTCTTTTTCCAGATAATTTCTTCTATCTTTGTGGAACAGTTGTTTCTGCTCCTCTGAGAAGATATTTGCTTCGTGGAGTTCAATGGTCAAATATTCTACCTGGTCCCAGAGTCTTTCATTTTCACTTTGCTCTGATTGTAAGTTTGCAGAGAGCTGAGAAATGTGTTCCTTGTCAAAGACACTGGTCTCCTCTACTCTTTGAAGTTGAGCATTTATCTCCTTTGCATCTTTGAGTTGGGTCTCCAGCTCTCTCATTTGTTCACCTTGTTGTTGAAGTCTGATTCTCAGTGTTTGCTCTTCTTCCAGACATTTTTCTCTCTCTTTGTGGAACAGAATTTTCTGCTCCTCAGACTGGACATTTGCACTTTCAAGCTTGTCTGTTAAATCCTTTACTTGGATACAGAGTGTCAGGATTTCATCCTCCTTTGATTCCAGTTCTGCAGAAAGCTCACAGATCTGTTCTTCCTGCAAGAAAAGGGTCTCGTCTGCCTTTTGGAGCTCAGCCTCACGCTCCTCAACATTTTTGAGTTGGGCCTCCAATGTTTTTGTATGTTCAACTTGTAGTTTAAGTTTGATTTGCAATGATTCCTCTTTTTCCAGATAATTTCTTCTATCTTTGTAGAACAGTTGTTCCTGCTCCTCTGAGAAGATATTTGCCTCGTGGAGCTCAATGGTCAAATATTCTACCTGGTCCCAGAGTCTTTCATTTTCACTTTGCTCTGATTGTAAGTTTGCAGAGAGCTGAGAAATGTGTTCCTTGTCAAAGACACTGGTCTCCTCTACTCTTTGAAGTTGAGCATTTATCTCCTTTGCATCTTTGAGTTGGGTCTCCAGCTCTCTCATTTGTTCACCTTGTTGTTGAAGTCTGATTCTCAGTGTTTGCTCTTCTTCCAGACATTTTTCTCTCTCTTTGTGGAACAGAATTTTCTGCTCCTCAGACTGGACATTTGCTTTTTCAAGCTTGTCTGTTAAATTATCTACTTGGAGTGCCTGGTTTTCATTCTCCTTCGATTCCACTTTTGCAGAAAGCTGAGAGACCTGTTCTTCCTGCAAAGAAATGGTCTCCTCTGCTCTTTGGAGCTTAGCCTCAAGCTCCTGGATATGTTTGAGTTGGGTATCCCTTTCATTCCAACCAAAAATATTGCGAAACAGCTTCCTGGCCCAGTTGTTAGTGCCCAAGACTGATAGGAACGGTTTTAATGACATAGCTTACCTTTTCTTGAAGATACTCTCAGTAGTTATTCACTCGCTGTAAATAATATGATGCAATTGAACTCACCTGAACTCAACTGAACTGAACTCAATTGAAGTAAACTCAATTAAACAACTAAACTAAACTGATCTTAGCAGGACTTACCTATTATAAAATGATGTCAAGAAATTCTTCCTTTGATCTTTCATGAATTTTGCCTTTGATGTGCCTTTCTTGATTGTGCCTTTGATGTGCCTTTGATCTTTCATGCCACATGGCATCAAAAGTCACATGATGACATCATCATCATGTCATCATCATGATGACATTGTCGGCATGATGACATCATCATCATCATTGCATCATGGGCACAGCCAAAGCCACTACAGGTTTGTTTTATCAAGTTGATATGGTACCTGCCTGCCTGTCAATGACAGTGTCATTGGACACTCATCGGCACACCCCTTTGATGGACCACTGTGAGTGGTTGGGGAATTATTATTATAAACCATCACTGGTTTAGACTGCTGACAGTTTGGTCAGGGCTAAGGTATGGTACCACAAACTGTGATTTATGCTTACTAATATTACAAAATGCCTTTAGAAGTATTTATTTAAAGAGAACTTAGATCTCTGTCACTCTGACTAGCTTTGGTTTTTCATAGATACATTTAGGTTTGGGGTGTTGTTTTTTGATGTGTGTGATTCTACTTAAATAAAATCCTACTCAATCTGGTTTAATGTTGCTTGCCTCATTCTCTAGCAGAGCTGGGTCTTAAAATAAGTTATTTTGTTGATTTCGACTGCCTTGGTTGTGGCTCCTTCCCTCGAGCTGAGGGTGGAACATGCTTATGTTCCATGTGCAGATTTTTCATCTGAGGATTTTAGGTGTAGGTTGGTTTAATTTGTGTCGAAATAATTTGTTGATGTCTCAAATAACATTTATGGGCCGTGCATTTTCCACCTAGGCCTTCAATGCTGTACAGCTTTATTCAAAACACCTCTTAATGCAATCGTTATGCCACTGCTATAGAAACCATAATATAGATGCACAAGGAGGTAACGGTTAGGGTCTTAATCTTAGAGGAAAAGAAAGTATGAAGAATAATTTTGTTCATGAAACTGGCCCTACTGACCTTCCCTTTCCCTTTTATGATAGCCCAGCAAATATTATATTTTTAAACATTTTTCTGAACAGAGCAATATTTCTGCTTTACTTTATTTTGATCTCTGGCTTATTCCATAGGGTCACACCATAAAAGATATGCATCTGCTCCTAAAATTGGTGCGATTATAATTATAATATTATAGATTATAGATTATAATATTATTCTTTATTGGAATAATATTTACATCTGAAATTATATACTTTTATCCCTTTCAATTTATTTATTTATTTATTTTTTTCATATATATTTTCTGGAAGTACCCGTTTCTTTGCTTTGAACGACATTTGAGTAAACTGAAAGCTGTGAATGTCTGTTAGTTTCAAATCCTTTGACCTTAAAAACAATGCATTTGTGTGTTCACAGTATCCAGTCTCATTGCCTTTTTCTGGAGAATATACACTCACTGGCCACTTTCTTAGGTACACCTTACTAGTAAAAGGATGGACCCCCTTTTGCTGTCAGAACTGCCTTAATTCTTCGTGGCATACTTTCAACAAGGTGTTGAAAACATTCCGCATAGACTCTGGTCCATACTGACATGACAGAATCACACAGTTGCTGCGGATTTGTCAGCTGCACATCTATGATGTGATCATAGATCCACAGCATCACAAAGTTGCTCTATTGGATTGGGATCTGGTGACTATATGTGAACATATATGTACATTTATATTTATAAACATACCCACTTCTTTACATAAACACTGCCTTGCTTGTTGTAACATAACTTTCTTATATATTTTTGATATTTTTTATATTTATATATATGCTTGTGAAGTTGAATGTTGAATGTCTGCTGCTGTTAACAACAAGAATTTCCCCACTGTGGGATGAATAAAGGAATATCTTATCTTATCTTATCTTATCTTATCTTATCTTATCTTATCTTATCTTATCTCATCTCATCTCATCTCTGTGGGCAATGCCCCAGTAAATAATAAGCACCCATTAGTTTTGAGGCTTGTATTATGACACATTCAACTTCTACTCAGTAATTATGAGTTATGAGTTATCAGGCGAGGGTTAATTACTTTGTCATGATGTGATCAAATGTAGCCTTGTACATTTTTGTTTCTGGTGGGAAATCTGAATAGCCTGAATACAAAAAAGTTAGAGTAAAAAGGTAACTTTTTTTTTTTTTTTTTTATCTCCAAGCTGTAAATGTCCCCAGATTTCGACATCAACAGGGGGTGCTAACACAGGGCCATGCAAACCTGTTTTTATCATGGTCTGTATCGGTCTTTTATTTTGTGAGTCATGTTTTGAAGTTTCCTGTTTTATTCTGTCAAGTTTCCTAGATTCCTGTCTGTTGTTTTGTTATGTCTGTCTGTGTCATGTTGTGTTTCCTGTTTTATTTTGTTAAGTTCTGGATTTCCTGCCTGATTCCTGGTGTGTCCCTTGATTGTTCATTGGTTTCTCCTGCTTTGATTACTCTCATGCGTCTCACCTCTGTCTTGTCTTCCTTGAGCCCTCTTGTGTAATTATAGCCTTGCCTTCCATTTGTTCCTTGTTGTGTTGTTAATGTCTCCATGTCTTGTTCCATGTCATCTCGTCCATGTTCCTAGTCTTCACGCCACGCTCCTTGTTTTGTTTAGCTCCATGTCATGCTCATCATTCTTTTGATTTTTATATTTGGTATTTCCTGCCTCAATGCAGTGTTCTAAATACCTTTTGTTTGAACTTCCTGCCTCGTCATTAGTCCTGCATCTGGGTCCTCACCTCAACACCCCCTTCCCACGTGACAGTTTTACTACTTGTGTGGGATTAGTGTGTGTGGGAACCATATTTATTCAACATCACAGTAAAATATATACTTAGTCAATCAGCTTCATTGATTCCTCTCTCAACCAGTAGAAAATGTTGTGAACACCTGATTATGCATGTAAAATAAAAAAATAAATAAATACATAATACCGTGATACCGCCAGTATTTTGAAAAACGTGATATCCTTTTTTTGTCATACTGCCCAGCCCTACTCTCACACCAACAAGGCATTTTCATCCATACAACTGCTGCTCACTGGATATTTTTTCTTTTTTTGGACCATTCTCTGTAAACCCTAGAGATGGTTGTGCATGAAAATCCCAGTAGATCAGCAGTTTCTGAAATACTCAGACCAGCCTGTCTGGCACCAACAACCATACCAGGTTCAAAGTCACTTAAATGTCCTTTTTTCCCCCATTCTGATGCTTGGTTTGAACTTTAGCAAGTTGTCTTGACCACATCTACATGCCTCAATGCATTGAATTGCAGCCACGTGATTGGATGATTAGCTATTTGTTTTTAACAACATGTACCTAATAAACTGGCCAGTGAGTATATAATGGTTCTACATTATTCTTGTACACATTTCCTGATAACTCCACACAATAACTCAGTAAGACAATACAGCAATACAGAGTATCCTTTGTTCTAGAATAGTTTTTGCTCTACACAACACTGCAGACCTAAGTGGTATTACATGGATGCACCTCCACCTTGCACTAACAGTTTTAATACTTTTCTTTGTATTGTTAGGATTATTTTTTGATTTTTGTCTTGACGTGTGATACTTGAGACTTTCTGATTCTATTTACAAGTGTGTATAATAACATTACTGACACTTATATAATCAAAATAAAGAATGAGGTCCTCAGTGAGAGGGTCAAGAGCATCAACCTCATTTAAGTTTACTTGGGTTGGGTTGATACATGTGGAGAAAGAAGCAATCAGCTGACTGGGACAGAGAAGGAAGAAAACATATAGTGAGCCTGAGAGACAAAATAGAGAACAATAAGGAGCTGTTTTGCAGTGATAAAAGTTGCAAAGGAGGAAGTCACACAGCTGCAAGGGTCAGGCAGAGAAGAGGAGCGCGGGCGGGGGGCGGGGGGGGGGGGGGGGGGGGGGGGGGTGGATAAGGGCACGGTCTAGGGTGCAGTCCCCAGGGATTGGAGGACCAGTGGCAAGAGGCCCGGGACCAGACCGTCCATCAACAATGGGTGATAATTAATTTTAAATTACGACTTCCCACACCTGTATCCAACCAATTGTATTCATTGTGTTGAAACTATAACATGATAATGTTTTGAAACTTTGGAAAATCATACTTTCTGGGAGGTTAGGCAAGGTTAACAGAACAGACCAGGTCCATGTGGTCCATGTCCATGAATTTCTGTAACCCAATATATGTGGATGGATACAACAAGAGGCTATTGATCATTGGAGTTAGTACTGTCAGACCAGTCGTATGTGGGGCAGATAGAACATTTGTCTAACTGACTTCAGGCACAATGAACATCCAAGATTGCCACATAGGACAAGGGAGTGCAGAGGGTTAGCCTATATAACAAAGGCACTCAATTATATTGTGGGACAGGTTTTCATTAAACACAATGAAAGTTTGAGGAAAAGGAGAGAAAGAATGCATATGAGTATGTCAGTCTTGTACACTGGACTGTGGAAGTATATGTACTGACTGAGACCTATTTAACAGCCAACATAAAATGTGAGGGCCTACCTGTGTGTCATCTTCATAGTTATTTTTATGTTGATCCCACGATCTTAACTCCACCAACTCTTCCTGTAAATCTTCCCTTCTCTCCTGCTGCTTCTTCTCTCTCTCAACCTGACAAAAAAAAAGAAGCAAATAACTACCATGGACAAGCAATTTCCCTTGTGGATCATTAAAGTCTAAGTCTATATACTGATTCCTAATGAACAGCTGACATAAAATGTGAGGACCTACCGGTGTGTCCTCTTCATAGATATTTTTGTGTTGATCCCACGATCTTAACTCCAACTCTTCCTGTAAATCTTCCCTTCTCTCCTGCTGCTTCTGCTCTCTCTCAACCTGCTGAAAAACAGAAGCAAATATCAAAGAGGAAATCATTCTGCAACACTGATTAAAGATAATACAATAAAAGTTGTTTTTACTACTGTTAAACTTGTATTATTGTTTGGTATTAAATATAGATCACCTGTGATCCATTTGAAATCCCTGCTTTACCAATGACCAATTGTAATATGCTGCATGTTTGCATAACTATTTAGATTGTGTTCAGATGTAGCTCCTACACTGATCTGAACCTTTGTTCACACAGTGGAGTCCTGTTCTTTCCCTAGTTAGTAGCCTACATTGGGATACATTGTAGTCTCACTTAGAGTAATGTTAATCTTGAGAAGCTTCTGGATCAGGTAGATTCTATCCAATATTGGATAATTCTACAATACTCTCTGCTGGACACATTCAGGCCCAATAAAATAAAGAGAACTAGTAGATACCTGGTTAGGCGTTCCATGGCGTCCTGTTTTGAGAACAGTTGCGATAGTAATATAGAGAAGGAACAGTATTCCTGGGTTGACATAAACTGGCCAATCATGACTGGTATTTAGGCTGAGGTCATAGGGCAGGGAGCAGTTTCCTGGTATTATGATGTCCTTCAGTCCAAAGAGTCTTAACAGAAACAGAGAAAAAAAAACAGGGAAGGAACTGATCAATGGCATCAACATTATCAGACCAGTAGTATGTGTGACAGCTAGGACTTTACAGCTTCAGCAGTTTTAGTGAAATACAGTGGGTATGGAAAATATGCAGACCCCTTTAAATTTTTCACTCTTTGTTTCATTGCAGCCATTTGCTAAAATAAAAAAAAATCATTTTATTTCTCATTAATGTACACTCAGCACCCCATCTTGACAAAAAAAAAACTGAAATATAGAAATTTTTGCAAATTTATTAAAAAAGAAAAACTGAAATATCACATGGTTTCTGTATGTAAGTGGGAAGAAATAATGGTTAGCAGGGCATGCTGATTTGAAACCCCTAATTTTGGTCACCCAAGATTGCCACATTTGAGTTTGCAGTACATAATGAAACCTGTAATAAAAATTATAGTGTGGGTCAGGTTTTCAGTAACACACAATGTAAAAAACACTTTGAAACTCACAATAAGAAGTGAACATCTGCCTGAGGAAACTAAGGTATGATAAAACTGTGCCTAATGGAAAGCTGACCAGATTAAGTGCTAACAGGGCATCCAAAACATCCTTGGGAACTTTATTAAAATACATGAACGCAGTAAAAACTGAAAAAGTCCCTGAATGGGACAGACAGGGGAAACGAAATCTCACAAACGCATATCTCTAAACTAGAGTATGCTGGAATTTTTTATTTATTTTTTTTTTTTTGAAAAATGCCCCTGAAAGAGTGGTTGTATGTCGCTGGTAGCTCTGTGATGTTTAACTTTTTAGGTTAATCTCAGTGTGTTAATGGTGGTTTTTTGTCTGACTTGTTCTTGTTTTTCTGTGCCTTGAACCAGTCAAAATGGTTTTCGGTCATTTTTGTCTTTTTGTGCTGTTTTTAATTTTATTTTTCTGGACTTTTTGGCTGTCGTTGGTCGGTGACTGTGGTGTTCCGTGGAGCGGGCGTTGAGTCCGGTGGTGTGTTCCAGAGATCAACTGCCCCAGAGTGAGGCCTGAGATTCCCACTAAACTTCAGGAGAAGTGCTGGGGGTGCCAGGCTGGACTTGGAAGTGGAGCAGCAGAGAAAGAGGTTCGGGTTGGTAGCGCTGTCTGTCCTCATGGGGACCATGAGGCGCTTGATGGGACCCAGAGGGAGTGTGTCATGAGAAGTCTATGCCTGGATTCAGACCCTACGGGCGGACACATTCCGTTTGAATTTGAAACACCATGAGACGCATTCCATGCCACTGTTGCTATGCAACTGGCTAAACAAACACATCACCTTGGACACTGTTTTGCCAACTACTTTTGTACATTTGTTCTTAATACCAATTCTGTAATTTTTTTGATTACACGATTTATTTTATTTTGCTAGTTAATACTTATTTTTGTTTTACTTTAATTCAATCTCATTTTATTTTATCTTTCTTGTGTTTTTATGAGTGTTTACTTTTATGTGCAAAGAAGCTACTGTGACAAAGTTATTTCCCTCGTGGATCATTAAAGTCAGTCTAAGTCTAAGTCTATTTGCATTGAAGGTCTGAGACAATGGTTTGAGAGGCAGGATATGGGTGGTTTAATAAAAACTTTGCTTAGTGAAGAGGCTCTGGAGATTAACACAATTGAGTAGCAGCCACCAAAAGTGCTCTTAAATGTACCACTGTATAGTACAGAAACACACACCCAACTTCCTCTTCATCCACTGTATGGCTGCAATGTTTACATTCTCAGGTAGCTGCTCCTTTGGTCTACCAGGCTATTGCAGGACCAATGCACTTAGGCCGCAACTACGCCCACATAGAAGCTGAACACGCTGATGGCTGGATCATGAATGCTCAAAAGCTGGCTATCAGGGCTGCAGTCAGAAGATGTGGATTTCGCACCCTGTCATTAAACGCCTGTGCCACACTTCCATGGGCCACTCATAGCCTGTGGCAGCAGGTTTTTGACACTGTCAATGTATTTTACGACTAGAAATACCAATTGGAAATTGATGGCAGCAAAGTTCATCTGGAACATACTCAAAATATGCTTGATGGACGTGCCCCCTATGCTTCGTTAATGGCGTTGCACTGCCATACAATATCTCCCAAGGAGCACATTGACAAAGACCTGTGGATCACCATGGTGGACAGCACCAGCTGATAGTCGGAAGTACTTAGTCGTCATTGCTGTCTTTTCTGATAACTCTCTGATCAGGTCTAAGCTCTGGATTGTAGTTAGTGAGCAAGGTAGAATTGGGTTGGTACGCTAGAGACATGTCCCCACCAGTATCCAGCCACTAGTGGGTCATCACTACCAATACAATCGCTGACCGTAGTGTAATAAAAACAGAACATACAGGGTTAACAGTAGGTCTCTGCTAGAAGTCCCACTTCTAACTTAAATATCCCTCTCCAATTGGCTCTCTCAGTTTCCTGCTGATGATGTGATTGCCTGTCCCCGCTGTCACTCCATCCGCTTGTAATGCTACTTGCAACCTGCTGCTAGTTGGACAGGACATGAGGCGGCAGTGCATCTATCCGCAACTGCAAGTGTAAGTTGTCAACATGTTGTTCTGCCTGGGTCATGTCAGCTAGATCAGTGGTGTCATTTACATTTATATTTGTTCCTGTTTACGTGTGTGTGTGTGTCCTTTTTTAAAGGGTGTCAGGGAAAAGTAAATCGATATAAGACACTTCTTTTGGAGTCAAAGTGTAAGTTACTTCAAGTGTATATAACTGTAGAGGCTCAACATACAGATATTGAAGAATAGCAATAACATTTAGGCAGGAGGAGGTAGAGGAGAGGCTTGAGGAGATAGAGAAGAAGGAGATGGAGGAGGAGAAGCTGAAGTCAGTTGACACTAATCGGCTTGTTCAAGGGTTCAAATGTTATTTCATTTATACCCCCTTCATTTATTCTTCGAAGTTGCCTCCTTGTCTTTCATTAGCTGCTTTGACCTATAACACTGCAGAATGCATTAAATTCTTGTATCCTCCTTATACAGTGGTAGAAAGTTTTCAGACACCCCATGCATTTATGAAATATTGCATTAAGAATCACTCTTAGGTCTTCAAGTGCAATTTTAGTACAGTCACAGAGAAAATACTAAACAAATCCTAAATCAGTCATTAAAAAATTAAAATTGATTGGTAACATAAAAATACATAAGAACTTTTGAGTATTGGGTCATTTTGGTTTTAGTGGTCCACTAATGAAAGCTGTGCTTTTTATTAAGAGACACATTTGTCTGTTGCCATGCTTCTGTCTATATCTATATAAAGCCACTACATTTCAAAGTTCTTGAAAGACAAAAATGGCTAAAACAAGGAACATATCACAGGAAACACAGTGCAAAAAAAGATACAAATCTCAGTCAGCAATGATACAGCAAGATTGCCAGGAAATGCAAAAAAAAACGAAATCCAAATGGCAAGTTATACTCATATATGGAACTGATTCTGGATATACCTGGCAAAAGTGTTGACAGAAACTTTCAGTGTGCTGACATTATGGGATCCTCCTTATGTAAACTTCAGACATGGCTAACTGATAAACAGCTGGTTAAATGATACTGACACAGGATACCTTTCAAGGAGCCTGACATAACACAATGACGTAATAGATGTGAGAGAAACTGGCGTAAGTCCCAGTGTAATGCTCCACACATACCTGTCATTCCATACATATCTGTGCAGAGAACGCACTCTCTGCAAACTTCTCTGCTCTAATTCACATTTGCTTCTTTGTTCTACTGGTCTCCAAACTCACATATTGCCTAATGTTAACAGTCACCACAAAAAAAAAAAAAAAAAAGATGTTGTAAAGTACTGATTTCAAGTAATAGTGGCTTGGGAAAAGGTTTTGACACAGTAGAGAATGTTTTTTTTTTTTTAAATTCTAAAATATCTCTCCCAGTAAAGTAATCACTATGGACTGATTATGGATAACTGAAAAAATTCATGGCTTCATGTAACGTGTGCTGCAGCCTTACCTGGACCAAAGATAATGTGGGGGGAAGAGGGCCTGAGCCAGGACACTCTGGTACAAGTAAAGACAAATCATGTGACCAGCAGTGAAGAAGCCCACCATCACACATAATGCATTGAACCCCAGGTGGCTGATGGGAAGATGACACGCCCACCATGTGCACACGCCAATGAAAAGCAGGAAGTAGATGGCAGAGAAAGCAGAGGGCAGTATGATGCCTGGGAAGAAATGATCAGAGATATATATTCAGTATTATTCACAGGCAGCCATTCAGAAAAACAACTTGAACTTAAATGCTTGCTTCACAATCCTCAGATTTACAACTAGTAAGATAAGATAAGATAAGATAAGATAAGATAAGATAAGATAAGATAAGATAAGATAAGATAAGATAAGATAAGATAAGATAAGATGACTTAGATAATAATTTATTTTCCTGGAGTTCCACCGTCCCTGTGGAATCATGGGTGTATTGTTTGCTTTCTAGCCTGGAGATTAAACATCACACACGTGTGTGGTCACAAGCTTTCAGTTCATATCTACAGTAGGTTATTTCATTATATTATTGACAACCAGAGCAGACTATTTTCTTTCACTCATTTTCCTTACCCTTTCTGATGTAGGTATTTTATGTCTCCCTGTCTCTTGTTCATATGCTACTGTGCTATTTGTGTTGTATGTGTAACTCCTCATAACCCCCATTCAGCTAACAAAAAAAAAAAAAAATGAAAGAAGAAAAAAATAAATAATTGGCACCCAATTGGCTCCCACCAATGGGTGCCGGCTCCAGTCATTCACTTCGAAGAGCTGACTCCGGCTTGTATGCGACCAACACATCACTAATGAGAAGAAGCTACCACAACAACTGGAAATGAGGAGCACCACGGTGAAAGAAAATGTTGATAGGCTGGTGTTTCTTGCCAACAATCTCTAGGTCTAGACCTAATGTTATTGCCTTTTCTGTATAAGCTGTAATTGTTTCCATTAAGTTGCACTTTGTAATTGATTGATTGATTTTTATATTATTAAGCATTTGTTCTTATAGTTCCATTTTGCACTAAAACTATCCACATAATGTTTGTTTAAAAGTAGTGTAATAAAAATACAAATGTTTTCCCTAACATGATGGATAATCGTGGTTACAATATTGATCAAAATAATCATGATTATCATTTTGGCAATAATCGTGCAGCCCAAATGCAAGTCTTCAAAACTTAGTTTCAAGCAAAGCCCTTTTATTACGCCTTTTATTAGATTTTTTCAATTTTGAAATATGTACATAATGTTAACCAGGTATAACCAGATGGAACAAATTAGAGATAACACACCCTCAGCAATATTTAATGATGTCCTAAATGGGAAACATTGTTACACAGAACTTACCTGCCAAAGCCAGGAGGCTGATGGCCAAAACCCTCCCCAGGTCCTGAAGAACTTTCCGGGCTGAGGCCTTCAGACGCTCAGCCAGCTGCTTGGCTCTGGTTGCTGTGGAAACCACCTCATTGAGGTCACCTGCTAACGACATCTCTTCTTCGTCCTCTTCATCTCCCGATGTCTCTTCCACTTCATCTTCATCTCCCAGTTTCTCCTCTTCATCATCTTCGTCTTCATCATCATCTAACTAAAGTGGGCAAGGAATAAAAATAATTGTGCTGTCACTAAGTTAGCACTGCGTGGGTTCTACTTCAGTCAGTGCAGCTGCAGCATCTGGAGAAGAATTTCCATGTATTCATGATCACATCTTAGAACTATTACAAACTCCAAACTGATAGAACTAGTTTTTGCGCTTATGACAATAAACAGGTTAGAAATTACTGTAACAGAAAGACAAACAAAGCACTACACCTGGACAGGAAAGGAAGGTGGGGAGGGAGGAGATAAATCAGACACACATGAGTGAAAAGAAAACTCTACTAAGCATCACAAAGAAGGACAAACAGAGGAGTGAGAGAAAGAAACTAAAAGTAAATCCAGGTTTTGGACAACTATTGCCCAGCAACACAAATATACTGCCACCCCACTTCCCCTCACACACACACACGCACATAGCAACTCACAGATGTAATGTTGGCAGCAGCAACCATTTCTCTGTTCCTGACCAATTTGCTGCAGAGGATGACTGTTACCAAGGAAACCACACATACACCTAGGTCAGGACACAGAAGTCGTAACACATTCCAAGGATCATCCAAGGGAAGCCTACAACACACAAGGAAATAAGGTCAAGTAACGTTATAGGATATATATAGCCGTATATATCAGTGGCATTTAAAAGGGTTTGAACCTATCATCAGTGGATTTTCACACAGTAGACAAAAACATCAAACAAATGAAAAAAGTATGATTTGTTACTGGTTTATTCAAGGAAATTATCCTGTAGTAGCAGGATTCCCAAACTCCAGAGTGCCATGGCCCACTTTAAAATCTGAAAATCTGTCGCGGCCCACCCAACAACTCTGATCAACACACAAGACAAATTATTTCTTCTTTTTATTTCATGAACAAAGCAATACGTTACGTTCCGGCTCAAAAGTTGATCAGATAAATGAAGAATAAAACGTAAAATGTTTTTTTTTTTATTAGTTGTAAATACTTTTTTAAATTAAAATTTTTAACCATAAATATTTAATGGTTACTTAAAACAAAATAGAAAATGACCTCTCACGGCCCACCTGCAGTACCTTCGCAGCCCACCAGGGGGCCGCGGCCCACACTTTGGGAATCATTGCTGTAGTACATATCTGGGAAAGGATTACAAGTTAAGTTCAAGGTCAAATTAGAGTCCAGAAGGCCTCTCTCACATTGACTAATGTTAATGTTCATGAATCCATCATTAGGAGAACAATGAACAACCATGGTGTGATGGCAGAGTAGAAGGACAAAGCCACTGGTCTCCAAAAAGAACACTTATGCTGGTCTGCAGTTTCATAAACATCAGGTGGACAAGCCAAGAAGACTATAGGGGAAATGTTTTTCTCAGTTTAAATAAGAGGCTAATGTATGTAAGTAAACAACACTGCAGTCCAGCATTAGAACCTCATCTTCTATGAAGGGAAATGCTCTTGTTCGGACCTCTTTTGCTGCATCTGGGTGGGGAAAGCTCACCATCATTGACGGACCAATGAATTCAGAATTATACCAACAAATTCTAAAAGACAATATCAGGACTTCTGTCCATGAGCTGAATCTGAAGACTGACTGGGTCATGCAGTACAACAACGAACCCAAGCACACAAGTCGTTCTACAAAAAAAATGGTTACGTCCTGTCCTTAATCCAATAGAAATGTTGTGGAAGGACCTGAAACAAGCAGTTCATGTGAGGAAACCCACCAACATCGCAGAACTAACTCAGAACTAACTCGGAACTCAGAAATGTAGCTGTCATTGATGCACAATGGGGTCAAAGCAGATAGTGAAAACAAGGGTTCACTTAGCTTGG
The DNA here is from genome assembly GCF_022458985.1 of Mugil cephalus. NCBI lineage: Eukaryota > Metazoa > Chordata > Actinopteri > Mugiliformes > Mugilidae > Mugil > Mugil cephalus. Next base: position 24,846,459 of record NC_061782.1, read on the forward strand.
CACTTCACAGATATGTACAAATTATTTAATTTTACTGAATAAACAAATTAAAAAGTGCAATATGTCCATTTCATTTGTTAGTTTGGGGTTCCTTTGTCTACTTTCAAAACTTGTGTAAATATCTGCAATGTTTGGAAAAGCTGTCAGAGCTAATCTGGAGTAGAATTTCTGCAAATGGAATGTGAGATTTGGTCAGAACTGGTGAATACAAAGAGATACTGGGGGATTCATCATGCAAGCACTCAGGAGAAATGTATTATGCGGCACGACACTGTCAGCGTCAACAGAACTGCCAATATCCCAAAGAAGTCCATAGTCAACAGATTCTTTGCCCTCACGGAAGCCTGACCTCAACCTCAAATAAATTCAAATAAACTCAGATTACACAAAACGAAAGAAGACAATGAAAGAGTCTGAATTCACGGAAGAACTGTGGCAAGATCCAAATTTAGTTTGAAAAAAAATTCCTACAAAGTACCTCCAATAGTAAAAAAAAAAAATTTGCTCCACACACACACAACTGATTTTTTCTTCTAAATCTTGTCCCCAAATCAGTTCTCCTACGATCAGTGACAGTGATAGAAATAACTTGTACAACACAAAGAGAAGTTACATACCTGGACAGTCCAGTATATCTGGTGATGTTGTCCCATTTTGAACAATTATCGCCGATAGCGATGTCGAGAGGAGGATATGTGTACAGTACCGTCTGGAAACAGATATGAGCCAGTACAAATAGTAGACTGGTGGAGAATACCGTTTTGATAAACCAACCTGTGTGACCTGGAAGACAAGCAGAAAAGAAAGAAATAAGAAACGATGTTAAATATACAACATCATGAATAGAAATCACATCAATTACATAATTACAAAGAAAAACATAGTACAAGTGATTACGCATCTGTGATGAATACTGAATTGACAGACAACCTCCATCTGAAGCAGCCAAAGACTGTGATGAAAATGAGATTGGAGGTGGGGGCGGATTCAGATTACCAACCGATACTCTATAGTTCCCCTTCAAAGACCTCACAGAAGAGTTGGCAGTGACACAAATGAAGGAGACTCCAAGGGCACAAGAACAGCTGCAGTCAGAATAGAGGTCTGCATTGGCAGGAAGTGGAGTGCTTCCAGAGAAGTTATAAGACAAAGGGCTCTGGTTGGAACTGTTGCAACAGGAAGAGCACATTCCGAGCTGCCACAAGCAGAACAACGAAGGAGAGTCAACAGTCAATAGTCTCCTTCTGGAACAGGTCCATGCAGAAGCTGCATGTGCAGCAGCAGGCTGGTGAGAGCCTGGACAAGGCGAGAGAACTTGGACAAGGTGAGATAACCTGATAAGACTTTGGACAGTCTGACTTCAACTGTATGAGATTCCTGGACCAGGCAATTTATGATACAGTGCTGAGGCCCATTACTCTTCACACATGGTGAAAGGCTGAGTCTGCTTCCTGGCCCCAGTGTAATGGGAGAGGAACCCTAGCACCTTCTCAGCAAAAGTCGTGAAGTCGGTAGTATTAGCACCATTACCTGGTGACCCAGGCATATGGGTAAATGGTCAACAAAGCCATCAGATTGAGGAAATTCCACCAAAGATGTCAGGCATCCCCAACACTAGACCTCACAGTGGCCAAGGCTGGCAGGCTCGCAAATTTGGAATTTACAAATCCACATGATTCTGTGTCCTTTTCCAGCAGTAACAGCTAGCTACTGTTTTTCCAAAGTCTCCTGAGACATTGTAGTCATCATAGACCTCCACAAACATGTTGACACTGAACGAAGCCTGAGTCGCATTACATTGATTAGAAACACATCTTAAGAGATGGACTCTAATTTGGCCTTGAAATTAATTCAGTAATCCTGGAGGTGCACTTACTGTTGCAACTCACAAATATGTAATATTGGCCCATTTTCACAAGTAAACAAATACAGAAGTATAACATTTCTGCTTAATTTATTTTGTCTGGGTTCTTATTGTTTAGTTTCAGGACTTCTGAAAAACAAAATACTGTTTTGAATCATTTTTAAGCAGAAAGGTAGAAAACTGGGGTTGCTAAGGGTTTCAAAAACATTTAAGCAGCACTGTATATACAGTAGCATCAACAATAATCAGGATGCTCTCTTGATTTCTTTACATAACCCAGGGCTTAAAACCCCCAGAGCAAGCACTTAATTGACAGTGGCAAGAAGAAACTCCCTATTAACAAGGAGAAACATTGAGCAAAATCCAAATCATATGAGGGGGACCCATCTGCTTGAGGCCTGCCAGGTAGAGACAGGAAGAGAGACGAGAGGAGAGAGAAGAGGAGAAGAGAGCAGCAGATAGAAGTAGATTCATATATGCATCTGGATAAAGCATATAACATGATACAAACCAGAGTACATGCTACTACAGTAGCTGATGCATGTAACACAGGAGAATTAAATGAATAGAGCAAGCATTTAATGCAGTTAAGAATAATCAAGAGCACATATGAACTGGGGGGATAAAAGGTAGTTTGTTTGATTTTTCATTAAGAATTATTTACTTGTATGGTACTTGTTAATTTACTTATATAATGTATGGTACAATGACACAAAAAATCACTGTGTAAGTTCTAGATTGTATGTCTATGTGAAAAACTGAAACCGGACCCAAAACCAGAAACAGATATAATCTTACAGAAGGTATGCATATATATGTATATATGTATGGATAGGGTATGCATGTGACATCACAACCAGTGAAGTCTCGCTGGTTACAGCCACTGAGTGGCAAAAGGTGACAGTTGGGCTTGGAGATATACTGCATTAGTTTGAATCATAGGCTTTAATAGTGTCTAAATTGTAAAAATAATAATAAAAAAAAAAAAAGGCGAAGAACTGTTGTGCGATTGATCGTACCAACAGATTTGAGAAGCAGTTAGTTTTTACAGATATTAATTTATGTTTTATTTTTCTGATGAAGTAATACCTTTAGCCACTTCTTAAGTTACTTCCTGGAGGGCTGTCAAATAAGTTTGTGGATGTTGTTGTTTTGGTGCAGTTTTGGCCAACAGTAACCATTTCAGTTCCAACACTAAATAACAATAAATGGAATATTTCATCCTTTTAACATCCGGTCTACAGTATTGTATGGCTAAAGCTCTTAGCGTTAGCATCTTTTATTAAGTTACATTTATAATATAATTGAAATGACCTCAAACTGAGGCTAATCCACTTTTCAAAGTCATATTAGTTAGTATGGATCATTGTGGAGTCCAATTGTACTTAATTTGATCTGGAAATCCACATTTTCCCCGGCCTCACATTCACACCTAGGGTCAATTTAGAGTCACCAATCAATTGTTTTAAATTGAAATCTGTGGCTGATTTTTATTAGGTCAGCTATTGGGACCCAGATACTCAAACGTATATAAAGTACTAGAGACTGTGAGTTGAGTAAAAGTAAAAATACTTAACAAAAATGTGATTTGAGTACAAGTTGAAGTGTTCTTTAAGCACCACACATAAGTGAAAGTACTAAACACTCAACATTTTTTACTTAAGTATTGCAAGTAATTTTTTTTTTAATATTTACTACTCAAGTACTGAAAGTAAAAGTACTGTGTAAGTATTGTGTTATGTAGTTATTAAAGAATGTGGCCAAAAGTTTGAATATCATTGTTGATATTATTTTAAATATTAAGCATACAGGACATTCATGATTCCTTTGGCTGTAACAGCAGTACAAGGATGGGTAATCGCCTGTTGGGACACTATGTTCAACTTTGATGTAAACTGATGAAACATAACGTTACCGAGAACTCGCAGTATTGAGACCCAACGCTAAAGTTGGCTAGTGAACATGAACTTGCTAGCGAGCCAGCTAACCTTGTGTCCGACTATTCACTGTATATGGTCTAATCCGACCACACCGCTTCCCCATTTTGCCTGTTTGCCGAGGTGGGCAGCTTGACGACCTTGTTTACATAGTAACGGTTGCTAGGATGTATGATTGGACAACGACCGTTTGGGGGTGGGGTTTTGCGAAAGGTCAATTGTAACGAGTAACAATGCAGACCATAAAAAAATGTAAATATATCTTTTTATACCCTTATTTTTATTCTTTAGTCCATCCATATCTTATATCTTATCACATCTAACATTATTTTAGTACTTAAATACAGTAGGGAAGTAGTTCATATTCGTCACTGTTCATCTCTGCAGATATCCTACAGCACACTTCAGAGTAAAGCCAGTAGACTGACCAGCTCCGAAGTTGCAGCATGGACTTTCAATGGCAACATCTAGACCAAAACAATGATGCTGTTCCGGGATATCCTGAAGGGTGGCTTTAATATTTACTATTTATTCAACTGACTTTGATTTCACTGATGTGAATTATTAACATTTACTATAATAAAATAATACTCTAACATCCAAGTTGTTTGGTTGAGTGTTTGGTTGTTTGAGAAAATTGAAATTAGTTTTATTGTTTGATATACAGCATAAAAACAGCAAATAAATCAAAACCACTCTAATACAATAAAATGCATTATACAGATCTTTGAATGTCAAATATATATACATTAATTTTTCATCATTTTTAAATGAAAAGGAAAGACGGTTGTGTTTTTCAACTGCTGTCCAAGATGAGTTGAAATTGTCATCAAATACAGTGCTGTTCCTGTTAAAGAATGACTTAATTAATTCTTTCATTCATAATTTTGTTGTTGTGTACACCCCGACATGGGGAGATGATACAAATTCTAGAACATAATGAGCTGAGTTTCTCACTCACTGAAAGCACACAGTTGTTGTTAATTTATATTTTATCTGGTTATCTGGTTAGTTATTTTAAACAACCACATGAATATAATATTATAAATCACACCCTCAAAGTCTTCATACATTCCTCCAGCCTGCAGGGGCGGAGAGTGTTGTTAATTCATCAGCAAATCAGTGCAGACTTAAGTTCAATGACACACTGAGGATGTGATGGCGAGGAGGTCAGCACCTTACAAAAATAGGGCATTCACGACCAACTCATCAATTCACAAGAATAGGTGAAAGAGATACGTGGAATTTGCTGCCCAGCACTAATCCTTAATCAAGTCAATCAAATCAAGCCTTAATCAAATCATCATCTCCACTAGTACATTCAGATATAAAAAGTTATTCCTTTCTTTGTATACAAACCACAGTCAAAAACATAACATGCTCTGTACGGATTAGAACAACGTAATGTTCTAAATGTCTGTTCAAGTTTTGTTAAGCTGGCGTTTATGTTTTAAGTTAACAGTACAGACATCTGAAAAAATGGTGGATAAACGTGTTGTAGCCAGACCAGTACACCTGAAAGCAGTAAACCACCTCAGCTTCTATATCAGTGCTCCTCTTGGCTAAATGAAGCATTGCAACACACACTGTATGAGAGGCGTTACCAGTCAGGCCTGTACTTACTACATCCCTCTGGGGAAAATCTTTCCAGGTAATAATTTAATAATTATTTTGCCCTTCATTGATCCCCCATGGCTAAATTATTTCTCTGCATTTATCTCTATCTCAAAGCTGCTCACTGTCACAGATCAGTCTGAAATTAGTAGTTCTAAAACCACACAACTAAGCTCGCTTTGCAAGTCAATTTGTTCGATTTTACAGTGCAGCATATCTCTGTATCCTGATTATCAGGCTCAAGACATAAAATATTGTCAAGTTGAAGGAGGTGAGGACCTAAATGTAGGACAAAAAGTGTGATGAGCCTATGGTTCCAAATAAACGTGTCTTTATTAAACACAAGACGTTGCCAAAGGCAGGATATCCAAAAGAAAAAGAAAAACACAAGAATGTAGAAAACCTGGCACAGCATGAAAACACAGGAGACCAAAAACAAAACACAGAAGCTGAAACATGACGACAAAAGCCATGAAGACACAAACTACAACGACACAACAGAGAACAAAGCGAAAGACAGGGCTATGTATACACACAAGGGGGCTGAGGGATGACAAGACACAGGTGAAACTAATGAGAGCGATCACACATGGAGAAACCAATAAGCAATCAAGGGAAAACATGAGGAGGCACAGCAGGAAACCAAGAAAAATTAACAAAATAAAACAGGAAACTCAAAACACGTTCACAAATAAAAGCAAAAGGACACCGAATCATGACAAATATACAAGATTGGACTTCAGCAAAGAGTGAGTAAGGCTGAGATCAAATGGACCTGCCTTCAAGACAAAATGTTTGTTTCATAGTTTCAAGCCAGACCAATAAAAATGAGAAAAAAATAGAGAAAATGCTGACAGCGGTGAAAACATTGCACAACCTTCAGTGAGATTCAAACTGAAGAAATCCAACATAAGCTCTACAGCAGGATGTTGCTTTTAATGTCTACTGTGTTTGCAAAAGCTCAGCTGCACAGTAATCAGGAAACAAAATGTTGGGGAAGAATATGAGCATAAGGAGAACAAAAAATACTAGTTGCACAATACTAATTGCTGCATCACTCTGACTAGATGGTTGTGGCCACAGCACTTCCATAGCACCATAGGTAATACCTTCCTGGCTAAACATCAGGGGAGGAAGTGCCTGCAGCGTCATATCCAGGCCTGGATGTCACACACAACAATATAATGGCATACCTTTTCCATTGCCTACAGGAAAAGCATCATAAAGAGCCAATCACCAGGCAAACATAGATGTTTGCATGATCATTTCCAACATTCTCTGTTCCTTTCCGTGTTTTTTAAAACCTTATAAAACTTCTAATCATAATCAAAATATATCAGCGTCGATGTGGCCAGAGTATTCACTGTATTCCAAAATATAGCAGAACACTAGAAAGACTGAAGCCATTAGAGCAAACGTGGGGAAAAAGTTTTTCTACTTAAACTGTATTGATCACACAGGGGGAAACAATTTTTGTGCATCTCTAACCACTAATCCACATCTCCTCAAAATGTATGTCAAAAGCAGGATTCGCCTCCCACACTACAACATCTTCATCATCTACCCAACTTCTGACCCTAGTTAAATGCTGTGAGTGACGTGAATTGTGACGTTAAATGTAAATACATAGTCTGTGTTGTGTGGAACGAGGTTGGAATGAGTGAAGAACATTCTGAACGCTTGTCAAATCCATTATTTGGTATCCATTATCAATATCTCATACAACATGCATCAACTAGATCCTGCACTGTTGTTGGGGTGTTTAAATGTTTAGATGCTGCGTGAAAGTTTTAGTCAGATATATGCATTACCTTGTACCTTCTCAGGTGGTACAGTGGATAACATTTTGATGGAAATAATTGCAAAAACACAACAGTACTAAATACATGCCATATATTATTCACACAGAGCACAAAGCCAGTCATTGACAAGAACAAATACCTGTTGTATGCAAGAGAGAACAGGCAAACTAAAGTCTGTTACAATGACAAAAATGTCTGAGGTAAAATAAGGAGGAGTAAAACGCTGACTCACAAACATACATGGCCTTACCTCTGATTGTGTGTTTGTTGGGCCACAGGAACCATGGTAGCAACAGTAGGTAGAGGAAGTAAACCAGCGACAGGAGGTTGTAGCGAAAAAGGCAAGCTACAAAGACAGAAACAGTACAGTCAGAAAACAAACACACGTTTTAAGTTGCAGTTGAACTCTGACATTAAACATGTGCCTGAACAGACACAACATTCCAAAATGTATCCTTTAACAGACAAATGTACAAAAATATAAAATGTGCTGTTCATTAGCATTGTCAACTTGGCAATCTTTCCATCTGTGAGTTGTTACACATGGACCTGTATATACAGCTTCTTTTTACCGGAGTTGCGTTGACATTTGAACATTGAACATGTTCAGTATAAAGTCTTCCCATCTGTTTTTAAGTTCAAAGTTAGGAAAGTCTGACTGCACACCGTCAGTATTAATAACTTAATAACATCTATCGCAAACGGACTCTGTCAACAGTTTTAAAATTTGGTAAGACACTTTTCCAGGTTTTATGTTTTTGTTTGTTTTTGCCGCACCCAGGACATTTTCTGCGACAGGAGGGTGGTATGACTAATGGGAATAACTACTTAGACAACATTTTATTGTGCTACATGTGGAACATTTTGGATCTGTAGTTGGTCAGTGTCTTGTCTCTTACACAGTACCATCATGAACAAAGACATTAAACAGCAGGAGAATAAGTCCAAACATTCAGCCAGCCATAAAGGATTGCTGATTGATGGCACTACAAGGTTCTTCCAGTTGGTAGTTTCAAAACGACCCAGTAGTCTGTCAATGCTGCAGTTTTGACAACCCTCTCTGTCCTCCTTACAACCAGTTAAGTATGGATTGAAGGGATGTAACCAGAATGTCAATATCTGTGCTGCACAGCTTCTTCCTATTGGCAGAGGTGGACCAATGGCATTTGTTTGCAAACCACCAACAATCGCCACCAAGCTGATTGGGAGATTTGCATCTCTGTCAAGAGAGAGGCAGGTCCAGATCTATGGGAAGAGAGTTGCTATGTTTTAGTACCCCTCTTTTTTCCCCTATCGAAGTCACTTTGTTAATGTTGGGGAACCTGCAGCGCATCAAAGAATGCTTGCGTAATAACCTGTCAGTAGCAAGGGATTGGCACACATTGTCGTCATTGCAGGAAGTGAAAGGAAACTCGGTAGACAGGCCTATTTCTCAATATCCTTGTTCTCCCTCTGATACAGTGCCACAGAGTGGGTGTGTCTTTTGCAGCCGTCTTGCCTACTTGGCCAGACAAGATGCTGGGAGGGGATTTATCATAATTGGGACATTTTGAACATTTACTGCATGTTCTCCAAATATGTGAAGACAGTGATGAGTCTGCTCAGAAAGTGAGAAGCGGAGATCTTGACCTACATAAAGGCAGAGAGTCTTATTATGGCAGATGGAAAGTTCTCAGTGTTGCCTTGTAGTGTGTTTGTTAAGCTGCCCAGAATTAGAATGGCACACTAACCAGTACACATGCCCCAACCCTCAACCTCCACCCAACTTCTGACCCAATAATTTGATTCTTCATCTTTGCAGGTCCACTCAGGAGGAAGGAAGCCCTTCTTCATTTTCAGTAATCTAATCAGGTTCTTGGAGTTCTAACTCCAAAGTGTCACTAAACGGAGTGACCCAGTGAGCCCTGAAATCCAACATACATTTCATATAACTACTAAAGGGTGTAAAGAGACCACAAACAGGATGAGCTATGTAATCTGGGTATTTCTATAGATTTTATATGAAACATTATTTGTCACCAAAAACTCAAAGAATAATATGCACATTCAAGCAATGTAACTTTTTCAAAACCAGGGTGAATTGTGTTACTTCAGAAATACATGATAAAATAAATCACTGCAGGGCCATAATTTAGCCATTCCCCTTCACCCCTTATTTTGGTGGGTTCTCCTGTTCACCATTTTCAACTTCAATATCTTCAAATAAAAGTTCACTTTTGCTCTACCTGGATATTCTTCCAATGAAAGAATTTAGTTGCGAAGCCTAATAAAAATCCAAAGACTAGAGTAGGGTTACAGAACTGTTTGTGCTTGAACTTCTAACAAAAACTATATATTATTATTAACCTATTGTAGATGAAGAACGAATTCAGTTCTAACACTTCATAACTTGGACACCTTATAAGAAGAGTAAGTTAAGGACTGGTATAGGAAGCGGTTTTGTATAAAACATACTGAGCCATCAAGAATGTCTGGATCAATCCAGATACTTATTAAGCAGATGAATGATTCTCAGAGAAGACCATAACTGCCCCCAACCATAGAATCAGTTTCCATACACAAAGAAAGTACAGATGAGTTCCTCCCTGCTGTCCAGTTAATCATCAAACACACCCAAAAAGATGTCTATGGACCAATGTGATAACAAGCCACAGGACCTATCTCTTACCAGCACCCTGTCCTCTATGCCTGTTATGTTATCTTTGAATGTTTATATTCCTTTCTTTTTGGGTAGTTCCCAATGGACCAGCAGTCCTGACTTGATGTGTCTCTCTGTCTGTTTATTGGAAGACATTACGGTACTGAAATAAAACATTTCTAATAAAAAAAATAAAAAAGGTTAAAGGGTAAACGACCTTTGTTGTTTACCCTTTTTTTCAGAATCTCCTTTCCTGCCAACTAACAAGAACAAAGGTACTGTGATAATTGGTCTGGTGTCCAACGGAACATTAAAATGAGCAACAAACATTTTGACATAAAAGAAAACCGTCAGTAAAATGTATCTTGTGTTGCCGGCCTTTCCACGCCTCATGTTGAACTTAAATACAGGTCTTCAAAACTCTTAAATTTTGGTTCCTGAATAAAGCGGAGAAGATTAGAGAGAGGTGAAGCCAGGATATGCTGTGAAGCTGGAAAACGTGGGCTTCACATTCTTCTTCTCCTTTCTTTCCTTTTATGATGATCTTCAGGGCAGTGCCCAGGCATGTCGAAATCTACTTTGAACCTATTTCTCCACGGCTGGCAAAATGACAGCGATCATATCAGAGACTCTGTCATATCCAACCAGTGCTAACAGCAGCTATTTTACACTACAGCCAGTTCTTTTCGTGTATTTTATTCCACATCTCACATAAGAAGAGGGGAAACCAAAGAGCCTGCTGCAGAACTCATCAACACTTAGGGCAGCAAAGCTATACACGATGAAGGGAACGTGTTGCCCAATGGTTTTTTGGAACATTCTCTGTCTCTCTGTCTCTCTCTCTCTCTCTCTCTGTCTCTCTCTCTCGCTCTCTCTCTCTCTTTCTGTGTAGCTGAATCCTGGCTGACCAACTTTCCTGTTTTTGTGGAAAGAACACAGGCACGCACACATACAATTGGACACTATGTTTTAGTGGTGCTAAGGCAAATAATGGACAGATGATGTTAAAACCTTTGGGCTCCGTGTGTAACTACTTTCCAAGGCAGGCACATGTTTAACGGGGTCCCTGTCATGGCTTACTTGACAGTAAAAGTGAATATACCACATAACAGAAGGATTAGCCCATTGGCTGCGATCCGTCCGAAACTTGACACCAAGAAAGAAAATTCTGAGTGTATAAAGGGAAAAAAGCTAGTTTTGTCACTAAAGGACCGAATATATACAGTTCTTATTTATTCATTTAGTTGTTTATTCGTAAAAGACAGGTCTAACACCTTGTTGAAAAGTTGAATCCCACTCAGTCCATCCACTTGTACACACACATATACACACACAAGTCAATGGGAAGCTTGAAGCAAATGATGTCCATGGACTGTACAGAAAGATGGAGAGAGCCCCTCTGTTGTCACAACATTTAGGAATTTCTGACTCCAAAGGTCACGAAAAGCTATTAACAGATTAGTAAGTAAAACACATGATGTAAACGAATGAAGTTCAGCAAAAGTCCAAACAGAGAGACTATCTTTAACCACATTCATTTAAAACTCTCACTCTCTTCATTCTTCTTCTTATCAGATGACTATGGAAGTTTCCAACCTTGTGTTGTTACACATGTACATCTGTTGGATCTGTTTTCTTTGGTAAAATGGGTTAGATAAAGCATACCAGCAGCAGTTCATTATCCTCTGGATTTGATCTACCCAGTGGCACACTTGGTTTTAAGCTGTCCTGGAGTGAACACTAGGAATCAGTGTTTCTTTAATCAACTTATAAAATAAATTTCCTTTAAATTCTGGGTTATGAAAACGTCATACTAGAAACAAAGAAAATCAGACAAAGTCAAATTTGGAATTAGACTATTAATCTGTTAAGTTTCAGAGGCCCTTTAATTTCCTGATGGCGACCTTATGATGTCCAGATAAAAGCCAAACTCCAGATACTGATGATGAGATCCCTGTTTTCATTAGTTCCTCTCTGCCTCCCTCCTATACAGCCCACAGCTCACACACCTTCTGGGTATTTCTCACCAAGCTATGAAGATTTCCAGAAAAGCTATGACTCTCTTGTTTTGGAACACTCCTCCGAGTTCAGTCTGCTTGATGTGAGGGATGGAGATCTATTCAAAGTCTGACACAAACCTACAAAACCCAAGTGCTATGTCAGCACCATTGCGTACATTTCATTGTGATCATTTGGAAATATCATGTATACAGTCAACTGAAGACGTACAGTAACTACACTTCTTAACTTCTAGTGGAAATGTTCATATACTAACAGTCTCCTAAAGCTTGTGCAATTTGGGCATCTTTAATTAGGTTCTTCTACATGCCTTATTTAACTACTAAACAAAGACTAAATGCTGAATAAAAGGGCAACAGGATTTGCTTGCCCTCTCATCTGAGAGGCCAGTGAAGCGTTTAAAATTTTGTGGTGTCATTACATGAGGAGTTGACTCTTCTCTCTTATGCCATGGGCTTGTGATGTGTTAAGCATTACTGACTTCCTGAGTTTGCATATTTTTTTCCCTCCTTCCCTGTTGCTGCCTCTGTATTGTTTTCTTTCTGGTCATTCACACATCTTGATCAGTGGTTGGAAGCTGTTCAGGGCTCTGCTGTCTATACCAGTTATAAGGAGATTGGCCACTATCAGTGACAGTGATGAGCCAGTGACCTGGCCGTGTATCTGTCAGTAGAAGCCATCAGCATGATGGAAATTAGCAGTAGTTACACAGAGATAAAGCTGGACAGAACTTTCCTGTATGAATTGTATCCTAAGCATCCTTACTGCATCTGTTGAAATATACCATAGATTCATGTAACAATAAGAAGAATTGTAAGGCTCAGATCTTTGCACCAGGCAGCTACAAATATTCCACCAGTGTGATTTTATTTTTGGTGGTGTGCTGAAGAAGAGGCATCGCAACTTGTGGTGCCAACAAACAGAACGAACTGGAGAGGAAGGCTAAGTAGTAGTGATACGCATAGTAGTGATGGAAATGAAAAAAGTGGAGCCAGTGATGGGGTAGAGGACTAGAGGGAAGCTGAAGGCCATCATAAACAACCCCTCTAATCCTCTCTATGTAGTACTGATACAGCCCAGGAGCATGTCTAGCCACAAACACATCTAGCTATGTGCCTCAGAGTAGGCCTTTTCTTGCCAGCAGCCATCAGGATGTACAATGCCACATCATTTAGCAATTCCAGCTGCAATTAAGAGGCAGGTTCTGTCAAGAAACCAGCTCTCTTTCACTCGGCCTGGTCCGATCTCAGCTGAATGCTCTGCACGTAAATAAACAGAGAATGGGGCGCAGTGGAATATTTTAACAGCAGCTGTCTCTAATGGATACCTACACCCTTTTCAGAACCAAGAACAGCGCTGTTTTGTGTGAGTGTGAATCATGACTTGGAAAAACACGTTAAGTTATTGTTTAGTAAACCTGCACAAAATTAGAACTCCAACCCTGGAAGCTCCACGTCCAAATGTGGTCAGAGATCTTCCTATGACCACCACTAATATGCAACCTACTGTAGGATTGTGTGTGTGTGTATATGTGTGTACACATGTGTGCAGTTCTCCACTTCTACCTGAATGTATAAATCCCCCACCTGCCTATGATGCCTCGTTTGTTCAGCTATTGTAGCAGCTAACTCACCTGTGATAGAACAACTACTGTCAACAGCTTTATTTGGATTCATCATCAGTCTCTTACGTGACATCATCCACTATATCTTGTACTTGTATCATGACTAGATTCTACATGTACACGTTAGCCAGATGTATGTATGACGTATGTTCTTCCTGCTGCTTTCTCCTCTGTCTTTTTTTCCTGTCTCTACCCAGCTGGTCTTAGTCAGATGGGTCCCTCCATATGAGCTGGGTTCTGCGCAAGGTTTCTTCCTGTTAAAAGGGAGTTTCCGTCAGCTTAGTTCACCCTGGGGGGTGCAGAGAGAGTTTCACACCGGATTGTTCTCTTAATATATGAAGTCGATCCATTTTACTATAAAGATACAGTTATTAGCCACAACATTATGACTACTGACAGGAGAAGTACATAACATTACTCATCTTGCGACAATTCAGTGTTCTGTTGGGAAACTTTTGGACCTGGAATTCATGTGAACTTGATGCATGACACTCCTTGATGGCAGCAGCCATCCCCAGCACACACACACAGAAACAGTTTAGGAACAACTCAAAAAACATGAGGAACAGGACAAGGTGTTGACCTGGCCTCCAAATTCGCTAGATGCCAAACTGATCAAGAATCTGTGGACACAATATTAGGAAGGTGGACATAAGGCTCTAAAGGTGCTTTTATACTAGTCTAAGTGTGTTTATTTCTGCTGTTAAGCTGGCATTTAAACATGGGGGGTCTGTGGGGACTGGCTCACTTTCGGAGCCAACCTCAAGTGGCCATTTGAGAAACAGCTGCTTTAATGTGCTGCTATCATTTTTCAGGCTCGAGCAACGCCTGACTCCACCTGAGGTCGTTTGCTTTTGCCGTCTGAAAGAATGCCAAACGCAGTTCTAATGATTTATATGTGCTGCTAGATATGAGAGCACTCTGCTACGTGAATTATTTGAAATAAGAGCAGTTCAGCAGTTATTTTTATCACTAGAACAAAAACTGATCAAATATGGCAGCACTGACAAGCTTCCATACTGACAATACCATATACAGCAGCATAGAGGTGAAGAGAAAAGCTCCCAACAATCTCTACGACTTCTGTGCTGGGTGTGTCAATACTTGCAACCACAGCGATCACGGCTTTATGGCAAAGGGTGTAAATAAACAGCCCGCTACGTCCCTTTTCTTGGTCTTCGTGACGGTAGAGAGAATAGGAATACAGAGGAAATTCCAGAAGGCGTAAATAAAACCTTATCTCGGGCAGAAACATGTCCGAAGACAAACGGTGAATTGAAAATTTCCTTGTCTACTTCTTCTTTGTTAGCTTGTGACAAATCACTGCTGACAACTTTATGCATGATGTTTTTTCAACTTTTGGCTTCCCCTTTTCTGTAGGCACTTTTCCGTGCTCCTTGAGAAAGTACTTCTTGCCTCATCTCAGTAAGTGAATCTAAAAGCATACATTTAGGATCAAGTAGAACAAAATTTCCTTTTAGACTGTGGTAACTGAAGGATGGACAGGAAATGTCAGTCACACCGTATTATGTGTCCTAACTCTTCAACTAGTTTCTATTTCTCACTGGAAATCTATTTGTCAACTGGCTCCAGCTGTCAGTTCTGAATTAACACTATAACACTACCCTGGGACAAAGGAGACAGGGTAGGCTATTTATAAATTCTAAAACATATATATCTTAATAGATGATATTGCTGTATGAAAGTATATATGTTAATGCTATAAAAATATCTTCCTGAGTTGTAATGTTTTTTTTTCTGATGAACCACCATAGAAATATACAGAGGACACATCAAACACACCATGTCTTACACTTTCAAATGGACGGGGACAGCAATTCAGTGTGTCTGCAATCATTCAAACTGACAACATTCAGCTGGGAATATAAAAACAGAATCAGACACTGACGTGTGCAAATGAAATGACAAGTGTGACCTCCACTCCTCGCTGCTTTAGTGTGCTCTATAAAGAGTCACATAAAACATGCTGGAAAAGTGTACACGTAATTCCATTTCTTTCTCCAGCTGCTTCAGCAGTTCCCACCCAGTAAGTCCCAGTAGCGCTGGTGAGTGTCGAGAAGCACTGGGACACATTTAATCATAAGCGCGCCCTTTGTTTGAAAGAAAATTACTTAATTACCTGATAACAATGCGCAGGGTAGCAGAAAGCAGTAGAACAGCCAGACGACCACCTGAAGATCCATGTCAACGCACCGCAACACTCCACCGATAATCAACAGCCTTGACAACTACCAGAGAATGGGCCAGAAACACACCTCAAATAGCTCCATCGGCGTTTGATTAAATCTGACAGAGGAGTGAAAGGCCATCATTCCGAGATTCTGAGCACACGGTCTCCTCGGGTAAAAAAAAAAAAAAACAACTTCAAGAGAGTTTCCCCAAATCGACCTAAACTTTTCGATTAACCGAGTTGATCGTCCATGTGCGCTGAGGGCGCAGCGGCGGCACCAGATTGCGCGATAGTTTGAGTGAGATGAAACTATTCGAGGAGAAAAGAAGAGCTGTTGTTGCGACGCGGGCCCAGTCTGAACTAGCACTTCTCTAGGTGGAAAATGTGATTCACGAGCAAGTCAGTCTGAGGGGCGTTTACAGAGGAGCTTTTCTCCGCTGCCGTTTGCGCTGGTCACCTCCCTGCTGTAAATATGAGTCAAACTTCCAGCTCAGCCAACACCGCACAGAACGAGACTCCGCCGAGGAGCCGTACGCTGTGTTTCACCACAAAACTTTGGTGGGATCAGAGGGGACTGTTACAAAAGTTGTCGGTGCTGCCAAAGCAAAGTGTTCCAACGTGTGTACTTCTCACATGACCGTGTCAATTAGCACTGGAGCTCGAAATAGCTCATTCCTTGAAGCCTCTGTGCACATTCTCCACCTGATGTCAAAATCACTGGTTAATATAAATGGCACTTTGTGCACGTGTGTCAACAGCGCCCCCTGCTGTCCAAATACGCAACGTGAAAACAGCCAATGAAACAAATGTTATTGAAAGATTTTAAATATTTCAATGCAGTTACTATTTATGTTTTTTGAGAATAGAATCAAGTCTATCTGTCTATCTGGGCTGTGTTCCTGTTGATATTTTTTGTATGAACAAATGGTTACATATTTCACATGTTCGAAATAAAATGTATTCATTCCTGAATGTTATGATTGTCAAGATAAAATAAATGTATAGGCTTCTTTAAGTTAATTAAAGAAGATAAGTAAGAGCTTTAACGTTTAATCATAAAGCCAGAGTGTCGGAATGCAACCAAAACTCGCTTTTAATCTTGTACTGTGCCTGTAAGTAACTGTCCTATTGTATTACGTTGCAACTACTCAACACGCCCGAATACGCCCCGCCTTCGCGTGACGTACACTGGAGGAGGCGTGCCTCTGCTGCTTTAGCGCGAAAATTGTCTGTGTGCTTCCTGTGAAGTGCGTGTGGACGCTTCCGGAGATCTTGTTGATCGCGAGTATTTATGTTGTCCTCGTCTTTTTCTGACCTCGGATGATATAAGACTTTATTTGCAACATTTCCACGTCGCGGCATTGTATGCAAGCAGCAGTAGCAGCAGCAGCAGCAGAAGCGGGCAGGATGTCTCAGGCCAGGGTTACTGACTTCTTTTCACAGAGGAAGAAAAACGCCACCGGTCCAGCGAGAGCAGCCAAGCAGCGCGTCGGCGCCGCGGTGGGCCATGGCTCTTCTAGGACAAACACGAGGTCAGTACGGTCTAAAAACAAAGACGACTTGCGTTGCACGGCCTCTGTCCGCGAAGAATTTGTCAGAGTTATCGACGAAGCGGCGGGGTTTAACGACGGCGAGTCCGGCGCCCACAGCTCCCCGGAAGGTAAGCTCTCCAGTCCGCGGACGCCGAAGCGGAGCTCGGCAGACGCAGAGTTCGACCTCGGGGCGGCCGTATTTTCAGCCACCTTGGACCACAGCACAGCCAAGAAGAAACGGCAGGCGGAATCCGTTAACGAAGTGAAGGTCGACATTCCAGTCAAACCAACGAGGAAGTCTGCCAGGAAGAAACTCGTCCTCCAAGACGAGACACAACAGGTAATGATGGTGTAGTCCTGCTCTGGAAGTCAATTTCTAAATCCATTAAAATAAAAGACGAAAAAAATCCTTTTTGTTACCGCGCGGAACTCGGGAATTGGACTGAAACCGAGCCAGTTTTTAACTTCAGACTGGGGGTTCGTGGTACATGCTACAATCCAGGGCTTTATTGGGAGTTTGAGTATTTAAACAGTTTATCACGCACGGGTGTCAAACATAGGGCCCGCGGGCAGCATGGATTTGCAAAGTGTGTAAACATAATGATAGCATTACATAGAAGACTGCACATGTCAGTGAAAATAACTGCTAGCCCCAATCTGCCCACCGTTTTAGTCAGAGAAATTCACAACACCCAGGACTAAACGGCAGACGGCGACGTGCCCAAATTTCCCTTATTTTTCTTTCTTACTTTTTTGATGGAAACTACACATCAAACGTGAACATTCTCCTAAATTCCTTGCTCTTGTGTGCACTAAAACAAATGGAAAAAAACTGGAGTTGTTGTTATCGTTTATTTGATAAGGACAGTGCACATTAATGACCCAGTCAGCGATAGACGTAAATATGCCGGATTATAGCAACAATGCTAATTTGCATCCATAGTCCCTAGGCAGGTAACAAAAATATGACATAGAACAGGGAAATGGATCAATAAGAGCCTATTAGCAGACCACACATTACTAAGAAGATAAAAGACTGGTCTGACATGGAAGGTGGGACAAGTCCATGTGACAAACTTATAGTATATGGTGTTATGTTACTGGTCCGACCTGTTTGGCATCAAACTGGGCTGTATGTGGCCCCCATGTAACATTTTAAAGGTCTGACTACTTTAAAAGTTTGAGATTGATGTGTGATTGATTGTTTCCCATTACTGTCATCCATCTCTGTGAAAGTGTAATACAATGGGAAATCATTCTGATACTAACCCTTAATCCATATTACAGGCTCTGCGTAAAGAAGACATTGCTTCTCTGGAGTCACGCGTCCAGGAGACGGAGAGGCACGCAGAGGAAAGCACCAGTGCAGCCTCTTCAGCTCCAATCCAGACATCCTCCTCTCCAGCTGCTCGAGCCGCACCCCACACCTCTCATCCGAAGGCTTTGGTCTTCAGCATATCACGGGCCAAAGAGCTGGCAGCTAAAGCACAGAGGAGGAAGGAAGAGAGGGAAGCTGCCGAGAGAAAGCAGACTGAGACACAAACTGAGGACAGGTGAGCTCAGGGCATGTACACAGATCCACATGCACTTTATTCACAGTGAATTTTCTAATATTATGTTCTGCTTTGCCCTCCCCCATGTTGTCCAGTACTGAGCAGCCAGCATACCAGCGGTACCACAACCTTGCCCAGGCAACCCCCCCAGGGCTTTCACTGCCATACCAGTACAAGGTGCTGGCTGAGAAGTTCAGGAGTATGGACACCGTGGTAGCTATGCTGTACAACCGATGCGAGACGGCAACCTTTACCAAGATCAAACGGGGAGTTCAGGACATGATGCACAAGTAAGTGGTAGGATGGATACATATTTTCAGGTTTGATGTGTAAGCTTAGTACATGACCGAGTCACATGAAACCAGCTGACAACAACAGGGCATGCTCCTAATGAGAAGACGGATGTTGTCATGGAGTCTCCTCCTTGTCAAGCCTATAGAGGTCTGTGCGTCCCTCCATGGATATACCTCCCTAGACCATCACTGACCCACCACCAAACCGGTCACACCAAACAATGTCACAGGCAGCATAACGTTCTCCACAGCCTCTCCAGACTCTTTCGCCTCTTCGTGCTCAGGCTGAACCTGCTCTCATCTGTGAAGAGCACATGGTGCTTGGTGTTGGTGAACACCAGACTTGGTGTTCTGTGGCAAATGCCAATTGAGGAGCTCATTTTATAGAGTTCTGGCAGTGCTCACCCTGTTCCTGATTGCACAAAAGAGCAGGTAACGGTCCTATTAAGGACATTTTAGGGCCCTGTCCATCTCTCAGAGTAACTGACTTGTCTCCTGTCACCATGTGCAACCTCTAGGCAGCGCCTCATGCTACCAAAAACTAGTCGGAAAAGATGACTCTCCACCCAAGAGTTTGAAATCCACAGTCACACTGTGACCAAATGGATATTTAAGGCAACTGTTACCCTCCACAGGTGTTGGGGCTGTTAGCTGCAGAAACCAACTCTCTTTCTCCTTGATTGATTGTCTTTTTCAGGCAGTTTGAGGAGAAGTGCGTGGGTCAGATAAAGACGGTGTTTCCTGAGGCATACATCTTCAGACAGGAGAAAAACATCCCAACATTCAACTCCAGCATTAAGAAGGGCAGCTACCAGCTCACCGTGGACCCCATCATTCCCTGTGGTTAGGACACACTCAATGCAAACTCGGCTTCTTCTGTTAAAGCTATTAGCTTTAACAGAATAGCTAATAGCTTTAGCTTGTTTTAACAAACTAAGGAATACCATAGTGTTTATTTGTGTGCTTGTCGTCCTCAGACCAGAATGAAGCCCGGCCTGTAATGTCTGCCTCTCGTCTACTGGAGAGAAGACACACCTTCCACTCAAATCTTATTTCCATTGTCAAAAGACACCATAAGGTCAGTATGTTCTTCAATATATGCTATTAATTTCCCATATTGAAATCATTCATCTGTTCACTTTTGCCTTTTCCTTACATATATGAGCTCTGATTGGCTCTTACAGTAGTTCACCTTACAGTGTGCTCTTTGGCATTTGAATTAGGGAAGCATTAAATGTATTATGGCGACCTAGTCGAGTGCTAACTCAGAACCAAAATGTCAGATGACAAACTGTAATCTTAATTCTGCAAAAGCTAAAGCTCGGGTTTGCTGGTGTGCTTTAGTAACTGGTGTGTCTGTCTTTAGCCCTGTTTTGGTCACATTATAGATCCATCCCTCCCTCCCTCCCTGAAGGTTAGGTTTATGTGATTAGGTTATGTGAAAGAACATATTGACAAGTTAAGCTGCAGGTGGGGAGAAAGTATTGTTGTGGTGTGAGGTTTTGACCCTGATGGACCACAGCCTCCTGTTCAAAGACAGTGACTCAAACAGTTTGTGTGTAGGGTGAGATGGATCAGCTGTTATCTCTCCTGCCCGCTGGACAGTAGTTCAAACCATACACTGATGTGATAAAGGTTAGACCCCAGTAATCGGTTAGAACTAAAGAGGCCAAGTGGGTAATTGGTGAAATGTCTTCAAGAAACCTCGAAGTCCACCCACCTTTGTTGTTATTTTGTTGTGACGTATTGTATACTCTATTATTATTGGAAGTTTTGGATTTGAATGGACTATTTCACCGGATTTAAAGGCTACAGGCGTGAAACAAGGAGGACACTGGACTTATTGTGAAATACTTTACATAATCTGAAGCTGAAGCCATGGTGCCACAGTGTGACCAGTTAGTAAGACCTCCATGCTGCCTACCTGCCTGCTTTTAGCTACAAATAAGCTTCAGATTCTTGACAGCTTTAATCTTTAAGCCGCTGCTGGCAGCTGCTGCTGTAAACTTTTCACAACTACAAGGCGTTTTATAAGCGTGTGCAGTTTCCATTTGGTTTTATTTAATAATAGTACTTAAACAGTAGTAAATGCTGAGATTTAAAAGTGGCACACTTCCAACTAAACCCCATGAGCTGAGACTGCGGTCTACACATACGAGTGGAAAATATTCGGACGATTCTTTTTTTTTTCCTCCCCCCTCCAACCATCTCTCTCTCTCTGTGTGCAGGTCTTCCTGTCCTTGTTGGATCCTCCGGTATCTGTTCCTGAAGACAAACTGACCCGCTGGCACCCTCGCTTTAATGTGGACACGGTGCCAGCTGTCGAGCCAAGCTCACTGCCTCAGGCTCCTCATACTGACAAACTGGCCACAGCTCAGGAGGTGCTAGACAAGGCTCGTTCACTCATCACGCCCAAGGTACACTGTCACTTTCTAAGCGGTGAAACATTTTCCAGAAAACCTCAATTATCCAGTGCAGTAGTTCTCTTTAATCAAATTTAATTTCTCCCGTTCTCAGATGGAGAAGGCACTGGTTGCACTGGCTCAGAAAACTGAATCCAAGGCTACAGAGAGTGAAGGACCAACATCTCCCCAGAATCCAGCAGCCCCCCAGACATCAGCTCCAGCAGCTCCCCCCGTAACCCAGGTCCCAACCGCCTTAAAAGGGGTGCCCCAGTCCCTGCTGGATAGGGTAGGTACACCAGGGAGGAGGTTCTTCCAGAGCATGGAGGTCAAACTCATTTTAGTTCAGAGGCCCAGCCCAGTCTGCAGGGTGGACCAGTAACATAACAGCATAATAATCTATAAATAATGACACATGTGACAACTGCAAACGAGTAAAAGTGCATAAATACAGATGTTTTAGAAAACATCAAGAAAAACCTAAAATGACGTGCTTTGCAAATGCAACCTGCGGGCCTATGCTGGACACCCCTGTTCTAGAGGTTGAATTACCATGGTTAAGTTTAGCCACAGACCATTTGTGATGGCACTGTTTTTAAAATTGTTGTGCTGGATGCCCCTCTTCCAGATTCGGTCAAAGGAAGCACAGAAGCTCCAGGCAGCCATGACTCGAAACCCCGCCCAGGACGAGCGGCTGCTGATGATGTCACGGCTCGGGGAGCTGGCGAGGATTCTCCGCAGTGTGTTTGTTGCAGAGAAAAAACCTGCTTTAATAATGGAAGTGGCCTGTAACCGGATGGTGGCGAGCTACAGATCTGCTCTCAGCACAGGTTGGTTCAAATCAGCTGAGCTGGATGGGAACTTAGTGTGAATTACTGAGAATCATCCATACAATCTGTCAGCCTAGATTTCTACGTGGTGAAGTAGGAAATGAACATTCCAAACTAGAGTCTTCCAGGATATGCAAACTGAAAAAAAAAAGAGGCAAATGAAATTGATTCATAATTATTAAATGCATTGTAGAATAATGTGAAAAAGCAAGCAAGGCAATAAAAAATGTGCATTTTGGATACGTCATAGTAGTTTAGATACTTTTTTTTAATCTTACACTCTTGGTATTCTCTCCATCAGCTTCACAAGGTAGTCACTTGGAATGCTTTTAAATTTAAATTTGTGAAGGATTTCTTTCTAAATGTGTTGGACACCAGAGATTGAGTAATGCAGAGTTAGGGTTGGTACACTGCCCTCTACACTGAGCTGTTCAACTGCTGTTCTGATCCATATTACGGCAAGAAACAGTTAAGAAATATGGCAGGCAATATATTTGGCATACAGGTCAGTTAATCCAGTCGGGGCCGCGAATAGATTTTAAATACTGGAATGGGTCATTGGCCAGATGTGGATATCACCTTGAAGCTGTTTGAAGTGACTGGACCATGGTACATGGGTCAGGTCCCAGGACCGTTAGAGATAATTGCACCAGACAGTTCTGGTATTGAGCTTTGGTGGGTGTCGTTTGAAAAACCTTTTAGATGCTTTTAGAAAGGAACTGATCAGCTGTTTGTCTTTTCTGTGAATAGGTGAAATGGAGAAACACATCCATCTGCTGGCAGAAGTAGCTGCTGATTGGCTGACTATTCACCCAATAAGGAAGGACATGTACCTGAAGTTGAACAAGAACATGGAGCTCAGCACAGTTCTCAACAAACTGAGTCACAGACTCCGTGAAGAGGAAAGACTCTGAGTAACTTTTCCTTCAGACCTGAAGGACAGAACGATGACTACACTGTGAACCCCCCCACCAGACTCCATGCCGTATGAACTGCTAGCACAGTGAAGGTTACTTGTTGGAGTTTATATTTTTTTGTGAATTTTACTACTTTGTATGGTATTGTTTTGTGGTTTGCTACTTGTGTAAAAATGACCAGATTGATAAGAACAGCTGAGGGGTGGTCCCTAGATTCTCCCGGGACTGACCAGTCCTAGGCTTTTTATTTCTTCTCCTGTGTTGTAAACAGGTTGTTAAGCTGTTCTCACTGACTTCCAGTCTGTAGGTGTCATTCTACAATGTAGAACTGATATATTTTTACATTTTATAGGTCATGTATGATATTGTTGAACAAATACAATGTTTGCCAGAGCTTCGTTGACTCCATTTTGTTTGTGGATGAGAATTGTGAAAAAGGGTACGCTTTGATTTCCATGAGAGTTTAAGGTCTCACTAATTCCATGTTTTTACATTAAAATTTAGAATATATACATTTTCCACTTCTGGTATGCTGTCAGTTCAAAATAAAACTAAAATAAATGGAGCATAGGAACAAAACATTCCCTAACAGAAAATAGTTTAAACTTGAACTCAATTCTGGAGGCATTAACCAAGGTACTCAAGATAAATATGCCATGTTATTCAATCCACGCTGGTTTGAAGTATATAGTTCGTCCAGCATCCTGTATCTCCAGGGGTTGTCATTTGTGCCAGGGTTCTGAAACAATTCAAGGTTTTTTCATCCATATTCTGTCTATGATGACGAGCAAGTTGTTGTCTGGTTTGTCCCCCTTCAACACATCAGAAGCATCTTTCCCCAACTCTTGCATATCCCGCATCTAGCCATTTTATTTTTTTTTCCTTATTTCTATCCCTTCAGAGCTGTATTTCAAGTTTCAAGTCCTGATTGTTTAATCCATCTTGGTATTTTGAATTACTGACACATTCCTAATATTATGTAGGTCTCTCTTGTGCCTCCAAAACCGTTGACTCATCACAGAATGGACATGGGTCTTCTGAGGGTGTCCTGTGGTGTCTGACAACAGAATGTTGTTATTGGGGGTCTTGGTTGAGGGGAGGGGCCTCTGTGGATCATCCCACAGATACTTTTGGGATCTAGTGAATTTGGGGGCCAGCTCAACACTTTGTGCCATTCATGTTTTTTTGTTTTTGGAGTTGTTCCTGAAGTGTTTGTGTGTCTGTCAGGCTGTATCCTGCTGGGGATGTCTGCTGCCATCTAGGAGTGTCATCACTGTGGTGTCTGGTCTGGTGTAGGTGGGTGGTACGTGTCTAAGTAGCATCCACATGAATCTTCATAGACGTTTGGACAGTGTGAGTAGGAAATTTTTAGCCACCATCATCAGCTTTTTTTTAAAATTATTTTTGGGTAGCAGTTATGTTTTGCTGCTGAGCATTTCCAAAGATTTTGCTCCACCAAACTACGGGTGTGACGATGCTCGTTCACTGACTGAATATGTGCCTCATACAAACCCACTTCAAAGAAACCACGCTTCTTATGTTGAGACAAATTAAAACACTGAAAAGGACCCAGACGTGGGACTAGGGAGTTCAAGCACAAAAACAGGAGTTTTATTAATGAAAGTTTACAAGAGCTGAAGCACAGTTCCAAAAGGAAACAAAAGCAAAGGAAAGAAGCTGGCTGGTGAATACTAGAGCTCAAGCTGCACCTGGAGCAAAGAGGAAGTGCAGGTGCATTAGGAACTGCACTTCCAAGACTGACAAAAGGTAAAGTGAAGAAGAGGTGATGAGCGGGAGAGTTGGAAGTTTTTTTAAATACAGTTTGAGGCTTGACTGGAAGATGAGAAGCAGGTGAGTTAGAAGCCCAGCAGCAGCTATAGTTCACACACCTGAGGTAGAGAGGAAACCCAGACAGACACCACAGAGCAGGCCAGCACAGGGCCACCATTCGCCTCCCAACCAGACTACTGAGCTAGAGGAGGAGCCAGGTTCTGCTGGAAGTGAGTATGGTAAATGCTAAAATGAAGAACATGCAAGACGAATACAGGAGTATAGCATAAATGGAATGCTACTGTTGCCACCATACTAGATCCGCCTGAAGTTACTGTGTGGAATTAAGAGGGAGGAGAGAGCAGAGACTATTTCTTCTTGAGTTCTTCGACATTTTCAGTTCTGTTTATTTTATATCCATCACAATAGCATAACAACTAGTCAGTCAGTCAGTCCGATACTTGATACCATAACGGCACTGTTTATAGTAGATTAAGTAATATATATTATTACTCTGATATAATTATCATAGTAATTGTAATGAATTTGATATTGTTTAGTTTTCTTCTTAGTTGCATTAATATAATTTAATTAATATTCTGAACTTCAACTTGCAAATATGCCTTAAAATTAAAAAGGCACATTTTTGGACAAAGTTTGCATATTTTCAATTCTTTAAGCACTGGCACCATTTCAAATGTACCAGTTTGACACCGTCATCGGATAAAACCTTACCGGTACCCATCCTTAATAACAGCATAAGATTTTAACCTTTAAGACACAAGCAGTAGGGACACATTCAGTCCATTTTTTAATGTTCCATTCATCTTCATCCTTTTTACTCATTAAAAGATTCTGATCCTTAACCGCTGAAGCTCACTCCCTCCCTGTCATAATCACAAAACCTCTGTGGATGGACTCCACCCTGCAATACCAGCTTTAACACATTATGGATGAAGACCAAACATTATTTTGAAATTAAATGAAACAGTAAGAACAAAAAAAAAATCCCAGCATATATGGCTTGTATTGGACAAGTCCATCAGTGTAGCATCTGATTGAAATGTTTAAAATCGATGTTTAACTTGTTCCCAGTGTCTAGTGCGTCGACTGCAGTGCTCCTCAGTACTGAACCAGGGAGAACACACTGTGTGGTTTCAGTTTGTCGCTGCCATTCAGCTCTTTGAGCTCAATCACCACCAAGCATCCCAGAATCGTGGCCTGCTGCTTCTCCATCAGCTCACAGGCTGCACACAGCGTTCCTGTGAACACACACAATTCAGTCAGTCAATGATCACACGTACGTAAGGCATAACCTTACCTAAGTCGCTGAGTGAATGGGTACATGTGTCACTGTGACTGTAAAGAGCTTTTAGTACTATATAAACACAATACCATTTACCAAGACCAGACTATGATTGTTTGAAAACCACAAGTTAAACAAGTACATTACAAAGTCAGTCTATCCTACAAATCTTGTCTGCCTCTACACAGGTCCCACGTCCCCACTGGGCAGTAGCTCCAGGTGACATCAGCAGCTCCCGGTACCCACCAAAAACGGCGTGGGTGAGTTGCCGCCCACCGACCCTGAGGCGCTGGATGGTTTGCCAGAACCTTTTCGCAGTGGTCTGATTTATGATGTCTTTTATAGTATGTAGTGCAAAAAAAGAGACTGTGTGTATATTTAGTATTAAAAATCCTGGATCCTGCTACTTTACACCACATGCTGTGTTAATCTCGTACTCCAAAGCTGGGAAGGAATAGTCAACATTCAGAATCAGTCCAGTGAACACGGAGGTTATAAAGAACATCTGACCACAGCATCTCACCTCCAGTGGCAAGGAGGTCATCAATGAGGAGAACCTTCTGTCCTGAAGCCACGGCATCCTCCTGGATCTCTACTTCTGCCTGGAGGAACACATGTTGGAAAAAGAATTTATTTGTATTTAAAGAAATACAGTTAAAAGCAGAGAGAAAACAACCAAAAATTAGTGTCCGAAAAGGAGTATGTAGAAGTAAAACTTATGTACACCTACCCACTGTTCATGTACTTGGACATAAATAAAGATAAATAAATAAAGACAAAAGCTAATACAGCCTCAAATGAGTCAGATGAAAACATAAGATCAATCATCAGCATATGTTGTATTATTAGATCCTACATGTTTCCTTCAGTCCGATATGTGTATCTATGACAGAAGTTTATCTTGATTCTCCTGCTCTTCTCAGGAAGGTTTCTTCCTGTTAAAAAAAAAGTTTTTTTCTTGCCACCATCGCCCTCAGGCTGCTCTGGAGGTTGCAGGCTGTTTTTTGTAAAACACCTTGAGGTGACTTGTATTGTTATTGGAGGTATATTAATAAAATTGAATTGAAAACAGAGAAAAATTCAATTATAACCAAATCTAAGTGTTCACACTGTATACCTACCCTGTCCCGCACTATAGTTACAGCCCCAGTATTTAAGACAACTTGTCTTCTACCATGTATCTCCTGAGGATCTCTTTTTCATCTCTGACATAAACAGACTCTTTTTGGTTGTACAAACACAATGTTCTCTAAAATGAAGTTACCCTCTTAAATTATAACCCTCTTCCCTGTCATTGAACCTTTTTGAATGTTACCAGGAAGTGAACTGTTTCTTGCTTTACACGTAACTACTGCAGTGGTAAATTTTACCAGATCACTTCATGTCAGTGCATGGGACTTTCTTTGGTATAATTGTTGTTTGTTGTTTCTGTAATTATCTCCCCAGAATTCAACACAATAATTAGATGTGGTAATACAATGTGTAGTGATTTTTTTGTCCAGTATGCGTCTTGTTTTCCCCAGAACAGCAACTCTTAAGAGTAAAATACTCTTAAGAGTAAATGAAGAGTAAAGAATCCTGACAGCGTGTGTGTTTGTGTTGTGTACCTTGCCATACTCCAAATCATAAGTCACAGACAACGTGGCTCCAGGCAGCTTCCCTTTTTTTCTCACCAAGACAAAGCCAATACCCAGCCTCTGGGCAAGCATGGGCCCGAACAGGAACCCCCGAGCATCTAAACCTGCACACACACAACAGTATTCAGTCAGTCAACAGTGAAATAATTATAAATAAAGAAGGGTAGTCTGTTAGTTTGGTGTACTTGAGTGAAATAAAAAAGGGGACAATGGTTGGCTGAAGTGTCTGCTTTTATTTCCTATGGCATCAAACGATAAAGCTAATTTTCTCAATTTTTTCTTCTGCACCAGTGATGCAATAAAACACAACAACAACAAGCAACACAACAAATACGCCAGTTCGCTCATCATTATCCTGAATTTGCAGTGGAGAAAATTACCAACTTTACCACTACTGTTCCCAAGCCTGCAATAGTCAACTTACAGATAGAAAAGATTTCAGTGTGATATAGTTGTATTCTTGATTTAAACATAATTTAAGTTGTCCGATTCAGTGGACTGCACAGAATCCACATTTATACATTTTACTAATCAGAAATACTGATTTTTGAATCATGAATAACTGAATGAACAATGTATCGCTGAAACTAGGCATGTCATTGGTATCAGGGCCGATCCAGGCATTTTTAAAGTGATCAGATCAGATCGCCACCAAGCTTTTATTTACCTTTTTACTATTTACTTGTTCTAAAAGCTGATAAAACAAAACTTATGTTTTTCACTAATTCCAAATCAGCAAGATCGAGTCAGTCTGTCATTGTCACCAGTAATGCTCAACAAATTGAACTTGTATCTACTTTTAAATATCTGGGGTTCTTGATTGATGACCACTTGTCTTTTAAGGCACATATTCAATATACTGTGAAGAAGCTGAAGCTTTTACTTGGACTTTATTTTAGAAATAAGTCTTGCTTTTCTTTTAGGGTGAAACAGAGACTAATGGAGTCAAGCTTTCTTCCGATTATTGATTACGGTGATGTGTTATATATGAATGCCTCCGCTCAATGCCTCTACATGCTGGATAGTGTGTATCATGGTGCTCTGAGGTTTATTACAAACTGTGGAGCTCTAACTCATCATTGTGTCTTATGCAGTAAAGTAAATTGGCCATCTTTATATGTGCGCCAGCTCGGCCATTGGTACGAGTTGATTTATAAGGCTATTCTTCAGATGACTGCATCTTATTTATCATCCCTTCTAATCTTGAATAATAGGGCCTACAGTCTCCGCTCCCAGGACATTTATCATTTTACTGTTCCTAAGGTCAGAACAGAAATGGGGAAGAAAGCTTTTAGATTTTCTGCTCCGCTTATATGGAACATCTTCAGGAGTGTAATCTTGCAAAATCTTTTAACAAATTTTGAAAATTCAATTGTTATTTGTATATGTATGCATTTGATCAATGTGACTATGTGTTGAAACTTTATGTGCTGCCATTCTTGGCCAGGCCTCTCTTGCAAAAGAGATCTTGGATATCAATGGGATAAACCTGGTTAAATAAATAAGTCTAGTTATTTATTTTGGGTCTACCATACAGCAAAACCACGTCCCTATACCATCAAAACTCCATCTTCCTATTCCGTCTGCTGTGTGGAACTACTTTACTCTGGAAAATGAAGTCAGTAAGACAGAAATGTGCAGATACGGTGTGGATTTTTCACAAGGTTGTAGTAGGAGATCATCATTCAATACCACAAAAAACAAAACAAAAACATGTAGTTGACTCAGACAGTCGCACGGTGAAAACACGATCTAGGAGAATACCAGGAAGATAAGAAAGGTCTTGATGAATCTTCGGGGGAGGACATTTAGTTTATTTAAAATGAGATCTGAATGTGGATCAGTCCAAATGCAATACTGAGGGATAAGTATCACATCAGGGGGCAAAGAAACCTTGTCTGGGACATCCCTCACGGCAACGTACAATCGTATTGTATTGTGCGTTATTTTTGGTTATTGTCAACTCTTACACTGTTCCTGTATAGCTCATAGCATAAAGAACAACAGTTCCCTCTTTCATTTTTGGCTTAGGTTTCTTACCTACGATCAGCTCAACCTGCTTGTAATTGTTCCTCACGTGGTCTTCAAACAGGTCGATGACGGCTGAGAGAGCAGCTGCATCCTTCAGGATCGGACAGATGTCTCTGCAGGATTCACACAGGTTCCATTAGTAGTGTTCAGTCCATTAAAATGTATCTCAATGTGAAATGCATTCACTATAATAAGTACACTGTATAATCATAGAGTCTCCAACTAAACATTATGACCACTGACAGTAGAAGTAAATAACATTTGAACCATCTTGTGACAGTTCAGTGTTCTACTGGGAAACTTTTGGAACTGACATCCATTCATGTGGATGTTACTTAGACATGTAGCACCCACCTAGACCAGACCAGACCCCCCACCCCATAGCAAAGACAGTCCTTCATGGCAGCAGCTCCATTCCCAGCAGGACAGCAGTTAAAATACCAATATAGATTCAATCGTGACTTCTTGAAATACACCTTTGAAGGGATAAAGGTAGGAAATTTAAATAAAATGAGAAGATTCAGGATATGCATGAGTGAGGGCAAGACGGTTCTGCTGTGACATAATGTTGTGTCTGATTGGTGTAGAGAGGAGGTGAGAACAAGGTGTGACATAAGGGAGGAGATAATAGACAGAAATAGACCAAGGAGACCTAGGAGCCCTTTGATCATTTGAAATATCCATTCATTCATCCATTCATTAATTCATTCATTCATTCCTCCGTGATCTAAGGTCTATAAAGGGTTTTTTCAGAACACGGATGTACTCGGGCTCTCTACACGTAACTTGGTTACAAGACCTCATGTTGATCCCTCCTTGCACAGTTCAGCTGACACTGTGTCAGAGATTTTTACTAGGAGTAAGCTAAGCTTTAAATGGGACCTTTGAGACCCAGACATGGTAGATGTGAATAAATATTACCTGAACAGAATGCCCTTCTTCGGGAAGTCCGGGAAGGCTCTTATATGCCGCTGAACCAGCTGTAGTTTGGATTCTGAGCTTTGAGCCATTTGTCACGCTCTCTATTGATCTTGTGTGGCTCATTGCACATTCTTCCGCCCCCTCTTCTTCCCGTTTGTTTTTTTAATGGCGTTTTGCAAAGAAGCTCAAAGGTGCATTACCGCCACCTACCGGCCTGGAGATGTGTCAAGTCTCCATTAGTGAGAGATGGTTTAATGTGTCAAATAAATGATTCTCCCTTACACACAGCAAGTAACCAGGACTGATTTATTTCCCCTAATATATTCGAAATTAGGAACGCCCTGTCTCAGAGTGAGGCTGAAAAACAAGTTTATGAATTTGTGTCTTCCAGGCTGGATTACTGTCTGGTCCAAATAGCTTAAATTGGCCATATTACTCCAGTTTTCATCTGTGAAGGCTCTCAGTCATCCAGGTCATGGTAATACAAAAGACATTTTAAAAAGCAAGTGGACATGTAGAGTTTTGAGAAGATGTTTCTCATCTGAGTAGCTTCTTTAGTTCTAAGGGACTGGTGGGGAGTCGAGGTTTAAACTGGAGTCTCTGTGGCCCATCTGAAATTTGTTAGACTTGTTCCTGTAAGAACCAGAAATGGTGCAACTCATTTCCATAAACAGTTGGATATTTACCTGTCGCTGAGGAGGGAATGTTTGTCCCTAAACCACTTTCCCGTTGAATAGTTTTAGCTTCTCTTCACTGGCTCCCTTTACAATGTAGAATTAAATTTAAAACACTCCTCCTTGCATACAAGTCAATTAAATACCTCATAGTACCACACAATGCCAACAGCTCACTTCAGTCTCAAAGTGCAGGACTACTTGTGGTTCCTAGAATTTCAAAAAAGTAGAATGGGAGGTAGAGCTAACAACAGTTCATATATGGAAAAGAAGTGGAATGGAAATGTAATATTTTATGCTACCAATAATCACCCAAATCATCAATATTCACAGGATACATTCCAGCAGTTCTTGACCCTTAAATGCAACAGCTCAGATTCTTCTTTCTTCTTTCACTCGAAGAAAATGATCATGGCCATCCGTGTTACGGCAAGAGGTTATTCCTATGATTTGTCCAATATCATCCAGTGTTTGGATCTTCTATCTGACCTGTACAGTACAAAGAATTCAAGCTCATTTCTCTACAATCACTGGGCTTGACAAGTAGAAGGAATGATTAAGAGTCACTGGTATGTAGGCCTATTTCAAACTGAATCCTCCTTAAATGAGTTCTGTCTCCTATTTTTCTGTTTAGGAGAGCAACCCCAATGTAGAAAAAAACAAAACAAAATAATATATGACTGGTAACAACTGACGTGGGAAATGCTCCTGCTGTATACAACAATTGTTCAGTTGCCCTGAACTGGAAATACATGGACAAATCAAATGTTCCCTCAAAATACAAACATCATAGCCCAAAACTGAAATCCATACAGGCAACGGATTATGTCTGACTGTCTGACATGATTGTTTCACATAGTTGCTGCAAATTTGTTGGCTTCACATAACTCATGGTGTGAATCTTTCACGCCAAAGGTGTTGTGGGGATTAACATCTGGTGACTGAAGGCCAATCGACTACAATGAACTCGCTGAAACCAGTCTGCCATGATTTTAGCTTTCTGAGATGGAACAACACCTTGCTGGAAGTAACCATCAAGTGGTGGGTACACTGTGGTCGATACGATAACGACACTCAGTAAGTAGCAAGGAGACCCAAAGAGGGCTACGAAAGTATCTCTCAGGATATACTGAGACGAATTGATGAATCCATGCTTTCATGCTGTTAAAATGTCTTGGCAAATACAGTCATCAGACCAGGAAACATTTTTTCCATTTCCTGTACCTAGCTGCAGTAGTGGTACTTGACGTGGTCTTCTGCTGCTGTAAACTGTTTTTCTAGGTCCAATGTGGTGTTCTGCGTACTTTGGTTTAACAAGAGGTTATTTGAGTTACCACTGCCTTCTTGTCACCTCAACCCAGTCTGCCCATTCCTCTCTAACCTCTGGCATCAACAAGGAATTTTCACACATAGAGCTTCTGGGGCATAGTGAGGAAAGGTTCATTACAAACTTATTGGTTATCATCCTGTCGCAGTCAAGGAATGACATAGAATTAGAGTTCTGAATTTAAGTAGGAATTCTGGACATGATTCATATAACCTAACTATATTGACAACTTCATTCTTATGTAGCCAGGGAGAAGTGCATTTGAAGTTATTCTATGTGGAAAAGTGGTACTTTAATGGTTGTATACAGTATATTTTGAAGTTGGTTGGAGTTGTTCCGACACTTCTGACATTTTTGCCTTGACTCAAATACAACAGATCCAAATTGAATTTTCTTTTGGTCACTCAAATCACAGATCAAATTATGTTATGATATATTCAACTTGTGACATTTTAAACTTGCCAGCAGAATACAAACATACAGTACATGTTATCCCATTGTATTAGTGTTGCAAAGGACCATTCCTATCTATCTTCAAAATCTTGGCACATATATCAAAACTATGCCTTTAACAAAAACTAACAACCAGATTTACAGTGGTCAGCTGTGTTTTACAAAGCGGGAAGGATTCACACAAAGGAGTCTTGACATGTGGAGAAGACAGTAACTACTACTACAGCAGAAACAAAACTCTACTGGTGGTCTGCCGCAGCGACTGACCACTGACGAGACAAATCAGGTATCTGATCCATTATTGTCCAGATTGTTGGTCAATGTGAATCTTCCTCTGTAGACATCAGGCTCACTGAGGTGCTGAGCTCACACATAAAAGGCCACAAATGGTGTTTTACTCCAGTTCGACAAGAAGATCTCCCTCTCCAACCGTCTCCCCTGGTTTACAGTGGACACTCTTGACCTGAAAGACAAGAAGATCCACATACACACTTAAACCTAGGTCCATTAGAGTATCAATTTACACTTAATTAAAGGAAACCTGCTGAAAGATTGTGCTAGGCTATATTATTTTTTTCAGTTGCATTAATGTGTCTAATCTAGCTCTGTGTCTTGAGGTCTGAGTGCTGTTTCATGTGCATCGATATTCATTTGCATTTGCTGATTCAGAAAGCCAGCCTGTAATATTTCATATTGTTACCTTTGCTGCCTTGGCAGCGGTCAAACTGTTTTGCATCTTCATGGCTTCAATCACACATATCTCCTGACCCTCTGCGACCTGCAACAACACACACAGATGAAAACAGTCCTTTGCTGTTTAAGTTCATCTTAAATGTCTGCACCGTGGGAATGAACTAAACATGTTGTAAACCTCTGCCCACTGGAATACATCACCTTATCTCCTGGTTTGACGGACACAGCCACAACGGTCCCTGGCATCGGTGACCGTAGGATGCTGCTGGTGTCTTCTGGAACTTTTTCTGGCATGTAGGAGTTCAACTCTGAAGCCAACTTGGACAGGATGCGAACCTTAAACTGTATTAACATACACAGTATAGGGATATATTTTATACAGGAACTATTTTTGATACGAATTAAGTCCCACACTTAATGGCCTCAATGGACATAGAACAGAAATCAGGTAAAAATAAATGTCCAAATAGCAGTAGTGTAGACACACACAGACATGTCTGCAGTTAAGTTTGAAACACTGCCACAGTATTGCCTGTCAAAGCACGGGAGCCTGTCTGGTCTTGATTCAACCCGAGCAATGCATTGTTATATACTCAACATTTTCTCATAGGTGTAGAGTTGTAGTTGGTGTCTACTGAGACATTACGTGTCATCCAAACCAGCTAGTAATGTGCCACTATAATACAGGTATGGCTGAGCGAAACATGTTATGCTGGCATCAGCTGGTATTGCAGAGCTACTGATCGAGTGCTTGATGTGGGCTGTTTTTATCTATATCTGTAGTGAGGAGAGGAGAAGTGTGGTCACAAGTGCACATCACAAAATCCTGTGCAAAAGGCAGGAAGTACATCCGTAGCACCCATGAAGAAGGCACATTGTGTGCTGCTTACAAGACACTGAAATGTGCTATTTTTGACCTAATTTACACTTTGTTATTTTCCTGTTGTTTTGTGCATGCTCTGTAATTCAATTGTTGTTGATAATATTTTAAATGTGAAAAAAAAAAAAAATAATTAAAGCTGATGATAGTGCAAACACGGAGTCTTACCATTGTGCCCAGGTACTGCAGCACTATCATTCCTGAAGCATCTCTGGACAGACACTAAAATGAAAGACAAAGCATCATCAGCACTACAAGAACTTCTGTAAGCACTGGTGGGTATTTTAATTTTCACTAAATAGTATAGTACATATATTAAAATAATGTGCAGTTAACATGATGTTTTATTTAACAAGCTGAACGCCTGTGTGGCTCGTACCTGCAGCATTCTCTGAGTGCCATTGATGTTGAGTGGCAGGAGAGGTGAGGCCAGGTTCCACTTCCCCTCGACTTCCACCTTCTCTCCATCCACATCCACCTGCAGATGCAAATAGATTCTTTTCTTTGGTGTCCCCATGGCTCACACACTCAAGACACAGTAGCATCCTGTTGTGTGTCCATACAGAAATATGTCATGCTATTCCCTGCTGACTGATTTATCCTCTTATTTATCTTTTCAACTGACTGACTTCATATGACATGAGCTAGCGTCACTGCTTTAATGATAGCTCTGTAACCTTTCCAGCAGAGTAGGCAATAATCCTCCTGGATGCACATTAAATACTCACAGTATAAATATTTCCTGATTTGGTAATCTCCATAGCATGACGTCCCTCCCCCAGCTGTGCACACAGCTCCCACTGGCGACAATCCACAGGAGAGGATGTCACCCTGCAATACAGACAAGATTAAAGATGCATCAAAACTAATATATTTATATTTTAAAACAGCATCCATGTCCAGATGACAAAGACTGTGCACTCTAACATAACAGAGAAAGCACACAGGCTGGTACCTTAGTTAGCTGCAAACAGTAAAGGTAAAGCAGCAATAGGGTTTATTAGGAATTTCTATATCAGGTATTTGACTGAATGATCAAAGACCAACTGTGAGGATAAAAATAAATTAGAAAGGTCTGCTGAACGGGGTTACTGTTTCTCATCAACTCGGTTTGCAGTCTTCACAGAAGCCCTGGAACATGCAATCAGGCAGAGACTTAAAGGGATAAAGGTTGGGAATGGAGAACATACCGTAGGGGCTGTTTGCTGACAATGTCATTTGCTATTTAGAGGAGCCAAACTCATGTCTGGATTAATCAGCCTGAGATGTTTGAGTTTAATTCTGGATATAGGTTGAATTTGACTGAAACCGACTCTGAGGCCAACTACACCAAACTGGATAAAGACAGATGGCTCTGCTTCCAATGGATTTTAGCTCAAATAAGTACTCTTTCACAACTGCTCCACTTATTCAAGTCTCTACCCACAGAGAAACCTGAGAAACTGTTTGGAACACAGGAAAAACTTGTCTCAAGGTTTATACGGAACAGCCAAACGACCTAGAGTCAAATTCTGAATTCTCCACCTGAATGAATATGGTACATAAATATAAATTAGAGGAAGGACTCCAATTGCTTGGGGGGATCTTACAACTAGATGTAATATCCACAATACATCAAATGATAGTGAAACAAATGATAGAAGTAAAACAACCTGAGACAATGGCCGTTGCCCCAGAGGCTACAGAAAGCTGCCAGACAGTAGCTGAACCACAGCAAACATTACCTACCCATCCTCATGCCTTTCAACTCTGAGGCCTCCACAGCATTGTAAAGCCACACTGATGTTGCCCCTTTTCATTTTTTCACCTCACTGCAGCAATTAGTCTGTGTCAGACTGCTGCTCCCACTGCTCACTTCACACCTCAACTCCTCTAAATGAACTTGTCTAGTGATTTCTGAATTCAATATTTGGGAAAGCGCCTGTGAAGATAGGGCTCTCCGCTCTCAGAGCTAGTCTTAATTCAATGTACCTGATGGCATGCCTTTCACAATAAAATGAGTTCATTGTTATTAAACTTTCAAGGTGTGAATAACGACATGAAGCTCGGTAGGGCTTTACCTCCGGTTGTCGTGGACCTTCTGTGAACGGAGTTGAACGCTGACGTAGAGTGCTGCTGCTGAGGCCAACAACTCCCTGCAACTGTGTGCATCCAGCTGATGACCCTTGAAGCCATCAGGGTAAACCTCTGGCAGGAAGTTAGTGCTGATGTCACCGGAGATGAAGCGAGGATGGGTGATGATTTCACGCAGGAGGGGAATGTTGTGGGTCACTCCTGGAGAGAAGATGACAAAAGTTTTTGAAGAAAAGAAAACCAAGCTGCTTGTCCTTTAAAATGCAAAGCATCCCCATTCAACGTGAAATCTGATATGAGTACCTCTGATTACGTAGTTATCCAAAGCGTCCTCCATCCTGGCAAGGGCTTCAGCTCGTGTTGCTCCATAGGTAACCAACTAAAATTGGATGCCATAAGAGATGATTGCAGATACACAAGCCCTTGGGGAATGGTGGCATTTGTAATCTTTCTTATTGTCACCACATGTTGTAAACAGAATTACAAATCATTCCATAATAAACATATTACTGACCTTAGAGATCATGGGATCATAGTAGATGCTGATGTCACTTCCTTCCTGGATGCCACTGTCCACACGAACCTGACGATGTGAAGAGAAGGCAAGAAAAGGTTCATTTTGTCAAGATAGCAGCAAGTCACAAGATTGTACTGTATGTGAGGAGAAAAGCAGAGAGGCTTTCAGATATACAGACTCTTACGTTTTTGAGGTTGAGTGGCTCCTGATATTGAGACAGCCGTCCAATGGAGGGGAGACCAAAGGACTTGTAAGGATCCTAAAAGAGAAAAGGAACAAAGAAACAAAGAAACACTCACAACCGTAGTTTAAGCTGATTTAATATTTATGTGCGTTCATGTAATTCTGCATATCATTATGACATATTTTTCTAGCCCTCTTCTAACAGTGACTGGCTGATCACACTGTATGTTGACTTCACATTATTCAGAGCAGCAGCATGTGATTGTGTCTGGGGAGGAAAGACCTTTGTCCTTTTTAAGCTGGACACAGTTGGAGCAAAACCACTCGTTTTATGTACTACTGCCTTTTGTTGTCACAAACAGCAAATTATATTTAAATTAGGGTTCATGTGATCTGTATTTGATTTCATTTAGACTTTCCACCAACATTACAGATCAACACAACAGACACCCTTCAAAAATTCTTTCTTAAAATGACTGTAGCTTGCTTTTTAGAGAGGTTTGTTCTGGGCTGCCTTAGCTCAAGTATCATGCCTTTTGAACACATGCTTTGTGTCTTGTGTTTGTGTGCAGTATGTTACTACTGAAAAAAAAAAAAAAAAAAAACAACACAGTTGTATACTTTGAAGAACATCACACAAACACACAAACCTCAGCATAGACGCGACTCTCGATGGCCCAGCCATTTATGGGGATATCTTCTTGTTTGTGCTGCAGCTTGTAACCCTTGGCCACCCTGATCATCTGTTCCACTAGGTCCAAGCCAGTAATACACTCTGTAATTGGATGCTCCACCTGGACTCAGAATTTAAAAACGGAAAAAAAAAAAACATGTTAATGCAAGTAATCTACAAAAATAGTACTGCGCTTGTTGGCCATGAATCTCAATCACATCTGAGGCTCGTCATCAGCAGGTCGGCTTTGCTGACGGTTGTGGCTGAAGGTTCTCAGTCAGTCTCAGATGGTTGACTTTATATTTTATTGCCACTATTGCCTAAGTGTTTGCTCTGTGAATTTAATTTTTCCTGGTGTACCCTGTCCACTGTCTCTCCCGTCTCTATGATCAAGGCACAAAATGTAACCTATACAACCAGGGGTTTATTTTTATTTGATCATTTTCTACATTATATAAGGATACTGGAGACCACAAAGCATCGCAGTAACAAATGACGTATGTAAAAAATATTATACCAACTGTTTCTCTTGATGACAGCTTATGAGTCACTACTTTCGGTTGTTAAAAACTTTCATCAGCAGCTGACTTCTATCAACCTTTGTGTTGTTAGTGCACTTGAGACCTGTTACTTCTGTTAGCACTGCTAAACTAAACAGAGAATTAAGACAATCCATTAGTCTAGAAAAATAACTTGAGGGTACTTAATACAAGTTTATACAAGTGCTAATGGTAAAACCATCAATCACTGTGATGACAAACATGGCCCATCATGCTCAGAGGGCTTTTGACCTAGAAAAAAAGTGATGCAAATGCCCTGGCCTCAACAATCAGCTCAGCTCAAATTGCGTATGGGATAAATTAAACCACAGCCACCAAGCGATGGGACATGGACAACCAAATTTAGATTACTGAGAAACTGAAGCAAGTGAGTACAACCCATGTGTAAAAAGTGGGACAAAAGACACAACCAGTACCACCAGCCCATTCAGTGATCAGGACTACTAGTGTCTAAGTGTTGCCGAGCTCTGTGGCCTTACTCTCACTGGTGAAGGTAGACTGTCATTTTATTTCAGCCTTTAACTTGCAGTTGGCAATTTGAATTAGTTTTTTGTTTTCTTTGGAGTTGTTATTTGAGCATCTACCATTTAAAACATGTACACTCTTTTAGCTTCTGTTGATAATGTACATGGGCTCAAACTTTTGACTGGTTCTCTACATAAGAAGATTACTGAATGATTCATTAATGAAGTGATTGGCAGAGTGTAGGAATAAGGGGACTGGCCACAAATACTTTTTACCATGGCACATACACACACCTGTAGTCGCGTGTTCATCTCGAGGAAGTAAAAGTTCTTCTTAGAGTCCACCAGGAACTCCACAGTGCCAGCAGAAGAGTACTTCACAGCTTTGGCCAGCTGCACTGCCTGCTCACCCATCGCCCGACGTGTTTCTGGGTCCAGGAAAGTACTGGACAGAGCACAACAGATGCTCAATACTCAAAATCTCAGTGGTGTAAATGACATGAGTCAAATAGTTTAATTCAAATTATAAAACAATAATCGCACAAAGTGAGATTTAACAAACAATCAATCATTCTACCATTTTAAAGCTTTGCTTTAGTACTAATATTTATACAGGTGGCTAGGCTGCTGTGACATCTGGCTGTTGAATGAGAACGTGAACGAGGTAAATGCAGTCATCATATTATTGTGATATCAGCCTATTACAACACAATGTATTCCAAAGTTAATTCGGTTTCATCATGTGACAAAACAAAGACATTAAGGAAGCATTTTTCCAAAACTAATAGTTTGGTGGTGGAAAGACACTTAAGGAGGATAATTAGGAGTTAATTAACTGTAAAGGTTAGTAATAAACCTATTTTAATAACTCAGCCATAAATATAAATGAGATGTTGGCAGTTGCCTGAAATTTCTATCAATTATTCTCAAACAGCACAGTGAAAACAAACTCTTAACAGGATCAAACTGAATTTATTTTCACACTGTCTATGTTGTCATGCCCTCTGACACAGTGAAAAGATGCATGGCCTCTTTCCCCTACCTATGTTTTTTTTTTTTTTTTTTTTTTTTTGGCTTTTTCTGGTGCAAAATTCAAGTTTGTTGCCCATATTTTATTTAAAACAAATAGTTATAAACTGCAGTCTGTTTCACTGACCTGGGAGCCTCCTCCACCACCTTTTGGTTCCTCCTCTGGATAGAGCACTCCCTCTCATTAAGCCACAGAGCATTTCCATGTTTATCAGCCAAGACCTACAACAGGCACATCAGCCAGATGTTGATTATGTGTCAACTTTGTATTACAAAAACAGAACCTCCATATTTTTCTCTCCTCCGAAAGCTTTTTCAGTGAACATGTTCAGTGGGGCCTGATAGTGTACGACCAAACTGGAAACATGTCATATATTCAGACCATGACCGTAAAAAACATACTTAAATCTCCACCATTGTTGGCAAAATTTATGTTTAATTGTACAAAATCTGAATCTACTGCTGGCAGCTTCAGCCAAAGTTCATGAATCATGAGACTACCTTGTCCAGTCTTTATCTGTCTAGTTTTGGTAATCCCATGCTCACATCCAGCCTCAGACTTGTGTTCTTGGCTGACAGGAGTTGCACAATCCCCTCAAGTTGTGCATTCTGAAATACTCTTCTGGTATTATCTGACTGGCCTAGACACAATCATGTGACCTCATCTCGTTGGCAAGATATTTCTATGAACTGCTGCTTACGTGATATTTCTTTGCTCCATTCTAAGCAAACTCCAGTGACAAGATGAGCAGAAACATTCAGTCTGTCCATGTGGTACCAACAATCATGCCCTGGTCAAAATACTGGACGGCTCTATGAACATAATTCAATATTACATCCGACCTGTGTGCACGGGTTATACCTGAATCTCTATATGTCTGGGGTTGTCTATGTACTTCTCAATGAGCAGCCTGTCATCTCCAAAGCTGGATGCTGCCTCCTGAGAGGAGAACCGGAAACCTTCCCTGTGACAGCGCAAAGATACAATGATTACAGCACATTAAAACATGGCAAATACTAGCATCATTCTTTCCAGTGGGCTGGAAGTAGTGGGAAAAGCAGCGGTTAGAATAAAGAGTAGAATAAAAAGCTGATTTGTAAATCTGAAGTATTCTTGTGTTTCTAAAACACAATTGGTGTAGACAAACCTCTAACCACATTTCATAATCAATGATGCCTTTTCTTACCAGTTTAGCTTTACAGTTAGTAGCTGCTTCAGTGATATGTTCAGCCATAGTGGAAGTTCTAATAGTAGTCTCAGCATTCAGTAGTAGTGATTGTACTTA
Source organism: Mugil cephalus (assembly GCF_022458985.1). NCBI lineage: Eukaryota > Metazoa > Chordata > Actinopteri > Mugiliformes > Mugilidae > Mugil > Mugil cephalus. The sequence continues at coordinate 24,888,152 of NC_061782.1, forward strand.
TATTTGTAATAGATGACTTTGCAGTAGTACAGTTTACATCATTTAAGTAGTGCAAGCAACAATAATAAAATCAGTCCCCTTTTCTACATTTTGTTTTACCTATGATTTATTATGTTTTTTTTTTCTCTTTCCATTTGGTTACCCTTGGTGAACTGTAAGGCCTAATGTACATTAGGTATGTAACACAGAGAAAAGGAATACCTCGTCTCCTCGTCATTCCAGGCAATCCTCATTCCTTTCCCTCCTCCCCCAGCAGATGCTTTGATCATCACTGGGTAGCCTTGTAACACAATGGCAAAGGTGCTTTTGTAAAAGGTGCAGGTCACACAAGCAGAGTTTTGCAAGAAAATGTGTTTCATGCATTTGTAAGGAATATGCATGGCATATTATTTTATCTTATCTTAAACACACACTATCGCTGCAACTGTCTGTCAAAGACAGTAAACAAATTAGAAACTGTAATAATGATTATTTGGGTCAGAGAATTAGAGGAGTGACAGGGTCAGATGGAAATGGCAGTAATAGGAGTAAGGGTGACTGGACATTTTCAGCTTTTAGAAAAGCAATGACTTACCAATGTCTTGTGCAATCTTCACAGCATCTTCAGCAGTCTGACACAGAGGAGTTATGTTATAGTTACCATGATGAGCCAAAACAAAGTCTTAACTAATACAGTAGACTACCTGACTCAATGCTTTGAGCAACATTGAGCAGTTTTCATCCTAATCACTTTTTCTTTTGTAAAACCAAAAAATAAAGCTTTAAGACAATAAGATGAAGTAACTATGTCCTGTAAACATGAATAGCTGCATGTCTCTCTTAGTTCATTCATTTAGACATGAGCTTTCCTAGTTGAAACGGTACAGGTATTAGTCAAAGTGCAAGCTGACAGAGTTGCATGCATGTCTAAGTTCAAATTGTGTTGCAGCTGTTTCCAGTAGTACTAGAAAACAACCAGTGTTTATGAACACTACAGTCAGTGTCTCCTGTGATGTGGTGTCATGGTGATGAGCTCTAATCCAGACTGAAGATGTTCAACACAGGTCCACACATTTCTGAACACTGACACAATTTTCATTTTTCACAATTCACTATCACTATTACACTTAATGAATAATTGATATGGGTTTTCAATGCACCCACCTCCCACCACCACCTCACATTTAGCTGTTAGCTACACACATCTATCGCTGTGTATGTGTGCTCATACCTTGACAACTCCATCAAATCCTGGGATAGTGTTGACCTTGGCAGCCTTAGCAATCAGCTTGCTCTCAATTTTATCCCCCATTGCCTGGATGGCATGAGTGTCCGGGCCAATGAATGCCACGCCATCTGCTGCCTAGTAACAAAATAATACCACGAGACAATCCAGTGTATTATAATTATAGCACAGAACAAATAGCATACACTCTGCCCCATCACAGAGCTAGTCCTTCTGAGCTTACAAAACACAATGTGTATACATTACACACTTTAGTAAGAGCAGAAAATACAGTAGTTTATTGTTTAGTTAACATTGTAATTGGCAGCAAATGTACAATGCAGGTCTCACTGTTATTTGTTTGTATGTTTAATTCTATTAAGAATATTAAGCTGAGTTTTGGAATTCATCTCTACAGCAAGTCTGGGACTAATAAGGGTCTGCCGAGATGACCACTTCCCACCATAAAGGACTCTTGCGTGTAAGTCCCTATTCCCCAAGAGAGATATTGCACATCCCTCTAAAACAAAGACTGAGAGGAGGACCCCAGGCTGGAGGCAAAGGCCTGGTTTCCTCCACCCACAATAACTCCAAGGACCTCACGAAATAAAAGGGACTTCCTTCCTTTGTCCACTGCTCTGAGCTGATGTTTTTACCATTTTTAATTGAAAATCTTTGATTTTTTTCTACATTACAAAAATGTTTTCTAACCATTCAGCAAGTTGTTCTATGCATCCTTTTCTTCTTCCATATGGAGTAGTTTTGATGATTATGCTGAAAGCACAGGTTATAGCCAGTAATAAAAATCAAGAAGCCAAGGTTTCATTTCCGTTTTGATACTTGTACTACAACAAGTCTTGTGGGAACAGTAGTCTGAAGTCTCTTGTCCGGTCAGCAGGATTTTTTTCAAGCCTAATAGAGAAATGTGTGCTTTGTATAGCTATCCGACTTCAAATACAGCGGAACTAGAGCATTATTTCACATCTGCCTGCTCCACTAACATTGTTCAGGTTTGCTAATGTTCACCTTCGTTTACTACGCTGAGAGCTGTTGTCAGATAACATTTTAAACCCACAGCTCTACACCAGAGACAGCTAATTAAGAAAGATTGGATCCTTTTTGTTGTTTTTCCTTCAACAGTCACTTCACCATTTTATTCTCTAATAAATGGCCTTATTTATCCAGTACTGTATAGCAATAAATTATTTTTTCACTATTTATGACTAGACGGTGGTATTATGCAATTATTTGAGGCAGGAGACTGAGGCCAATTTACAATTACTGTTTATGAGATTGACTGAATTATTTCTATCAATCAAATGTCCAAGGCATATATGGATCGAGTTCTAAATATTCCAGTGAGTGCAAATATGAATAACCAAAGTGTAGAGAACTTCTTCAGAGAGCCCAGAGATCTTGGGCTTAAATATTTAAGTCTCCATGAATGTAATCCACACAAGTATGAGATGCCCTTTTTACTTTACGCATTCTCTAAAGGGAGACCAGAATTTTAAGGGTATTTAAGGGCTATTTATTTTTTAACAAGATAACTCAGACTGCTCAGACTCAGACCCTAACCCTAACCCAAATCAGCAACAACTGCATTTCTTAACTGAACAAAAACTAATTTCACTCGACAGCACTTTACATTTACCGCTTTGTAGCTTCATGGTAAAGTATAAACTACTGTATGCATTACTCACCAGTCGCTTTGCAAACTCTTTATTTTCAGAGAGGAAGCCATAACCAGGATGAACCTATGACGAGAAAAAAGATCAATTGTTTATTTCTAGGTATTGTTTTTGTATCTTTTAATAGCAGCATCTTACTACATTAATACTTTAATGTTTATTATTTTAACTTATTAAATTTTAACTTATTAATTATTACTTTAACTACAGATTATTCTATTTACAGCTCTGTGTATTTAAACATAGTAAGAGCTTTCTGAACCCTTACTGCTTGTGCTCCAGTAGCTCTGATGGCATCCATGATGGCATCCATATTCAGATAGCTCTTACTGGTGGGGGCGGGGCCAACACAGATTGCCTCATCAGCCATCTTTACATGAACCTAGACACACACGTAAACATGGATATTCAGCTCACCAACACAGTAGCAACTGAGACACAGACTCACACAGTTACTGCCCATCCCAACTGTCTGTGTCCTGACAACATGCACAAAAGAATAAAAAATGTAATTATTAAATTTCTTAAAGTCACCAGACATATGATGATATCAAGCAAAACATTCTGTTGCTTTTGTATATTTCAGCAAGTTGCCAACATTCATTAAGGTTTTCACCAAGGTCATATATGTTTTCCCACTGTCAAAGAAAAGGGAAACTGTGGTACACTGATCCAGTGTTACACTCTCCTGAACAGATGTCCTATTTCCAAAGGGAAATACGAAAACAAAAAGAGAAGAGAACATGCAAATTATAAATAAACTATTCATTTAAAATGATTTCAAAGCTCAGTAACATTCATTAATGGTAGCATTTTCTTGTTTGTAGTAACATATTATTATGGTACTTATCTCTACATTGGATGTGTGATCACACATAAATACTAGTAGTACTGGTAGAACAATAGCCCTGATCTTTTCAACTGCTTTGGGGTTTGCTGGGTGCTCTCCTCTCCGAGGAACTATGCAACACTACTTAGGGGTCATGACCAACAAGGTATTAAGGACCCCTGCTTCCATAATTCATTCTTTTTTGATTTAGTGTATCTAGCAGAGCATTGAAGTGATTTCGTAAAAGTTACAATTCTTCAACATAACTCCAACATAACCCTCTCAGTTCCAGTCGATACTGTGTGAAGTACTCAACACAACTGACTACAGTCCACCTAGTATTTTAGTGGTCTAATTACATAACCAACAGCGCACAAGAATAAATGCTTTCAGATACATGGCTGTTATGACATAGGCTACGCACAGATCCATTGTGGGAGTATTAACCAAGCTGTGGCCACAGTTTCACAGTAGATAGAAAAAAATGGAACTTCTTCCTGAAAACAGGACCAGTTTCCTGTATGAACATAGAGGATGACTCACAGCACAGGAGTCCACATCACTGTGAACAGCTACGGTCTGGATGCCCATCATCTTACAAGTCTTCATCACCTGAAGGGAAAGCACACACATTTAATAGGGATCCAATCCTTTTTTGCTCTACAGTCAGTCTAAACTCACTGATGCGAAATGCAAGAACGTTTGTGGCCTAGTTGATGACTTTTGTAACAAGTCTCAGTTTTTTCTTTACAAGCTCCTCTATATATTTTTTAACAGACTCAAAAGTAGTGACAGGACAACTCACAGATTTGGACATAGACTTGGTATCAAAGGCCATTTTACATTCCTAGTCTGAGGTCAAACTCCAGTTAGTTAATGTGTTCAACTGTGCCCAACCACAGATTCAGTTGAATAGGCACTACAGTGTACAACTGTACATTAGTCAATCTTACCCGGCAGGCAATCTCTCCTCTGTTGGCAATGAGAATCTTATCAAAGGTCTGTGTATGGAAAAATAAACACTATTAGCACTGGCTATCATCGAAACAGTGAGGACTTTTAATCAGAGCTGCAACTCAGAGACTTTATTCTCATTCTCTTGAGCAAGGCATTTAGTTTCAGACATCACACTGTCTCACAGACAACATTTTCAACAATAAGCTATACATTACCTTTTCACTGGGATTATGAACGGTGGAATAGTGAACCCTGCAATGTGCTGTACAGCATCTGGAGTGAAGTGAGGCATTCTGCAAAATGCACACAGACACACCACGTGATCATTAATTTGATTTATATTAATTAGTGTTACTGTAACTCACTCAAGATCTGAAACTGATTATTGATGTATGTGTGTTGTAACCAAAAAATTAAATATGCAACACAAACTGCCTGTATTATCAAGAGTAATAAACTAGTAATATTGCAGTATTTTTCTTATGCTTCATCCAAATTAGAAATACAGGGACAACAACAACAACAGTTATTATGTTTTAGTTTAAAAATTGGCTGTTCTTTCAGGAACCAGTGTCATCAGAAGACCTACAAGCTATTTCTTGGATTTCTCCTCTCAGGCGAGGTTCTCTGGACACTGCTCATAATGTGCAGTGTTTATGTTCATCCACATCCATGTTGATCCCCATGACAAACATGCTGACAGTAGTACAATGTACAGCAGGGGTGTCAAACCCATTTTAGTTTGGGGTTCACATCCAGCCCAATTTGATCTCCAGAGGGCCAGACCAGTAACATAACAGAATAAAAACCTGTAAGAGTCATTTGTTTTAGTGCAAAAAGAGCAAGTAAACTATTAGAATATTTATATTTATCTTTAAAACAATGAAATTAAAAATAAGTGCAATTTGGGCTCAATGCGGTCTGTGATTTAGTCGAGGGTCTCAGTGTTGTGTTCTGTCCACTTCTCTGACTAAAACAGTGGATAAATTGGGGGTGTTAATATTGCACTTCAAAAAAAATCATGCCGTGGACCAGATTAGACCCTCTGATAGACTTGCAGAATTGGTGGACTCAAGCATTCTGGTCTAACACACAACAAGAAGACACAATGAGTCTCATGGAAGAATCAGATTCACTGTAACAGTCCAAATACAATGACCGATGCCTCTGCATTTTGAGGTCTTCTCAGCTGCCTCAGCTGCTGTGTTTTTCATATCACTGGTGTCAGCCCTGAGGGAGCCAATAAGGTATAATGTATGAACTCCTAACTTATGAAGAGTTGTCCTGGAGAACTTCCTCAAGTACTGTTATATGAGAGACAAAAAAAATCCAGTCATCCACCACTTTCCATTCTGCTTCTGTTCATTCAACTGTTAAAACTGTTGAGCACTACTTCCATGGCTTCTAGTTATCCTTTACTTTTAGACGGCCACCCCAGGGAGCTTGACTTGGTATCGCGCGCAGTGCATCATGGTACATGTAGGCAGTGCAATAACCGCTGTGCAACCGGGACAACTCCAAAAACTCAGCTTTCACCGCCAGTATACCACACACGGAGGAGTTTCTAGTGTCTAATCAGCTGATACTATCGTCATCTATTACATCGATGGTGACTGGGAAGCAACACGAAAATTTGGGGACTTTAATTGTTAAGCCCTGCAGGGGTGCATGCCTGGACTAGTGTTATTGATAGCCGTTGCTGCAACTTCACGTTCCTTTTCCCCTTCTAGTCTTCAGATATAATAAGTGAAGTAACTGAAGAAAGAACGAGTTAGTTGTGGGAACAAAATAAGTTTCCGGTGGGTTGCTAAATTATTTAATGACATAGCAGATGCTCTATGCACTCGTTTGGAGGACAGGCTGTCGCTCTAGATAACGTCAAAGTTGCACTCGGAATACTCCGACTAAGGACAAGACACACAGTATCATTTACAGTTTAACAATTTCCACTACGTTGTTACATTTTTCCATATATGATGAGAAACCCATGTTTAACCTATCTTGCGTCTTGTCCTGTGAAAAACTTTCAGTACCGCCTGACTTGTACACAGCAACAGTAACTGTCACGGCTTCTGAGTGATGTTAGTAAATGCACAGCAGGCGTGTTTATCGAACTCGCCCTCACTCTGTGGTCAGCTCACTGCTCACCTTCACTGCCAACAGCAGCCTCCTCAGGGCTGGAGCGAGGCTGGGCGCCGCCATGTTGCTGCTAAACGGTCATCCACTGGTACGTCATGACGTACCCTGGTGGTAAAATAGGCGTCAACTATGACGTCTTTTTTTTTTTTTCTTTTTTTTCTTTATTGACAAGTAGAAACAGAGGGACATGAGTTAGGTAGCATGTCCCAAACACGATAAGGCGTTTTTACAAAAGATAATAAAAACGGGGTACATGCTATACGTTCAAAATTGATCTTGTAGTTAAATTGTTAAAGATTAAAAATATATTACCATTTTATTTATGCTTAAGGTAACTAAACACAGACGAGAAAAATTATACTGATGAACTAACGAACCTTCACAAAAGGACTGGCTTTCATCATACTGCACACCTGAGAAAATTTTGTACAATGTCAGGAGAAAATGTGAAACACACAATGGAATTTGGGGCTCATTTTTAGCAATATCAGCTTGGTTTCATTTGGCTTTTTCTTTATCTCTAACAAGGACTGAGTGATGTACCAATCCATGGCCAGGATTTTGTTCTTCTTCTTCCTCTTCTATATGTCTCAAATATTATCATGAAATATTTTTGGAAAAATATTTTTTGTGTGTTTCAAACGGTGTGGGAGCATTAGACAGACGCAAACAAATACAAATTATATTCATCTTATTTATTGTTTACAAGTTCCTGACAGTTTCAATATGTTAGTTCTCAACATTGTCAGTATCAAAGTTTGGACCTCAACAGGACAGTGCATGTGCAGAGGGGAGCATGTGGGTTTGGAGAACGGCTCAATATTTGGCAGAGTTCAATGTGTCATCACAGACAGTGAGATGATCAACACCAGCAGCACTCATGCATCCACCATTTTAGACAGTAGATACTGTACATGGAGATAATGCTTCTCCTGGTCTTCTGTGTACCCTCACATTAGCAGGAGGAAGATTAAGCTGGAGGCTGGACTCATCTGACAAACAGAATCTTCTTCCAGTTCCTGACTGTCCAGTTCTTTTATACTTGGGCCCAACGATGCCAGGCTAACCTCTGTCTCTCATTGATCAGGGGCTCTTGACAGCCTTGTAGGACCTAAAGTCATGATCTCCCTGCACATGTGGATCAGGATGCAGTCATTTCTTGCTGAAGAAACCCTTGGACATTCAGATCTTGGTTTGTCTTCCAAGCTGTTAGTTCGTCTGTATTTCTGCACAGTGGATCCAACTGCTGAAGGACTGCATCTGGACTTCCTGGCAGCCTTGTGACAGTTGGACCCTTCCTGACTCAGAGCCATTTCTGTCTCTGTACTGGCTTAATATAGACACGAAGCACAGGCACAGAAAAACGTGTTTTTTAACAAAAAGCACAGCCTTCATTAGTGGATCAATACTAATTTTTTTTTATTATTATTTATTTATTTTTTTTGTATTTTTATGGAACCAATCAATTTTAAGATTTTATGGCTGTTTTAGGATATGTTTAAGATTTTGTCTGTGACTGTACTAAAAGAAATTACCCATGAAGACCTAAGAGTGATTCATAATACAATATTTCGTGTGCATGGGATGTCTGAAAACTTTTGGCACAGTGGCTTTATGGTTAGCACTGCCTCCTAGCAAGAAGATCTGGGTTCAAGTCCAGCTCATCCAGTTTGCATGTACTCCCTGTGTCTGTGTGGGTCATGCTGGTTGGGATAAGCTCCAGCAACTCCTGTGACCCCAGTGAGGATAACAGGTAGTAAAAGATGAGATAGAGAGAGACTCCCATTTTATTCTTAAACTACTTCCTTTCAGCCTATGTGCATTTAGAAATGTAAAACTTTCCAAATAAAATAACCGTATCATAACCTCCCATTCCTGTTGGTTAATCTTAACCTCTCAAACATAATTTGAGGTGTGTTATCCACATTTTTCTTCTCAACTTCATTGACACTGAAAGTGTAGTCAGGACACCTCTAAAACACAGTTTTATTTATTTATTTATGGGGGAGTATGCCATACCACCACAGGTCACTTATGTCAAACATAGAAATTCCTAGTATTTTGGTAGAAAATGCTCAAAATGTTTGTGTCATAAATCATAGGCTGTAGATTTATGGTATGCGAATGGCTCTGTACTCTAGTCCTTCTGTGCATTTGACTTTTTTTTAGTTTCCTTGTACAGTAACTCTTTTGACCTCTAGTGGGGCAAAATTCTGTGGAGTCAGAATTGTTGGAAGGCTCTGAAATAGGACGAGGGTCTGAGAGTGGGACACAGATGATGGTGCTCTTTGGCAGGTTACTGCCTAGGTAATGTATCATTGTTTTTGGACAATTCCTGTACTCTATGAGGAGGGACAGACACTCCTTTTACATTGAAACACTGGATCCTGTACAATAAATAAATAAAACATTTGAATTATGATGAAAGACATTAGTTATAAAAGGCACTTTTCTACCTATTAATTGAAGCTCTTTACAGTCACAGTGACACATCTACCCATTCAGTTATAGTGTCTTGCTCAAGGACACTTTGATCTGGAGTTTCAATCTATTGAATCAATTCTGTTGACTTGAATCTATATATTCACCCCACCCATTTTTTGCACTATTCAACTCAGGGTTGTATCAGCCACTTTATGTATATTGTCATGCGTTATTTCATGTTTGTCTTTTTAGTCTACTTTGTACATACAGGATATATTTTTATATTTTATATATTCTCAACGTTTACCCATTTTGTTTACATTTTTTTGTTTTGTTTAGTTGCTGCACTGTAGGCCTGTGAGGATGTCAGAATTGACAATAAAGTTGACTTGACTACTGATAAAAAGAATCACCTACCAAGTCACAGTGGACCAATGCTGGTTTTGTTATTATAAAAAGTGGAACTTTCAACATGCCATTGATTGTTGTTGATTGTTGTTATTATTGTTGATTGAAAACTTCCTGAACCTTGCAAGGCCATGAGTGATATTTCTGTCATTTCCAGCTTTCTCTCCGAGTGGTCATTTTACATGCAACAAGCTATAGCTGCACACTGTCTAGTAGATACACCACACTCATTGTGGCAAGTGTAACTTGGGCATGATGACTTTGATTATGCTATGGTTCTAAAATGTGCCCAGTGGGCAGCAACTAGTTAATTTGGCTCCAGGTTTATGTGTTTAAACACCACACAGTGTCTGAATGAGCCCTGAGGAACAGGTTTTTGAAATGACAGAAGTACCTCACTCCTCAAGATGAACATTTCAGTCTTCATACACCTGTCTTTCTCTTGTGACTATTTTAGCGTGCACTAACTGTAAGATAATGTTTAAGGAGAGACTCTACAGCAGCTAAATTAGCTTCCACAGTGTTCCTGCATATGCAGAGAAGGAGTCTGATATTTATTTTCTCACTACATGTTTAATATTGCTCGGATGAGTTGTGCAAATAAATCTAAAAAAAAAAAAAATCCCTTATTTTATTATTTCTGTGTGAATAACTATCGTCTCATCTTAGTCATACTGCAGGGCTACATACAAGACTACTTCCAATTGCAGCAGTACGTTACTCGAATGAGAAATGTTTCATCATAAATTAATAGACTTTATATGATCCGATTATTTCTTTCCAGGAGTGTAACAGGTTGGCATCTCTGCATGGCTCAGGTGGCTGAGGGACTTTGAGCAAGCCCCAAGAGACAGCCCACTGAGAACAAATGCATGGATCAAGTGGAAAGAAAGACTTCTTCCCATGAGGGGTCAATAGAGGGGGTACTTTATTCTATTCTTTTCTAAAATACATAAAACCTTTGATATTATAGGATTATTGGGACCCACTGTATATGGAGCTGACTGAGCAGAGAGCATGGAGAGAACCATGAGACCAAAAGGGGATTCTCTGTACAGAAAGTTTTGAACAATGATAGAATTATAGCTGATTTATTGTGAAGTACCTGCAGGAGGTTTCTGACAGCAGCAATGACAGCAGTTTCATTTCAGTTCATCTTAAAGCAGTGGTCAAATTGGTAATCTGAGGGGAAAAAAAGGAGATTGATCATTTCTATGGTGAAAAAAAGCCAACTGCATTTCTTGGACACGTGGAACTAAGATCAGTCTTTACCAGAATGAACAAAGGAAGGAAAAAAGTGAAAAAACATGAACAAAAACTACACCGTAAATAAAATAAAATGAATACAAATTTAAGATATTTTTGAAGGAAAATACTGTTTTAATTTGAATACAGAAATGTTTTTGTTTAGGACATCCGTCACAGAAATGATTAGCAAGCAACCTTACAGTGGAGGTGAAAACTGTAACTGCAATGAAAACAATGTATGACCAATTTACTAAAGACAATAAAATTAAAAGAGCATAATTGCCATTCAGGAAAAAAACATGGATGCTGATGACTGTGTATGGCTTTCATTGCTCAAATATGTGTACGTGTGTTGCTGTTGAACGTCCACTGCTACTTAATTGGTTCTCTTTGGCCTGAACGATCATGTCATTTTATATCTGTCTGCCATATATTTATTTGAGGTCAAAGGAGAACAAGAGCTAGAGTATGGACTCAGAGCTAGGGTCAGAAAGGATGTGTTTAATAAGCTAATTATATTAGTAAATGAATAGACTCAATAATGTTAGGTATATAAAAAGCATTTAATTCAAATTCTTTGTTCAGCATGGATTAAACAATGCTCAGATGCTTGAAATGCAAATTGTCCGGTTACTGTACATGTTAAAGTAGCTTAGTTAACAAGGAGGACGGAGTTTTTATTCTACAGTTTCTTTTAAAAACCTCTGAATGTCCTCCCCTTTTATTCTTTTAACTTCTGCGACAAAATTGTAAACTCTGCAAAATAGTGTCAATTAATTAAAAATATATAATGTAAAATTGTGTTAGCATTTGTCTTGCAAAATAAAGCAAATTTAATATTTGACTGCAATAACTGAATCATTTTCTTGACATTTTACTTTTCATTTTATGTAAACTGTTTGGAGTATGCAGAGAAGAGAGAAGATGTATCGATGATTTCACTCCTGACAGAAGCAATGACATTAACACACAGGAACACAGCATAACTGTGCTCACATTCAGCAAATGCATTCATTGGACAGCATTTCACCATCATTCAGCAAGATAGCTAAATAAATATCCTTGAGTGGTCGATGACCTGATCACAATCTCACCCATCTGCATTCCAGTTGGCAAAGAATAAAAGGTTTCTTCTACGTGGAAGTAGCGTAGAAGCATGGAAACATTGGTGGTATGAAAGATTTTTTGAATTTTATCGATCACATAATCTGGGAGACATCTGTCCAAAATTCATTACACATCAGGACAACCGTACACCCAATGGTAAAAAAAAAAAAAAGTCTTTAGCTACAAGAAGAGTCTTGTAACAGATGCAAAGAGACCTTATCTCAACATCATGGGGTCTGGTTTTACATGCAGGAAGAAGCAGAAAGAAAAAAAAAAGAACAAAAAAAAACTGGACAAAGGAGAAGTGGTCCTGTATTAAAGACAACCTCAGCAAAATATTGATCTGATTTAGTTTTTCTAATCCAAATTGTGTCTGATATTTATAAATGAAAACATCCTGCCTTTACTTTTGCCGATATGTTCTACTACTGTAAGCGTTCATCCATGGCACTGTTGTGAACCTAAATTCCTTTTATTTTTCTTGCGCTGACAATTCAAAACTCAAAACTCAAAACTCGATTCCCAAACCTTTGCTGGAGCAGTTCAAGAATAGTTTAAATGGCAAAACAAATACATTCTACTCCACCCTACGCTCCTACACTAAATGATATAGTGGCCCTCCATGTCTGAAAAAAAAAACAAAATGCACTTCTCAAATCTGGTTGTAGTCAAACACAGAATTAAGCCAGATACCATACATGCTATTTTAACTTTATAAGGTCCCTGAAAATGCCAGAGGTCAAATGCTTCACTGGCAACAAGAGGAAAAATCATTTCCAGGATAATGAGTACGTCGGCTTTATTAAGCTTTAAGCATTAAGTTTTGGGACTGATATGGGTCAGTCCTGTGTTGGAAAAGTCAGACTAAAGACAGACTGTTGGTGAACTGTGTACATCCAAATATATGCACATAAGCCTGTATAAATGTTGCTCAGAAATCTGAGTGAGCATTTGATTAATTGTATTTTTCATCAAATCTCAACATCTCACCAATCTATAGACTGTTTTTCTTGTGTATGTCCTAAGGTTGATAAATCTGTTAGTTATAAGGATAAAAGAACACAGCAGTTGTAAGAATGTCCAAAGCCATTTAGAAAAACCGGTATACAATATTCAGTACAGTCGACATAAACGCTTCATAAAAACATCATCGGTGAAGTCAAATTACTTGTTTTAATGCCTTTTTTTGATAACTGTGACTTAGTGTTGGTTAATCAGAGGATTTGTGTTTTGTATGGTGGACCATCAAGGCATACAGGTTCATCGGGAGTTACAGCATGTGAGCTACAGTGACTGTATGTTGGTGTGAGTTAATAAACATTTTACAAAGACGGATTGGATGAACGTTGTCTGGACTGAAACACTGGAACAAACTTAGATCTGGCAACACAACTTTAAAAAGATGTTTTCCCTAAAGCAAAAAGAACACAAACATGCTCCATGACCATCTAACAGCGGCTTGGAAGTGCTGACCACTGTTCCAACATTTCAACCGTGTGAAATTGCTTTCTCAGATGTAGGGCCTATTAAAACTTTGCTGCCCCAATTCTGTCTCTGTCTAAAACTTGTTTTACGCTTATTAAGGTCCATGTGCCCCCCTCTGTTCTTGACTTCTCATAGCATTTATGAGTCCATTCAACTTGGGTTCATTCCACTTTCATTATTATCAGAAACAGTATTATATTGACAAAGTTAATACATTTGGAACTCTGTCACTCCAGAGGTAAATATAATTTGGCTTTTGTAACTAAATATTGTCAAAGTAGGTATCAGATTTCTATAGACTAATGTCAAATAATAAAAAATATATGCTGTGAAATAAGTGGCTGCATAAGTATTCACCACTTCAAGTTCAAATACTTTGTAGATGCAGCTCTGGCACCAACCACATTGACTCTGTGAGGCTAGGTCTAAAGAGGAAGAAACCTTAATTAGGTCTTAAAACCATCCCCCTTGTTGTCTTTAAGCCATGTCTGTGCAGACTTCGGTGTATGCTTCAGATCATCGTCACCATGGAAAATGGACCAAAGACAGAAGGTCCTCCAGGCTTTCCCTACATTTGGCTGCATGCATGTTACCCACTAGCTTCTCATGCAGTCCAGGGCCAGCTGCAGAATTATTCCTACAGCATGATGTTGGGTTTGTGGTGATGTGCAGTGTTTGGGGTCTAGTGTCTAATCTGAAGGCCAGAAAACTCCATTTCGGTCTCCTAAGACCAAAGAACCTTCCTCCCTTGCACAACCTCTCATTTATCCAGTGCAGAAGCTTTTAACTTCTTCAGAGTAGTCATAGATCTCCCTCTCTAGGTTCCTTTCTATACCATCACTCAGTTTGAAACGGCAGTTGGGTCTAGGCAGATTCACCCTTGTGCCACAGTCTGTCATTTCCTAACGATGGATTTAATCCCGGGGTATGTAGAATGACTTGGTTATTTTCTTTTTTAATTATACCCTTAAAGGATTATTGACACAATGACTGCACTCAGCTGATCTCCAGTTCGCTAACCATGAGTCTATCGCAACAAGTCTATCGTTGGACCTCCACTGAATACTTATGCAATAACTCATTTAACATTATACTGTATATGTTTAATTAGTTGACATTACTTTGTAGAAATGAAATTTGTTTTCATTTGCACAGTATAAGTTTTTGTAGTTTTTGGTAGGAAAAAAAGAAAAAGCCAAAGTATATTGCTCATAATTCCATTTATAAAAACAATAAAAGGGGGAAGCATTGAAGGGGATTAATACTTTTTATAGGCACTGTAAATCCTCTCCAAAGCCAAACATCTATAGAAGAGAAACAAAGCTCCACCCATTAGCTAGACATACTCATAGGTTTGGGGAGGCAGGGAACACTGGCTATACCAGCTGACAGTGGATGAGAGGCGAGGAACAACGTGAACACGTCACCAATCAATCACAAACATCTGACACTTAGAAACAGGTAACCGTTTGTCTTCGCAGTTTTGAGATGCCAGTCAACCTAACCTGCATGTGTTGAGAACGGTGAGAAGAAGCGGAATCCCCTGCAGAAAAACATTGCTCCCTTACGCCCATGGTTCAAATCCTGCTTGAAAGGACTTCCTGTACTCGTGGATGGACAGTATGGGTATCACTTCAAACATTAAACACTTTTCCAAACTGTACAACAATCACAACTGTGTACACCTGTACACAACTCTTTGTTCGTTGATTCACTGATACTGGATGCTTAGATTCAGTCAATATTCAGATCCACCTTTCACTGGTACATCATTTGATCTAAGTAAAATAGCAGAGGTCTTGCGTATTATTTTGGACACATTTCAATATGACAGCGACGTGTGTATGATGTGTAGCAATTCTGGAAACCTTGTCTGGACTAAATTGTAACGGGAGACTAAAGAGATGCTGACAATAACCCACTGATAGTAGAAACATGATCAGTATAAAGAAGGATGTGTTTCAGTACACCAATCACATAAACACTTTTCAACTGCTCACTGTCAACTGTTTGTTATCCTAGGCATCACTTTGCAGTCCTTGTCCAATCCAATAGCAGTATGCTGTGTAGGACCTCCATTCTAACAGCAGAATTACAACTTTCTAACAAAGTACAAATTCATTTGTTTAAAGCATACATAGATCTGAACTGGTCCATACTCCACGCTATGTGCTGGCTGCTTTGGAACTGCAGTGTTACCATGCGCACATTGATGCAGTGGGATTAGGTTAACTTCTAACAATAACTCCTTTCGATCAGTATCAATTTAGCCCTTGAATTTGCTTCACCTAGATGGAGCCCTTAAATAATCTCTGGAGTCTCTCGCTAGAGAGGTCATCATGTACACACACGCCTTATTAATATTTTTTTTTTATCATCAAGCAAAGCAGTTCCCAACATCATCTGGTCCACGTGTACAAACTCCTCTGTTGGTACAGGTTAGTCATCTAAAAACTGACAACTTTAGCTTTTTTTTCATTTAGTTTCATGTCCATAATGATGGAATACTTCTTGTCCTTCCTGACATCATTTCAGATGTTATTTTATATTTTGGTCCACGCGTAGTGACAATCTCTGAGTTTTTCATGTGAGATGCGGTAAAAATCCTCAATGATCGCAGACCATGCCAAGAATGACTGATGTTGAACCATACAACTGCTCTTTCTAGGCCTCATCGGGGTCCGACAGTTTAATGCTTGATCCTCATGTCCAGATTCACAAGTTCCTCAATATTACGTGACATACTCCTCATCATCACTAGGTTCTGATTTGATGTGTTCAGGCTGAAGTAGAGGAAAGTTTGGAGCTGTAGTCCTGGTACAGACATACCACTCCTTAATATTAGACAGCTGAGGTAAGGCTGGGTTGACAGAGCGCTGGCTCCTCCGTGGGGTCCGGCCACTCTGCTGCTTCTGAGTCAGTTGACTCTTCAGGCCCGACAGAGAAAGATCAAGAGGCATTGCTACTGGAGATGAACTCCGCAGCAGCAGCTTATGGTCTACTTCACTGGCTGAGCTAATCTCCAATTCATGGTTGGACAGAAGAGGAAAACTTGAGTTTTTGTTGGCAAGCGATGGAGAGAGGCGGTTTATTTTAAGGTCAAGGGGCTCGAAGACAACCTGATGATGTTGCTGGAGTTGGTGATGAGGGATGGAGTCGTACAGGTCCTGGGTTTCAGATGTGGGTGACAGCTTGATGTGAACCTTCATGTGTTTGCGCAAGGAGCTGGGGTGGGTGTAAGACTTGGTGCATCCCAGTGCCTTGCAGTCGTAGGGCTTCGAGGCTGTGTGGACTTGAGAGTGCTTCTTCCGGTCGCTGCTGTTGGCGAAGCGCCGCTCGCAAAACTCACACTGGAATGGCTTCTCACCTGTAAAACAAACAACCTCAGCTTCATCACATTCAAACAGAATAACATGACAACATGTTTTTAAGTATGCTGTATGTGATTAGTAAAGGTTTTGCCATTTGTTGTAAAACTAGGTAAACTAGATGTCTAGGCTGGCTGACTATATTTTATAAAAAATACACTTTGATTGATATTGAGAATCCACTCGTGCATATAGAACTATTGAAATAAAACCTCAATACTATGCCTTGCAAAAAATGAGAAGAAGACTTATTTGTTCAGCAACTTAAATGACGTATATATTTGTTTTTATCCAAAAAAAAGCTAAAGAAAGGAAACTGGACTTTCTTGACAGGGTTTCTCAAAGGTGAAACATTTGGGTCAAAACCTAAGTGGTTCCTATAATCTGCAGGTTTCCTCTATGTCCTCTCATACTCCCGCACTAGTCAAAGGGTGCTAGTCCAAAAGTGCGTGGCAGACCCCAGGTCAGGGTACATCTGAAAACGCCAAAGAAAAGCATCTGTCTGAGAACCTTAACCTTTTAATATATTCATGTCAAATGTGGGCAACTCTATAAATAGGTGGAAAACCAAAAATGGCCATTAAATAGTTTCCGCAATTTCCTGTTTATGTTTAACATAGAATGGTCTAGAAGTCAGAGAACACATCTGCCACATTTTCAAGTTAAACCTTTAAGGTTTATAAAGGCAAAGTATTTCAGTTTTAAGGTGGGTGTTGGTAGGAGTTTACTATGCTGGAGAATTTGACTTGTTAGGGCATTTCAGGTGAAAATATCCTTTGGAAATACCGTGATTTCAACTTCCCAGTTCAAATGGATTGCACCATAAGCCCAAACACACCCTAACAATTTGAAGAAATACTTGCACTCTGAAAAGGATCAAGGAATGCTTACTGTCATGGACTTTCCTCCCCAGTCACCTGACCTCAACCACACAGGGTCACTTGAAGACTGTCAAAGGAAAGCACTGACATCTCAAGCTCTTTGTAACGTTGTCAGACCGTACTGGGAGATCATGGGTTGCCAGATTTAATGCGGACTTATGAGGCCCATGCTGTCATTAAAGCAGAAGGGGGATAAACTCAAAACTAAGACGTACTGAGATTCATTTTTCTGAGAACAAACTTTTTACTTAAATTGACGTTTGTATTAAGACAATTTGTTGTAAAATTGCAAAAATTGCAAATATCTTTGTATCTTATATTAGTATTATTTTATTATGACACAACTGAATGTGTTGGGAGATAACAGGCATGCAGATTATGTTTGAAAATCATAACCATAATTTTTGGCAACCAGAGACATGAGTTTAGCTATAAATAGTTCCCTGAAAAGCTTCACTACTATCGTTTGGGATTCTCCCTTGTGGTTAACACAGGGTAGTAATTACTAGATGAACAACAATTTCGTCTTTGTTTTAAAAGATCTACAGAGAAAAGGTTACGAAAGGAACAATTTCAGTTTGAAAGCAACAGCAAGACGAAATTGCACCCACCTATTTTAGAATTTTAGAGTGATAAAAGGAGGGGTTGCATCTTAAAATAAACAAACTATTAAGTAGGAATATTCTGTATCAACCGATCTGACTCCAAATCTGATTTTAAATAAACAAAATGTCCTCCCCTGGAGATTCATCAAGATTTTTATCTTCTTAGTATTCTTCTAGATCATATGTACACTGTGCGACTGTAGCGAGTGCAGTAAATAGTGCTGTCAAAGCTAATGTAGCGAGGAGAGGAGAGGAGAGGAGAGGAGAGGAGAGGAGAGGAGAGGAGAGGAGAGGAGAGGAGAGGG
The DNA here is from genome assembly GCF_022458985.1 of Mugil cephalus. NCBI lineage: Eukaryota > Metazoa > Chordata > Actinopteri > Mugiliformes > Mugilidae > Mugil > Mugil cephalus. The sequence goes on from NC_061782.1 coordinate 24,906,803, forward strand.
TAGTTTGTACCATGGCTCCAGAAAACCTGTGTTCTCTACTCCAGAACTGTTCTAATCATCCAACGCCATTAACTCTGTAACTCTCTCTGGAATATTCTTTCCTTGACGCTGTCTCTAAGAGACCTTCCTCTTCTTTTAAATGTTCAGTTTGTTGTTGTTTCGGTGCAGCCTTTGCCTCAGTGGACAGTGGACTAGTCTAAATGTATTTTTTTTATTTGTGGCATTGAATGATGATCTGCTACTACTGCCGTGTGAAAAAGCCACGGCACATCTGCACATTTCTGTCTTATTGACTTCATTTGCCAGAGTGAAGTAGTTCCACACAGCAGACATGTTTTGTCACATGATTTTGGGTCATCTTCTTTGAGCTTTGACAGCCGGCCATCGTTAAGATGGAATAAGAAGTTTTGATGGCACAGTGTATGTGGTTTTGTTTTGTGGCGGATGTAAAATAAATAATTAGAACAGATATGGCTTGGTTGAAGCCTGATACTGATCCAACATCCCTGCTGTGAAGTAAAACCGCTGAGCTGCATCCAATCCAGTCAATGACAATAAGAGATAAGAGATGAATTAGTTTAATTAAATAAGTAGCGCGTCTCAGCTGGAATGGGACACTGAACTACTAGTAGGTGACCCCCAGCCTGAACCTATCCTTCCCTCTCCCTCATAAACCAGTTGAATCCTGTCACCTTGCATGACTCCTGAGCTGCAGCTCAGATTCGTGCCTCCCGTAGGAAACAAGGGAGCACCAAGGATGAGAATGGGAACTGAGCCTATATGTAAACACTAGGCAGGGGAGGGGAGGGGAGGGGAGGGAAGGGGATGCCTAGCAGACTGAAAGCTATCCCCTATTCTCCTCTACATTGTCAGCCTCTGTCAGAAATCGTCTGTCTTTACTGGAGACACTGGTCTGTAGATCCTAACGACAGTAGGTCTCGCCCTGCCTGAAGTCGCAGAACCATGAAAGCCTACCAGTGTGCGTGCGAGTGTGAATCTTGAGGTTCTCGGAGCGGGCGAACATCTTGCCGCAGTTGGGGAATGCGCACGAAAAAGGCTTCTCCCCGGTGTGCACGCGAATGTGGTTGATGAGTTTGTATTTGGCTTTGAACGCCTTCCCGCCGCGCATACACTCGTCCCACATGCAGACATGACTGAGGGTCTCCAGCCCCGCCGCTACATGCTCGGTGGTGACGTGGTCCACCAGCTCGGGCATGGAGCTGAAAGTTTGGTCGCAGACGGACGTCGTCGCCGTCCGCCCCAGCCGCTGCCTCGGAGAAGTTCGCTCAGTCCATTTGCACACCAGCTCGGTTTTAACAACGGGGCCTTTGGAGAAATCCAGCAGGCCGTCCATCCCGCCGCCAGGACCGGCGTCGGCAACAGCGTAGATGTTAGTGGCTCTCGGCTGGGGTGGCGAGACGATGCTCGAAGCCCCGGAGTTGTTGTTCCGCAACGGAGAGACGAGGCCATTATGCCTGGCCACCACAGCCGTCCGCTTCATGCTCGGCGCAGCGGGTCGACCCGCTCCCACCGCCGACCACAGTCCCCGCTACCTTGTAAAATGAGTTAAATCAAACTGGCAACGTGTTCGCCGCCGTCCCGCTTCCTTCCTGTGTGTTTTGGCGAAAGCGAGAGCGCATGCGGCGGTGTCTGTACCCCCCGCTGTTCGACGTTAGATCCCGAGAGTCACAGCCTCCATGCTTTTATTTACTGTGAATGGAGGTGAATGGAGTCGAAGGAATACAGCGGGCCGCGACCCAACACGCTCTAGCGGTGTCCTTGTCTCCTTTCCTTCCTCCCTTCCTTCCTCCCTTCAGCCTCCCCACAAACATTTGCAACCAGGGAACATAGATTAGGAGACCCCACTGATTTATTTGTCACGTTTACATGGGCAACATAACGGCAGCCACATTGGAATGATTCTGAATAGATATGCCAGCCATTTGTGTATATGGATGCTAAATAAAAAGATAGATCAGTGTTGGTGGCAACACTGTTAGTTTGTTGCCACCATATATCTGCCTCTCCAGGAAACTCACTTGTCTCCTGATAATTATCCAGCATGGGGCAAATATGCACAGATGGAATGCAGTCCTGAAATACAGCTCTCTATACCGGGACTAGCACCCTGCAGCTGGTTCATACTTGTCCATTGTTGTACATGTTTGTTGTGGGAATGTTTGGTGATTTTCTTGGCCATCGGTACATTTTTTGAACATCTACCCTTTATGCACTACACCATATGTCCAGCACTGTTGATGATTTCATGAAAATACCATGATATGTCTTAAATATCTACAATATTTCATACAGTATTTATAGAATCTATTTTTTTTCATGCATATGCTCATATACGTATTTTAACTGATTTATTGTACATGATATTATACAAATTATATTATTACTCATATCCATATTTATTGCATTATACAGTATATATATTCTAGTACACTGCATATGTTTGTATGTCATATATGCTCTGTATATTTGTACTATATAGCCTACAGTATTAAATTAGTATTAAATATACTTTGTATATATGTATGTATTTGTACATTTTATATATAACTTCATACATTCTAGCTCACTGTACTTTTATTTTGAAATATCTATTTGTACAGTTTGAACACATTTATTTTTTTAGGGTCCTGCATCTGTTCAACTTTATAAAACTACACATGCAATCAATTTTCTTTTCTTTTCCATGATGTGTATCCCAAAATGTCTATCTCACAGTAAGTCTGCAATTTCCATTTGCTTTTTGGATGTGAAACCTGCAAAGAACCAAAGAGATAATTCCTTCAGCATTCCTGCTGAATATGTGGTGGAATATGTCTCCTTTGTAAAGACAGGCCACTGCTCGGGCCCCTGGGGCCAGTAGGGGACCCCCAAAGGCTGGCAAACCTTGAACTACAACAGTGACAGTGTGCAAGGAGCCATCTGGTGTCCAATTCATTATGAAAATAAGTTGTTCCTTTGATAGCTAGAAATAGGAAGAACAGAAAAGAAAGATGGTAGTAAATGATGATTAACAATAACACTAAACAGCTATCAACAGAATACTGCTAGCATAGCCTTTACTATAGGGAATAGAGAATTGGGGAAAATAACTTCCCCTAGCATCACATTATTTCATGTGTTCTTTCTCTGGCAGCTCATGTTAGCAAGTAAATTAAAACTGATAATATGGACAATATTTATATTCTTCTGCAATGTTAAAATGTTGAAAGGTGTGTCCAATCAGACTGCCAAGCTTGCAATGCTAAATAATACATGAAGCTGGCATGCAAATACATGTGGTCTTAAATAACTGGTGAATTTTTGTAAAATGTTGCAGTGTGTGTATTTTACTATTTGTGCACTATTATGTTTTCATGGTCCCACATTAGTTAGTTGGATCTAAAGCTAAATGTCTCTACATTGTCTCTGTTTAATGAACTTTAAATATTTAACAATGGTGAAAGCAACGGTTAAAGGAAAACAATCAATAGTTAAATTCTACGATGTGAAAACATTTTAAATTGACTTTATTAACATGTAGTATCACAAGTATCACAATATCTTTCCTCAGAAACATTGTTTGACACCAACTGAAGAGCTCTAAGGATTTCCTTTGACACAATATGCTACACTTCTCCATATCATCATATCGGTTCAGAGGTCCACCTGCAGCAGACAGAACTGCAGATGGACTCCCTCCCTCTCAGAACCATCTGAGAGGGAGGGAGGCCCCTGGAAATATTTGCCTAGGGCCCAAATAGACTTTGAAATCACTTCTGCTGTGGCAGTTGTACAATTCCCAGCCAGTGGGCAAGTCTTTTTTTTTATTATTATTATTATTTGCCATGCAACAGTGTTTGGCTAGTTGTCGGTGAATGTCAGAGTTTTAAACAGTTTCTGAATATTGTCCAATCAGCATAAAGCTGTGCTTCACGGCTTACTGTGGGTTCACTCCTTAGGGCAATTTCAATTTGGCTCCAAATTATCCAGATTGTGCTTTTACACTGCAGTACAATCTGTCTTCCAGAAGGGCTTTTCCTAACTGTTATATAAGCAGTTGATTTCTTTTCCTTCAGTTGCAGCAACAGCCAGTTAGCTTGTTATAAAGACAATCCAGTTAAATACAGGAGAACCGGCCATATTTTCCGTGAAGAGGCAACTACTCAACTATCGCAACTAAATGTCTGATTTTTTAATCATATAAGTACAATCATATTGAAATTTAAATATAAACTTACTGCATTTTTCTTTCATATTATGTGCAGTGGTTTAATTGTAAATGTTCCTTGCGCATTGTTAACCTTCACATTATCTCCTCTTTACTCGGGACATCTATAATGAAATGGGATGAACTGAATCAGATAGTTGTTTATTTTTCATGAATACTATAGTAGTTTACGTTTCATCCTCCTCACCCACTCATTTATGTAATTGGACAAAAGTCTGTTTGACCATTACCAGAATCCCTGCTCCTTTCAAAATACACTTAGGAAAGATGTGTTAGAGCCACTCAGATTTACCCACTAATGAAGTCTTAACTTAAACGTATTGAAGGCATAAAAGGATGTCTCCCATTTCAATAATCAGTGCTTATTTCAATGGAGCTGTGAAGTTTTGGAATGTGCTGCAGCAGAGTCTCAATTTTGCAGCACAGCCGTAGACAGAGCCTCAGACAGTACAAATTTTAATCATTGCTTGATACATTAAATGTATAAAGTTTTCTGCTCTGGCCTCTTATCACATCTAGTCATACCCTGCACTACAGTTTGTAATTTGTTGTCCGAACTACCAATGTTTCTGTTTTAATGAAACACTTTTTGTATATCTTGGTCTTTCTGCAACTGACTCCACTGTTGTCTATTTCTAGTCCACAACACCCCTTACTTAATCTATCTATCTATCTATCTATCTATCTATCTATCTATCTATCTATCTATCTATCTATCTATCTATCTATCTATCTATCTATCTATCTATCTATCTATCTATCTATCTATCTATCTATCTATCTATCTATCAGCAGGACTTTCAACTGTCATCCTTCTAAATTCCCTTCTAAAACTATTCCACTAATCCCCAATTTCAGAATGGTCCCAAAATATATGGGTACAAACTGCCACCGCAGCAGTTGCTTCAGCACATAGATATAACATGGGTGTATTAATATATTTTGAGGTGATAAGATGATGCACACCTTTCCATTTGTTTCCTTCACAACATTCTGCTAGTTGATCCAAATGTTCAAAGTTAAAAAGTGATGATGGACTATATCGTCTCACTAAGTACCTGAACACATCCAGTAAAACCTTCTCAGGTATGATGTAAGAGAATGAAGGAATTTACATTATCTCACCACTCTTCTCACACAAATACCCATAACTTCAGCAGCTTTAACTCATGTCTCAAGTTCTTACCCAGCTTCTTGAGTGGATATCAATAGTGGAACATAGTTCTCATTTTGGCAACTGCACGTGGAACATGTGACTTAGCTTTTTCTCCTCTAATCATCTGTGTTTACAGTCACTTTCAAACATTAAATTATGGTGAAGAAGGGTTGGAGCAAACCAATGAAAAACAAGTAGAATAATCTAATGGGCATTTCTGTTACATAAGTGGTTCAATGGTCAGTTTATATTGCCTGTAGGTGCGCATGTGATTGTGAATGATTGTCTGTGGTAGCCCTGCGATGGACCCTCTTTAAGGTTTGTATTCCTTTACAAAAGTGAAAAACATACTCTACAAAAGACACATGACTGAAGTAGCTAAACTTGATCAGATTTCATTAAACATGGCCACATGGAGTCACATATGCAATGATCAGGCCAAGGCTTGCCTGTGTAGCTCAAATTGCTAAAGAAGTTAATGCTGGTTCTGATAGAAAGGCGTCAGAACACACAGTACATCACTGTTTGCTGGATATGGGGCCACAGACCAGCCAGGGTGTCCACGCTGACCCCTCTCACTGCCAAAAGCAGCAACAATGGACACCTGAGCATCAGAACTGAACCAAAGAGCAATGGAAGGAGAAGCCTGATCTGCTGAATCATGTTTTCTTGATGCCTGAGGTGTGTGTGTTGTTTACCTGGGGAGCACATGGTACCAGGATGCACTATGAGAAGGCAAGTCAGCAGAGGCAATGAGATGCTTTGGTCAATGTTCTCCTGAGAAACCTTAGTCCTACCATCCATGTGGATGTTACTTTGACACGTACCACCTAGCTAAGCATTGTTGCACACCATGTACACCCTTTCAACAGTATACTCTGATGGCTGTGGCCTTTTTCAGGATAATGCTCCCTGTCATGGAGGAAACATGGTTCAGGAATGGACAACAATGAGTTTAAGGTGTTGACCTAGTCTCCAAATCCACCAAATCTCAAGCATCTGTGAGATATGCTGGACAAACAATTCCAATCTATGGAACCCCTACCTCACAACTTCACACCTCACAACAGAACATAAAGGATCTGCTACTGACATCTCGGTGTCAGATACCACAGCACACCTTCAGGGGTCTAGAGGAGTCCATACCTCAATGGGTCAGGATTGTTGCATCAGCAAAAGGGGGACCTACACAGTATTAGGAAAGAGATCATAATGTTATGCCTGATCGGTGTACACACAGGTTTTTGGCAAAATTCTCCACCAGGAAATCCAGATTCAGGTATGCTCCCTCGGTTGTTCAATGTGACAACAAAATTCTGATGACTTAGACTGAGGTCATTAACTGAGAAGGACTTTAACCGAGAGGTTTGTGGGTCGAACCCAGAGCCCATTCTCTGTTGTGAAGGTGACCCTGTTAAAAGTACGGGAACTTGGATGTAACATGATTTAGCTCACAGATATATATCACATCTTACTTCACTGTCTGACTAAAAAGTAAAAAAAGAAAAAAAAAAGAAAAAAAGTCATCTGTAATCTGAGAACGAATCGAACTAGGATATGCAGGCGTAATCAAACAAATTAAGAAATTGTGGGAAGTGGGGTATGTGTGCATACATGATATTACAATCCTTGAACAGCATGATCCCATAAGTCTGTTCAAGTATATATATCCTACAAAAAATGGCCAATATTTCACATTCAAATATTTCTTTGTAACCGTATAAGAAACACAGGCTTTTTTTGGTTGGTGGTTCCATGGTGTAATGGTTAGCACTATGGACTGAATCCAGTGATCTGAGTGAACCTCACATCAACATGTGTAATCAAATGCACATGTGAAGAAAATGTTTCTGATTATTGAGCCTGCTTAGCCATCTTGGTAGTATGAAGGCCCATCCACACAGGTTTTATCACAGAGTTCAGGTTCCTGGGAACAACTGACAGAGACTGAGCACAAAGACACGAACAAGCAGGACTCTGTTATTTTAAAATATGATCACATTTAGCAATGCACGCAGTCTGATATGAAATGTGCTTTGCAGTATAATAACACTTTATTCTCTCAGGGGCAAGATGATGTGTCCTCTGCTTTTTCAGTTCATGGTCTCTCAGCAAAGAAAAAGTGAAGAAACCAGGGTCTCTGTGGCTGTTCAGTTAACACATTTGACTGTTACCTGAAAGATAGGTTATGCAGTATTAGTGTGTCCAAGTGGAAGTTAGGTTCCTCTTACTTTGACAACCAAAGTGCTGATTAGTGAAATTAGATAAAAAGAAAAAAATTCATCCTCAGTAGCCTACTTCAGTGCACCTAAGTTAAGTGTTCGTTTTTTTTGTTTTGTTGTTTTTTTTACTTGACATTTTTAATCAGCCAATATGTTTCTAAGATCATTTTATTTAATAAAATTTGTCATTTTCTGTTTGTGTAGGGTAATTTCCACTGACGGTTAAACTCCAATTGCTGTATTCAGAGTCCAGAGTGCAATCTGGCAAACTACTTCGAGGAGAGGATGAGAGTATCAGCTGGACTACACTGAAAAAGAACCAGAGAGTGTGCTGAGAAGCATGACTCCACACACCAAGGAGGACAATTGTCTTTCTTTGTGGAAGACTGTTAAAGCCCTTGACTCTTTCTCACAGACATTGTGCTATGTATTTGAAGATAGTGTTTTTATCACCAGTCTGACACACAGATAATTGTTTTTGGTGTTTAGGTTTGTGTTTATTGGTGGTGGCGTGTGCATCAAGACCGTCAAAGTCCTTGTCTCCATCGCACAGAGAATAGACAAAATGATAATCAGGACCAGCAAAACATCACAATAAAGAATGAAAGGGAAGTGAGAAGACACAAAGGCAACTTTGAAACAACATTGATCAAACAACTGAAAAAGTAAGAAGAAGTAGAAGTTGAAATGAGATGAGAAGTAAACATCTGGATGTGAAATAATACTCTGATGCATTTCTCTACAAAGGAATCAAGCTGAAGAAGAAGAAAAAGGCAAAAGAGAAGAGCTGGAGGCAACCAACTGCTTCCTTAACCAACCTCCACCTCCTAACACAGCCCCTCATCCATTTATACTTTACCATTACATATTTTAAAATCAGGATTCTGCTAGAACCTAAAAACAAGAGAAGTGGGTGGAACCAGAAAAAATGCTTATATGCTTTTGGCATATAAGTGTGTAAGCATGTTAACCAACCTGCCAGAGGAACTGATGTTCTAAAGGAAAGATAAAATACTAATTGTTTTTCATCCGTATCAAAAGGTCCTTTTTCCATTTGTGGCTAGTCTAACATCCAGACATTGACATAACATTTTTGCAAGAAAAGGATTCTAGACTCTCACATACCGGAAAATCTCAACAGAGCAATTGTGTCTTATCTAAAAATATTTCCAGGTGGTTCCAGGCAGGATCTAGAGCGCAGCAGAGCAGGTTTGGCTTATATGTGGTTCAGCCCGGAACAAAGATCAGTCAGCAGATCACAGATGGATGCTCAGTATTCACCACAGAGCTGCTAGCTATTCTTTGGGCATAATGGTGGAGAGGATGTAAGACTAGTCCTTATTTGTTTTTGACTCAGCAGCTGCTCTGCTTGAAAGGAGGTTGACTTGATATAATTAAAACGATTTTGTTTGTTTTGTTTAAATTAGGGACAGTGGTTATAGACATAAAGCTGAAAGGATCAGGATCAGAATCATCTTTATTGGTCAAGTATGTGTGCACATACGAGGAATATGACTCAATGATACAAGACAAGCACTTAATTAAGTGTAATTATGGTCAACGACTGTGGAACAGCTAACTGAAGAGCTTCAGGGCTGCAGAGACTGTTGATACTTTTAAAAAGAGGCTCAAGACTCATCTTTGTAGTCATTCTTTTACATGATGAAATATAGCTTGATTTGAATCTTGGTGTCATGTCTTTGTTATTTAAATCATCTTGGTTCATAATGATAACCACTATTTATTGTGGACACAGTTTTAAAGTTTATGTATGATCTTAAGACCATTTCATTTCAATTTTATTTATATAGCGTCGATACAAATTGTACAACTGGCAGAACCCAGCTCATATGGAGGGACCCATCTGTCTAAGGCAGAGAGAAAAGAAGAGCAAGAGAAACAAGATAAACAAACTTCTGTCATAGATGCATAAATCGAGCTGAAGGAAACACGTAGAATCTAGTAATACAAGATATAGCTGATGATCTTATGTGACAGTTTGACAGTAGCAGAGGATTCATGGGCAGGCTGGAGACCATGTCTAAGACCTGTGATGTTTGTACACACCCACAACCTGCGGAGGGCAGTGATGCGCCCAGTAGCGTCAAAATTGCCAAGAATCCCGGAAGAAGAAGAAGACAAGGAGGAAGGAGAAGCAGGAAGTGGTGCTGGGGAGGCGGTCCCTGTCTTCTCTCTAATACTTCTAATACTCTATGCTGAGTCCATGTAAACATTAAAATGTCACAGTCTCCAGACGCCCGCAGCCTAGTGTCTGCCTCTTCCCAGTTGAACCTGATGGAGGTGGACTCGGTAAGATACTCTGTACATATTCTACTGTCATGGCGAAGAAAGGCGTGAAAGAAAATTGAATTCTGTGCTTACACAGCAGTCTGTTGTTTTTCGGGAACACCATCAAATGCAGACTATCAGTAGCCTTCTTCACTGATACCCTCCGTGGACGTAGGAAGAACACATTTAAATTATCATTAACCTGATTAGTGTAAGGTATAAGGTGACCAGATTTCTGAATTGAAATCCGGGGACATTTCCAGCTCGGACATTAGAAAGGATTACATTTTATTGAGATGAAATGTAACAGGGACAATTACGATTTCATTTATTTTTGACTTATATTTATGTTTAAACAGATTTAAACTGTTTGTAATGTCAATAGCAGCGCGATCTGGTACCGTAATAACAGTTGTTTTCGTCTACGCGCAACAGTTTTTTCTCATTCATAAAACGCTACAATTGGGAACATTTTCGGGGACACCTTTAGCCGCGGGTCGGGTCATCCAAAACGGAGATTGTACCCAGAAATCCGGGACGTCTGGTCTCTGTAATCTAGTGGCCGTTTCAAATGGTGTTCAGCAGCGGGTGCCGTACAATAAAATTTACCATAAAATGTCCTTGAAATATTACTTCGGAGTAATGCTATTGAACAGTTAAAAGTCATACAGCGGCGAGAAAGTGTAAAGGGCAGCAAGTAAGGAAGTAGTGAAGACTAGCAGGAGAAGGATACACAAGCGAAGCCAAACACAATACATTTCTATGTATTATTTTAGAATTTACACTCTTACACTACACACTTTTACACTAATATTTGCAGCAGGCATTCAGGCATACTAAACGTGGGACGAGTCCTCCATCTCACCACTGGGTGGCGCTATGGTCTGAATCACGTAACAAGTTCTTCTAAATCCTAGAATTAAAGAATGAATAATCATCAAAAGCGGAAGCATATGCCTATAAGTATTTCGTGTGCTGTGCCTTGACAAACTTCAGGATCTTACACTCTCTCCATTCTCCTTTTTTAACATCAGCTAATATAAGAGATTGGCGAAATACTAGTGTTTGTGATAACGTGAAAAATATTAATGAACAAAGCAACTTTAAAAATTTATAAATGTTATGTTTATTTGTTTGTTTTTGTAGCATCCTAATGTGCATACTGTTAGAAACAGTTGCCAGTCTTTCACAAATGATGACATAGGACATAGTCTATAACTAAAGGTGCTTTCACACCCATATTTCGTTCCATTCACATATCAGTTAAGATCCAATATGTTGGAATATTGCATTTAACTATCGTTTAGCTGAGGGAACACATGGAATCAAATGGACGCAAGGAACACCCCCTTGCCACTGTCATGGTGTGAGCTTGGTCTGTAACAATATGCGGTACAATGTGTGGTGCTACGTGTAAAGTAACATCCACATAAATGCCAGGGCCCAGAGTTCCCAGAGGAATGAGATAATCAATACTTATTCACAGGCTTGTTGTTTTAGGGTTATAGCTAATCGGTGCATGTAAAGATGGACAAAATTAGGTCCTTCTAAGAATATGGAAGTTCTCTAAAACATAAACACAGACTTCGGTGAGGAAATCAATGTTTCCCTGAGTGATTTTGACCACTTGGAAGTGTATCCATCCATACCTTAGCCTTTAGTTTTGAAATTGGTGAATAGATTGATTTGGCATGGTTATCTCTTATTTTGTATATTCTGTTGCCTGTTGCTTTTTATATGCCAGCAATTTTGTTTTAACTTCATGCCTAATGGCCAGTGCTGTTTAGATTACTGCCTTCATCACACTATTTTGTCTTGCCATGTATTCCCCACCCCCTTTTTTATTCCTTTCTCCCGCCCTTCCACAGACACCTGTCGTAGAAAATGTCTACACATTCAAACTGTAATAGGATCTTAATTGATTTAAGTAGGTCTCTCTACTTGGGCAGGATTTTAAAAAATCTATTTTCCATCATGATTTTGATCTTGGTTTGAAAGACATATTTATTCATAAAATGTTCAGATCAATTTTTTTTTTCAGATCAATTTTCTGTATCTTGTTGTTATGAATCTAGCTTTTTTGTGGCCCATGATTCTTGTAGTAGTATGCAACCAAGATCATGTCAGAAAAGAACAGTTGAGTTATTCAGAGTCACTTAATGTGAAGACAGGTTTGTGTTGTTTTACACGAACGTGATGAGAATTCTATTCTGAGTCCAGCCACAAACCCAGTAATAAAAAGTAACACCCAGTTTCTGAGTTTTTTAAAAAAATTATTCTGAGTTATTATATTTTAATTAATGAGTTAAGTTGTCTTTGTTAGGTTGTTTTTTTACATCCCCCTGCTTCCAAAGCTGCCTTACAGCAGCAATGTAGCAAACTGTAGTCTGTTGAAAGCAAGACGTAGGAAGGGATCAGTTAATCAGATCAGTTGATCAGTTAATATAATTAATAATAATAATTAATAATAAATCAATACAATTCTGGGCCTTTCTCACTTAGAAAATAGAAACACTATACAAGCGAAGTGTGGCTTTTGATGTTAATTTGTGGTAAACCACATGAAAGATCAGCTGCAAGGTAGACTGAGATTAGATATGCACACAACAAAGAAAGCACAGAGAAACAAATGATGGATCATGACCTTCTGCTTCTTTCTTTCTTTATTTATTTCTTTACTTTTTGCTTCTGTTCCCAGATCGACGATAAGGAATTTGACATTCCCCAAGTGGATACACCTCCCACACTGGAGAGCATCCTTAATGAGGTTAAATACATGCAACACATGAGTATTGTGACAAGTTTTAATGTTCTTTTATTCAACTCTTCTGACATCCTGTCGGTGTATCTCTGTCTCCAGTTTACAGAAATCCTATTTTAGTTGATAAAACACAAACCATTTTGTTGTTATCCATACTGTGTACACTATTCAAAAGCATAGCAATACGTATGCTTTTCCCATGACAATGACAATGAGTCCGAATAGTGGGCCTTATGTATGAATCATGTGGACTCAGAGATTTGATTGGAAGCTGTCCATATGTACGATTTAATAACTTGTGGAATATCAATCAGTGATGTGCACATTCCTTTTCTTCTTAGATCACTTAAACCAGTCATTTTTGTATTTGTGTAGCTTGTATTTTGTGCTGATATATTAATTTAGTTTGCTCCCCAAAGAATTTTCATGTAATCTTTTAAATTGATGATACTTATTAGATACAGTATTCATTATAGTCATAGCATGGTACAGTGTTGTGGTGGTAGCACTGAGGTCTCACAGCAAGAAGGTCTGGGTTTGAATCCACCAGCCGATTCAGGCCTTTCTGGGTGGAGTTTGCATGTTCTGTCTGTGTCTGTGTGGGTTCTCTCTGGGTATACCGGCTTCCTCCCACCATCCAAAGACATTCTCAAGTTAACTGGTGATTCCAAAATGTCCGTCGGTGTGAGTGTGAATGATTATTTGTCTCTGTGGTAGTCCTGCGATAGACTGGAGACCTGTCCAGGGTGTACCCCGCCTCTCACCCAATGACAACTGGGATAGACCCCAGCAACCCCCCTAGAGGATAAACGGCTACAGAAAATGAATGAATTAATTTAATACTGTTCACAGAATCACAAATCGAGCCTGGATGTAAGACTAAATTTAACAGGATTTATTTCAATTTCAAGGCAACTTGCTTGAAGCATACACAGTGGACAGTGACTGAACCACGTGGTCATGACAAATAAATGAGAGCAAGATAACAAGACTAGACCTGACTAACAAAGTTGTCCAAGTTCAACGCAACAAACTAAATGGCAAAAGAAGAAGTTACCTAAGGAGGTGTAGAGGGACACCCAGTCTCATCTATAGTCCACACCTTCCACCACATCTAATAAGACAAGATAGGGATCACATATCGAAGCGACAGTCATGTCAAGCCAAATCAAAGTTTATTTCGAAAGTACTTTTAAAAACAACCTTGGTTGACCAAAGGACAAGAGGTACAAAAAGTCAAGCAATGAAATGGCAGAGAAAGCAGCGAGTAGATCCTGTGGCTGGGTCCCTCCTCTTGTAGACCTGGATCGTAATAGGACCGATCTGGGGCCAAACCATCCTATCAGCAGGCACCACCAGCCTTCCCAGGTGGAAACCTCCTACGCTGCCCCCTCCTGTCATGTAGTACTGTCATTCCACCTTTCTTCTACTGTTTCAGCCTAGACTCAACATTATGACAGCCCAGAAGGGTGGTGTACCACTTGACTGTTATTGTAAAATGAATATGTTTTCACTAGTATATCTAGAAGTGAATGTATTTTACCAAAAAATGGAACATAACAGCCAGGAGTAAAGCATTAGTGCTTTGAGGTATACATGTGAGTACATTTCCTCACAAACATTAAGTGGTCTGTTTGATATAAATATAATGATGGACACCCAATGTGATACAAGAGCCAATAATACAAGCTAGACACTGACACGTCTTTATTGTGTTGATTTGTGCGTTGCAGTTGGAGGATGAGGAGGAGCCATTTGTGTTGGAGGACACTTCCGTGCTAAACACAGACAACATAGACACTCACTCCTGTGACACCTCCTCTCTAGCCAGCTCTGATAGTGGAGACCCTGCATATCTCAAAAGGTTCTTGTTTTTGTATGTACACGTTGACAAAATAGTTTCATTTGTCTTTGTTTGGCTGAGTTTGACGTGTGTCTGTGTGTGGACACGTTGCAGAAAGAAGAGGACAGTGGATCTGAATGCAACGGTTCATGGATCCGTCCTTCGACACAGCCTGCTGAAGGGTATCTCTGCACAGATCGTCTCTGCTGCTGTAAGACTATTACCATTCGCACTGTACATGCCTTTCTTTTCTGCTCAGAGAGATAATGCATTCCCCTGCCCTCTGCCCCAATCTTAACCATCACAACTCAATGCTTAACGCATCCTAATCCTCTTAAAATTCATCCATGCACCAATCAGCCATAAGAGGTGAAGTGAATAATGCTGCCTTTGTGTCCCACCAATGAGTTCAAGGTGTTGACATGGTCTCCATATTACCCAGATCTCAATCCACTTGAGCTTATGTGGGAACAAGTCAGATCCATGGAAGCCTGACTTTTGAACTTGCAGACCTTAAAAGGATCTGCTGTTTATAGCTTGTTGCACACGTTCTTCTTGTTCTCCAGGTGAGCAAGAACAAGAAAAGAGTTAGTAAAAAGAGGTAATTTATAGATGCACTTTCCTTATTATTTTCAGATGTCGACCAGTCATTTTGATGATCATGTCTGCCAGACAGACTAGGACTTAGACTTTAATGATCCATGAGGGAAATTACTTTGTCACAGTAGCTTTGTTGCATATAGAAGTAAACACTCATAAAAACCACAAGAAGGATACAATAAGATAAAGTAAAACAAAAATAAGTATAAACTAGCAAAATAAAATAGTGTAATCATAAAATTTACAGAATTAGCATTCAGAACAAAAGTAGTTGGCAAAACAGTGTCCAAGGAGATGTGGTTGTGTCACAGAGTGGCTGCTAACATTTCTGCTTTTCCACAAAAAACAAACCCACTTCCAATTTCTTCCCAATCTCAGAATAGTTGCTGGACACCACACGAGAAAAAAGTCCCGCCCTGTTGGTGTGTTGAGTCAAATGACGTCATTTTGTTCTCCCAGCCCTAGCTGCGAAAACAAATTTCTCGCTTCTGGCAGAGTATGTGACATCCACAGCACACCTTAATTGTCTTGCTTGCTTGTCTTTTGGCTTTTATATTGCACATTTCTACCCATTGGTACTCAAAGCACTTTTAGAGTCAGAGATGCATCCACCCATTCACTCACACAAGCACACACACATTCACACACCACTGCCATGCACTGGGAGCAACTGAGGGTTCAGTGTCTTGCTCAAGGACACTTCGTCATGTGGCATCCTTCGCTTGATGGACAACTTGCCCTACCTACTGAGCCACAGTCGTACACCTAGTACTAGGTATACTCGTGGATTCCTTTAATCAACCTTCTCAGTCTATTTTGGCAGGAGACCTCTACTGTATTAGACATAATGTTATGGCTGTATGTGTAAACACAGACATACACCACCATGTTGTTATTTCTTAAGACATATATTTGACCTTATTCATTTTGGAGGCTAACGGTAACTGTAATTACTGCTGGCCTAACACAAGCCATAACCAAATTGCAAGTGCAGGTTTCCTTAAGTTTTCTGTGTAAACCATAGACTGTAAAATTGGGCAGTGCATCTCCACTTCCTCTCATTGGTCAAACTGATGCTAGTATTCCACTAGTATACCATTTTTTGAGTTTGGGGCAAGGCTCTGAGCAGTCTTATCGTAGTCTCATTCCCATACTTCCTCTAGACTCACTGGTGTTTGATTCGACTTAGTTTAATAGTTCCTACTCTTACGATCCATGGGACCACTTCACAAAACGAAACGAAACACTTGAACAACTAATGACAGAAGCCATCATTGATAAAAATGTATTTGACTTTTACTTTAGTTTTTATTTCATCCCAAGTCACATCCGTGGAGGTGGAGCTTATGACCTATATTGCAGCCAGCCACCAGGGGGAGCTCTACCTGCTTTGGCTTCACTTTTGAGGAGCTGCTATAGCTTCCATTTTTCTACAGTCTATGGTTTAAACAGATTTGTCTCAATAATATGTCTAATTAAAAAAATGCAGAAATGCACCTAAAGGTAGGAGTAGTATATACTCATAAAAACACATTTGTCTTCTCACAGGACAAAGTGGATGCTGGACTGCCAACTGCTATAGTGAGTATTCATCTATTCATCTAACATTTCAATGTTAGAAAGTGCTGGTAATAGTTTAAAGGATTTGTTAACATGGTCTTTTAATTGCTAACTCTTTATGCTTCCTTGATTCATTTTATTGCTTTCACATTTTAAACTGTACTAGTACCTTTACAGAACATATGGGGAATACATTTATAAATAAATTAAATCAAATGCATTTAAGGCAAAGATCCTGCTTTTGCCACTTATAGTGGCTAGTATCAAGACAGAAGATAAATGGGAGAGAAAAATGTCAACATTTGGTAGCAGCTATACAGGTATAATCTGTAACTGTTAAAGGCTTGTAACCTGACATTTTGCATTCATTTAAACGGTTATGACTATTGAAATGGACTACAAACAATACTATAAGCCAGTTAGGAGGTAGAAATGCAACAGAAAGCAACTGGCACGCTGTTTCAGGAAAAGCCACAGCATAAGTAAAAATAGGAGAATGTGAAGATGTATACACTTTAGGAAGTTATCAATAATATATTTTATTGGCAGCAGAAAGTGTCTTGTCTTTTTTCTTGTGTGTTCTACCTTATCCTGACTTATTTTAATGATTTCTAAGCTATATTTATTTGCATTTAGACTGTGTCAGGTGTAATTGCTGTGGGAACGTCTCATGGCCTGGCTCTGATCTTTGGTGAGTTTAAACTTGATCACCTTCACTATGTGCTTGCAGTAATGCGATGAATCTTTTAAACCTTTTACAGTGCAAACAACACAGTTCAGACAGAGCTTTTATTCATTGTAACCATACATATATCCTATCATCGTAAACATTATGACTCTGTGGAACATGGTAACTTTTTGTCCCTCTTGTAAAGGTGTTGCACAAAAATACATGTGGGCAGCCAACACAAGATCATTGTGCATTATAATGATATTAACTATAATGCCGTTTTGGTTAGAGAAGGAATATAATTATTTTATCAGGATTAACTCGCATAGTCACATTCATCTATCACTATAATCCATTAATAACAATGCCAACAACATAAACTAAGCACATGAAGGATGACTTTATCCTCAGAGATGTTTGACTGTATCCTTTTAAAATTGGGTTTGATGCATAATGCAGTCTCCAGCAGTTCATTTGATTCATCAAATAGAAGCAGTGGAATGGAAAGTAGCAACAGAGCATTATTCGTCCAAACAGGTGCTTCTGAAGAAGAGTGGAGCACCTGTACCCAAGAGACAAATGTCAAGCCAAATCCAAATTGCTTCAGGGTGTAAAAATCACGCCAACCATGAGGTGTGGTATAATGCTCTACACTCTAACATCAATCTCATAGGTTCATAGAGAGAAGCTTGGAGAGATTCATGTGAAGTTGGTTGTGTCGTAAGACTCCATTACTATGTCGAACAATAGTGGGCTTAAAGGGCAGCCTTGCCTGTGAAATGATGGAAATGAAAACTCGATACACTTGGTCCTTACCAAGGCCTGTGGCAATGCAATTTTGTTAATATGTTAATTTGTTATTAATTTACTAAAGCTACGCTTCTCTGAAGATAAAAAAAACAGATGGGAAGATGTTTTCCAGCTGTCGGACCAGTAGTTTTGGCTGTAATTTAAGGTCTACATCTGATGAGCTTGTGTGGTGATATGCCCTGCATAGTAAGGAGTTCTGGCTCTTTAAAGAGAAAGGTAATGCCTGGGAGACTGTCTGAGGTAGTGAGGCAGAATTAAACAGTTAATTAAATCTGTTCACGGTGGGTAGTGGTGGATATTATCAAAAGGTTTTATAGAATATATGATGAACAAATTAAAGGCATCGAAATATACTCTATATAAATGAACACATTTCCCAGAAGCTCACCCAAAACATGTCCAACACCAGTTAGAGAAAGTTGGACACACTTGTCTGTGAAGAGCAAGCGGCCATCTTCCATATTCCCAAACTTTTTCATATATGTTTTTATAAATATTTTTGAAATATATCATTTATTTCCTTGTGTCTACTTTTTATGAGGCCCCTGTACTGAGGACAACCTTTGCTAGAAGCTTTTTGTTTTTGTGTTTTCATTCCTCCATACCGTTCTCATGAACAAAATGTCTGACGTTCACCCAGACTCAAGGATGAATAGATCAGATCAGAGCCATCGTCTAAGATCTAATTCTAATTTGTTAATCCAAGTTTGTGATTAAAATTTATTAATAATAGACTGAGGGGTTTCAAATATGCTTAATATTTCATAAGCCTATTATATATGTTAGGCTTCAAGCAAATGATGAACTTAAATCTTCATTAGCTATACAGTTGAGTTTTGTGCAAATAAAACATTATTATGATGGACACATACAAATCTTTATTTCAAACTAGGCATCAAATGTTGAAAATCACCAAAGACTGCCCATATAATAAGTGTGTCACCAATACTAATTGATCTGACCATCTTCAGCTAATGGCAAATTTAATGAGTTGATTTAGCATCACAGATTTGTTTTTCAGTTGGCCTAATAACTATTACATAATAGTGTAACCTTTCTCGGTTTGATTTAATACATGCCAGTATCACTGACATCCACCCTTAGGACTGCTTCACCTGAGTCTGACATGGAGGCACTGACAATAACATAGTCACCCTCATAAGAAATGCAGGAGCCATCAGCCTTTCCTCTTACAAAGTTAATTTCATTTCCATTATACATAATATCATAAAGATTATAGTCGCAGTTGTTTCCTCTGTCAAAGATCCCCACTGCAAACCAGTTGGAGTAAAGGTTTCGGTCGTAGGGCACAGAGAACATGACAGCCATGATGTGGCTGTAGTCATTCAAATCTGGATTAAAAAGGTCATAGGTGAAGACGCCAACAGAGCCAGTGGCCGCTCCGGTGGTCTTGTTGAAAAAGGCACTGGCAGTTGTACAGGGACCCACCATGGGTGGTAAAGGCACTTCACAGCAGCCACTCTCAGTGAATACCCTGGAGAATGCAGAGACACAGTGTATCAGATGGGTATCACAGTAGCATTGTTTCCATGAATTCTACATCAGGGATGTGTCCTTCTACAAGCACGTGTATTGAGATGAGATTTAAGTCTATTGACACATCCCAGGAATGGACACAACAAACTAAATGTCAAGCATAGTTACAGATGGCATTCTGTAAAATAAGTGGAATGCAGGTGGAAATAATACCTGTAAATTTGTAAATGAGTGACTTAAAGTTGAAAAAAAGATTCTCTTGACTGTAATAGAGCAGGCTGGTTGTTCCATTGTTTATGGTGGCATAATGTGACTAAAGTCTATATACACTGCCTGGCCAAAATAAAAGCCACCACCTGGATATAACTGAGCAAATAAGTACGAGCCTCCTATTGGATAATTACTGTATGGGTGATTATCTTTTAGCTGGCAACAAGTTATTTAACCCCAACCGATGCAATGAGTAGCTTCTCTTTTCTTCATTAACCATGTGGAAAGTCACATCCTGTGGTGTTGGAGAAGATGTTAGTCTGTTTGAGAAAGTTCAAATCATTGGCTGCATCAAGCAGATGAAACATCTAAGGAGATTGAAGCTGAAACTACTAAAATTGGGTTAAGAACTGTCTCTCAGGAAGGAATGTGGTCGGACAAAAAAACGTCGATCACTTAAACATTTGGTGAAATCAAATGGAAGAGAAACAACAGTAGAGCTCAGGGCTATGTTTAATAGTGAAACTGAACAGCTGTGTAGCCTTAAGAAAACACGAATCAGTGAGGCTAACTGGAAAAAAAAGGTTTCAGTTTGCTACCACAGGAGCTAGCAAGAGACTGGACTCTGGAGCAATGGAAGAAGGTCATGTGATCTGGAGTCCAGATTTACCCTGTTCCAGAGAGATGGGGCATCAGGGTAAGAAGAGAGGCAGATGAAGTGATGCATCCATCATGCCTAGTGCATAATGCCTACTCTACAAACCTTAATTATGAACTAGCGATGAAGCTTGTTTGGATGTCTATCTCGATGATGGAGAATGTTGTTTAGGTCTTTGTTGTTATTTATTATATAAAGTACAGGAAGTACTTCAGTTAATTCAGTTAGCGCATTGATTGATAGCACCTGCAAGTTACCTTTATGTTGTTATTTCTATCTACTTTGTGCTTATCCAGGAAAAGCGATCCTCAGTCTAAGAATAGTGGGTGATTAATGTTATACAGATTCTAAAGTCCTTTGTGGAAAAAATTGACACTTGGCCAGAAGATGCTTTGTTTAATTGTGTTTGGTTAAGTTACACTTTAACACGTTACCTTGGGTTGGCCAAAGTGTAACAACCGGAGGTGTTGTTAATCTCAACAGAGCAGTTGCGATGAGGCATTGTGGTGAGGTGTGGAGTGAAGTCTGCAGAAGAAACGCAGAAGATTTTGTAATGCAACAGCATTAGATCAGTCATTTCAGGGCAGTATGTCAGGTTTAGTGAGCTATGCTTTGTGTCATCTGTGGCCTTGTAAATTTAATCCTTACAACCTATGTGTCATTATAAAGACAAATAGACGTCTATTTGGCTGTGGTGCCCTGAGCAAGCACCTAACCCCCAATATGCTCCCCAGGCGCACCCACCAGAGGGGCTGCAGCCCACTGCTCCAACTGTACACATTACTGTGTGTGAACAAATGGACGGGTCAAACAGCAGGACAGA
Source organism: Mugil cephalus (assembly GCF_022458985.1). NCBI lineage: Eukaryota > Metazoa > Chordata > Actinopteri > Mugiliformes > Mugilidae > Mugil > Mugil cephalus. The sequence goes on from NC_061782.1 coordinate 24,928,130, forward strand.
ATTTCCCCTCGGGGATCAATATAGTATATCAAAATCAAAAAATAAATAAATAAAAATATGACAAATACAGTTGTTAAAGCATCATATGCTAATAAAGCCTATAAAAATAAACCCTAAATAAAAAATAAAGCCTATATAAAAATAATGCTTGGTGTACAGATATTAAGATTTGTTGTTGTTGTTTTTTTTGTTTAAATTTAGTTTAGAATCTCTCAGATTGGTTTTGGTTTTATTGCTTTAACATATTTAGTTACATTTTTAGTGTTCACTGGCTATAATTTACTCATTCGCTTATGTGTCTGCGTAGTTTCTCTGTGTGACCAAAAGATAAGGAACTCAAGGTCACATGAAGCGCAGTGCCCCATATTACTGCCATAATGAGACTGATCCGTAGTACAAAACAGTCCACTCTGCAGCTTGGAGTTTTGACAGTTACATTATTCCTAGAGTTGGCCGTCTGACAAAAGAGAGCTAACAAGAACGGTGTTGGGAAAAGAAATGACCTTCCCAACATTGAGCAAGAAAGTACGAATATCATAATCAGTAGGCATATCAAAATAAATAAATCAAATAAAAGCATAGATGGCTAAAAGCAAAGGATCTTTTTCTACCTATGATACAACGTTAAGAGTTTCACTTCACAATGTACCGTGATCCTGTATGCTAGAACAATAGAAATGCTTTGTGGTTATCTCTCTTCATATGTAAGAATGTCATTTTAATTATATATTATACTGGGTATTTGGAATGGTTTGTCTTGTTATTAACATCAGTGCCTTTGTCTTTTTTAAATTTTGTCTTTATGAATAACCGTAAAAAGTAATCCAATAAATTCAATAAATATTTTCTTGAACACAGCTGTCCAGAATATAAACAACCTCTAAATAAAAAGTATAAAGGACCGAAGAATCAGACTTAACACACTGAACATTTCAGGAACAAGACTCGACAAAAAAATCTAAGGTTGGATAAATGTCATAAATCAGAACACTAACAGCATTAACCCCTCACATTAGTAAAATTAGTTTCAAGCTTTAATTTGTCAAATTTCATGTCAGCATATTGCTACTTACCTTTTGACGATCTGTACAATCAAAAAGGCAAAAGTAGTTGTTTGAGTTGCCAGATTGTGGCTCCAGGTTTCATACAGAATGTGGCGGGGAAGTGACAAACACTACCTTTTATTGACTCAGGTAATCAGGACCTCTGAGTAACAGTTGGCTCGCTCCTTATCTCCAGTATCAGCTACCTGCACCTCGCTGTTCCTGGGTGTGACTGCACCCTTATCCCTGTGACACGACACGATTGAATCAGACTAATTACATCAACATATGCTTTTGTTACAGCCTTTCTTTGGAAATGACTTCCAAGTATTTGTATAGGGCAGGACATCACGAGGACACATTATTTTTGTTTGTCTGAAACGCAGACCACAGATTTGGGACCAAAATTATTAGGGTAAGGTACACAAACAAATGCATTCTAATTTAAATAAACACTTAAATGTTACTATTATTTAACAGTCCAATGACTACAACGGGGTTGCTAAAATAACAGTTTAATAGTACTACAAACCACAGTCCTCAAAATGAAAACACAGTTGAAACAACAACTGTTATTTTGAATAAATGCTGAATGTCAAATGTATTGTACATACAAAGAAGTTTCCATTCTCTGGAGAGAATCGGGTAATAAAAGGGGTCAAAGGGTATTATAAGCCCACCTTATCCTGTTCTGTCGTTTACATTCACAGTAATACCTTCAGTCCTTCAGGGTATTGTGTACCTCACAGATGAACTAACTGATCTTTTTGCTTCCGCTACCAGCTTACTATACATACACAGTTGTGATTTTAAAGCAAGATTTTAATGACTGTACCTTTACATGGAAACCTCATTATTCTTCCAATTGTAACATGCTTGTTGTGGAACATATTCATTGCCTGATTGTACAAGTATCATCACTGTGCCATTGGCTCTAGTTTTCCAACTCTCATGGGTACACGTAAGATTGAAGATTAATTGTATTCATTTGTATTTAATTGTGGAGGCTATGTAAACTTTTCTTGTTTGGCATTAGGTGAAAGTGTAAGCTAACTAAAAGAGAGCGTTGATTTATTTTGTGATCCTAATTTTATGGGCGAAATGCTGATATATGGTAAGAGCTATTGCCCCTATAGATACAAGATAAATTGGTTTATACAAATGATTTTAAAACTGTGATGTTATTTGGGTTTTGACTAATCAGGATTTCAATTTCGCCGTGGCTGACCTATGTCTCTTTACATTGCTGAAATAATGATGCCGAGGCAGGAAAAGGTATGACCATCCTTGTCAGATCAAAATGAATGTTATTCATTTTATGTACCATAACTGGCAATAAGATGTCACCATTCATGTACATTCTGGTTTGGATGACCTACTTTGATGCATGCTTTGAGTTATTTTTTTCATTCCATTACCATCTGCTTATCCAAGGTCGGGTGCCGATAGCAACAGACTAAGCCAGGGATTTCAGATACTTTTTTCCCGGCAAAGCATTCTTCCTGGGGACTTCTAGGCTAATCAAGATATATTTCCCTGGTGATACACCTGGGGTCTCCTTCCAGCTGACTCTCATTACAGCTGCTTCACACTAACTGACCCGTTGTGTTCTTAAAGTCACTACCTGAGGTCACGAGTAACACATCATCTGCAAAGTTCAGAGGTTCTGAGGTCCTCATACTGGACACACTTATCACATCAACTGTGCATTGAGATCCTGTTCATCAAACCGAAAATGCGAACCCCCACCTTGATCTGCCACTCAACAAGTACTGTCCCTGACATCCATGTGACATCGAACAGGTTGGTTAGGCAGAATAGTGTAACAATATCCAGAGCCTTCAGCATCTCAAGACAAATCTTGACCACCTCTTGATGGTGCCTTGCTTCTTAGCCATCTCAGCACCCTCTGGCAGGGATATAGACAAGACTTTGCCCAAGTCCTCAGACACAATAACATGAACCACAAATCACGCCTCTGTCCACAGCATGCCAACATCCCAAGTTTGGATCAGCAGTTCCTCTCCATGTTTTTCCTTCCTGAGTTTCTATATAGTTTTCCGAAACCTGCTTGAGGCCAACTGAATGTACTTCTCCATGGCCTCCCCATCCTTTTTCCACGCCCAAGTTTTGGTCTCTGACTACTGAAGCTGCAGCCCGTGTGGTAACACGTTACGTGCCTGCTGCTTTCAGAAACCCCTGGAACAACCAAGCCCCAGGGGTTTTGTTCTGGGATCACACTCAAACCACTTAAGCATGTTTAGGTGACGATCCTTCGAGGGAATGCTTTGTGTTTTGATTTGGTTATTTGCAGTTGTATTGCTTTACCAGCTCGTTTAGTGTCAGTGTTTATTTACTGTATATTGATGTGCTGTTGGTTTCCACCGTCGGGACCAGTGTGTAGGATTTAGCAACATTTAGTGATGAGTTTGACGGCTGACACCAACGAATATCCCTCACTCCTCCCTCTAAGCATGTTGGAGAACCTACAATTGCTTCCATTTTAACATAAAAACATAATTGAAGGCTGTCTAGAGTCTAGAGCTAGAGTTCCAACTCTGTTCTGGAATACTGTAAACTGGAAACTTAATATGGCGGATTCAATTGAAGACAAGCCAACACAAATAAATTTTCATTTACACATCATTATAAACAAATTAAATGATAAAAATGAGTATTATACTTTTGTTTAAGATCTCCATAAATTCTACACACTGGTCCTTTGAAGCTGAGGACTTGGATTATACACAACTTTTTAAAATTGTACTGCTGTTTCTGGAGTTAATAAAATCCTCATCTCTCTTTAGATACCAGTCAAGCCCTGCGACTATGTTTGGGTAACAAGACATCAGAATTTGGAGCTGTCTCCGCCCTTAGCATCAACCATGATTGCTCACGACTTCTCTGCGGTTTTGCTAAGGGACAGGTGAATATTGTTTTATGTATGTTTTTTATTGCGATGTGTTTCATACAAATGAAAATGTTGTTTTGTAGCAACTCATCACCTATGCAGTGAATAAAGTCTACACACCCCAATATGAAAATAATGTATTGATTTTCAATAAATGAACTTATTTTTGTGGACAAATGAGTTCTAGTTATTCTACTAGTAAAATGTATTATTAATAAATTGTTTATGTTGATTATATAGTTTAGCTTACACATTAATATACAGTAAATGATGTGTTTACCTCTTGCACTTGAGATCCTTAACAATCTTTTTAACTGTATCTGTTTGTATGCATTGTTAGATTACAATGTGGGATCTCGCCCACGGGAAGCTTCTAAGGACTATCACTGATGCCCACCCTCCAGGAACTGCAATACTGCATGTGAAGGTACATAGACACCATGATGGGGGGGTGAAGAATGAGTCCCTTGTCCATATGTTTGTGTAATTATTCCTACACCTGTGCCTGTGATTAATCCAACACAGCACACACACACACACACACACACACACACACACACACACACACACACACACACACACACACACACATGACGCAGATTAATTTAGACTAAGATTAATTAATCCCACTAGACACACAGACATACGCATACGTGGGACTCCTGGTTAACAATTACATGATTTTCTACGTGTTGAGGTCATTGTCCATGTCTCTTACCAGCCGTACACAAATGCATCTGCTCAACCACCTGCTTTCTCTAGAGCAGCATTATCATATTTCTTAACTGCTGCACTTAACCTGCATAAAACAAATTGAGTGTGTCTCACACACTCACAAATAGGCTTATTGTAATGTGAGCCGGATCCTTGATAATTTGATGATGTTTGTCCTTTGTCCTTTCCCCCTCTGTAGTTCACAGATGACCCCACTCTTGCAGTGTGCAATGATAGTGGAGGATCAGTTTTTGAACTGGCTTTCAGGTAAATTATTCTCATTTAATTAAGATAAGTAAGTAAGATTGTTGTTTTTCTTTTAACTTGTGGTGCTGGGTTAAGGTTGACAAGACATTTTGTTGGACTCTTTCTGTTTGGGTGTTTGATTCATCAATGATACTCAGCTATACTCTCCATTTGTTACTCATACTTAGTTGCTCTCAACCTAGAGGAGGGCCATGACAAATGTCAATCTTGTCTTGGCATCAAATACTTAAGAAAGGCCCAGATGATTTTAAGCCCTATGACAGTTTTGCAAAGAGGTTTTGAGTTCCCATTCATATTCAATTCATATACACTTTTCTCTGTACTACAGATTGCAGATTACTCCAGATTATTGATGAAAGTGATTTTATGTAGAGCATTTCTTTGTTTCTGAAGACCTCATTCTCAACCCTGTTTCATTGTTGGAGAGCCAAAATGTTAACATATGTTATTCCTTAAGTTGTGGGATAAACTGACTGCAGCAACAGCGGCCGTTCTTCTTTCATCAAACCCTTTGCTGAACCAGATCAACAGGTTAGACCTCAACCCCCAGAGTCACCAAAGTCGAATAGTCTCAAACCAGCGAGTGCCTTTAATCTCTAGAGTCATGGACAATTAAGGCTAATATGTGTCACAGTGTTTTCATTGGTTCACTCACCCTCCCACTGGAAGATAATCGCACTGAGGCTCTGACACCCAGCAAGAGGCTCCAACTCTGGAGATGTGTGCAGTACACTTAGTCATGAGACATTTTCCTCTCTCAAATAGAAAATATGTCTGTATACAGCCAGACAACACTGCAACAATTTTTTGCTTGAACTTTTGTGCCACACCAAACCCAAAAGGTCCCTGAAGCAAGCCTGGAGTGTACTGCAAGGAACCTACTCAGAGTGGACTGGGACACCATAGTGGGCTGTTGTGTCACATCACTCTGTTACTTTACTAAGTTGGTGGCTAGTCAGCTATGCTATTTTTCTGTCTACATCAAAGTGCTCATGTTGGAGTTTGAGCTGGAACTAATAAATGTTGCAAAACAGTTACTTTTACTGAAATTATTACCACACACAAATGAGAGACATCTGAGTAGGTGATATATAGAGGACTGAAGGAGGGAGAATTTTCTGTGCTTGTCCAAACAACAATAAATGTGAGCGAGGTATTAAATGTTGGAACATACAACACAAAGTGCTTAGTCAGTGATGGGGCGATGGGGCAGGACACGCTGGCCCAGCCCCGGTCAGACTGTATTAAGTATGTCATTACTTCTGTTCCACCACTTGATACCCTCTCATATTCATTCAAGGATACATGGATAGATGTCTCCCTCCAAGTCAGGGTCTTTTTCTTTTTTTATGTCCTTGAGGCCCAGGCTTGTTACTCACATGTTGTCATCAGGAGATATGCTGGAGACCATACTTAATGCTCCACAACCAGTTAGGATGCTGCATGAAAACTGTTTCCTGTCAGTTAGGAAAGTGTACTCTGTTCATGCATTGCACAAATATGTGCAAGTTTTCTTTCTATTCCTGTATGGGTCCTCCTGGTGCTCTGAGTTTCTCCCACAGTCCAAACAAATTGACTGTAGGTGTACATGTGAGTGTGATAGACTGGTGACATGCCACTGCGGGTGTGCCCTGCCTCTCCCCCAATAACAGCTGGGGTAGGTTGCAGCCTCCTGCAACCATCTAGAGGACGAGCGGTTACAGATAATATATGAATGGATTTAACATGTAAAAGTCCCTTGTAACAATGCCCTTACAAGCATAATTGTGACCCCTCACACGGATTTGCACCTTCTTTGTTTTTCTCTCTCTTCTGTGACCTGCTCATATTGTTTATTTTTATTTCATCTTCCTTCTTTTTTCTCCAGGAGGGTCATGGGTATGCGGTCCTGTGACTCTCGATGTCTCTTCAGTGGTTCTAAAGGGGAGGTCTGTTGTATTGAACCTTTGCGTGCTCCTCCAGACTTCAAAGACCATCCCGTAACACACTACTGTCTGCTGGCCATGGCCTCTCTCACTAAGGTATTCACAGTGCGTCCTCCACCCTCAGTTTGCCTGCACGCTGTGTATGATTTTTATGAAGTTTTTGCCTTTTGGTTTCCTTTCAACAGATTCTGGTCATTGGACTAAAGCCAACCCTGAAAGTCTGGATGACTTTTCCTTACAGCAAGGTCTGAATCTCTGTTTTTGTCTATGCTGTTGTCAGTGAATACATGATGGCCTGTATTTACATCTGTTAATTCAGATGTGTGCATCTGATTCTGTGCTGAGGTTGTAAGTTAGTTACTTAGTATTTTTTTGTACTTTAGTTGTCCCCACTGATGGGTAAAACACTCTATACTAGTTACACACCTCTTAAGGCTATGGAAAACACAGCATAACATTTATGTACCACAATATTACATTACTGAAACCACAGAGTAAGAGAGATGACTACTAATAACTACATGTCAGTGATTAAATCAACAGTGTGTGTAATAAGGAGTGGTCTTATCTGCATTTCATGTAGGGCAGGTGTGCAGGAAGTATTCAGATCCCCGTTTCTATGACACTGAATAAGAATATATTAAACGTCCTGCATTTAAAGCATTACTGAAGAAGAGGAATTACTCCTTTATTGTTGGGGAAATTCGTTCTGTGTGTTTGACCCATCCATTCATTAAGGCTCATCAACTGAAATAAGGACATGCATTTATAATCAGGAAAATGTACATAAAAATTAAAGCACCCAATGCAAAAAAAAAAGTCCCATGTTAAACTATTGTATAATCAAAGTCATTATTAATTAAATTTGAAAAAAATGATTTTAGTTTTCCTGACCTTAAAAATTTTCTTTACAAAGCTGCAACTAATTATTTTCCTTTGTCAATTAAGTATTTTTTCCATTCATTCATTGATTGACACCTTCACAGTGCTTGTTTTGTCTAGTGTTTTGTAAAGTTGGAGCAATGAATTGTTTTGGTGTTACATTTGGCCAATAAGACTCGTTTGTGCCCATAACAACAAAAGTGCTATACAGCTGCAGAGACTAAGCTGTTCCTTTCATATTATGTATTCTCTCTCATTAGTCTGATCCGTCCAGTGTTCCTCAGCTTGCCTGGCAGTTTGTTCCTGTTCAGAAGACAGTCAATCCAGTCCTGGCTTTTTGCAAAGGAGATACAGTCCACTTCCTTCTGGTATCTGCCCAACCTCTGCTTAACTTCAAAATGGGATAACTACTGTTTCAAATAATAATTGTTGTTGATCTAATATTTAAATATTAAGATACTCAAAGTAAATGATGCGTGTTTTAATGTGAAGCCTTCTCAGTGTGTGCTTGCTGGATCATGTTTTCTTACTGAATGATAATGCGGGAACATTACTCTTTGCTCAGGTAAAGAAGGAGGACACAGGAACCATTCATGTCATCAAGCAGCGACAACTCCACCTCAGCTGTGACATTATTAGCCTCAGTGTAAGTACCTAATTTAAGGAAGTGGGACGGTTGTAGCAGTTTATTAATTTATCCCTCGATATCTGACACACCCCATGACTCATGAGTACTGCCCCATTGTATATGTATATATCTGTGATTATCTGGAGGTTCTTTGGTTAATTATTATCGAGTAATTTACACCGATCAGTCGCAGCATTAAAACAGGTGAAGTAAATAACATTATCCATATTGTGACGATACAATGTTCTGCATTAAAACTTTTGGACCTGGCATTCACATGGATGTTATTTAGACATGTAGCACCACCTAGACCAGACCAGACACCCCCACCCCATAGCAATGACACTCCTTGATGGCAGCAGACATCCCCAGCAGGATACATAGGTCCCAAAGGCCCTCGCTAACAACATTCTGTCGCCACCACAGGACACCCTCCTGCTCAGGCATGTCACCATAATGTTAAGCCTGATTGATGATATATACACTTTATGTAATTGTAGCACAAGTGGAACATGAATAAATAAAGCACAGAAGGGGTTGGATACATTCTCTTATAAATTCTATATAAATATACGTGTATTATAAATACTCAAAGTCTCTGTCCAGCCCGACCCACTGGGTGTCCTTAGGTCCTTAGATCATTAAATTATTTTTACAGCTGTCCACTTTGCTGTGTTATCTACACATGTACTGCTTAAAAAGTACAATACCATTTGCTTACTCTGACAATAGTTGAAAAAACAAAACAAAACAAAACAAAACAAACAAGTAGCTATTTATAGACCAGCTTGCAGTAAAGAGAGTCAGTGATTAAATGTGCACCTGGATAGAGTAGTGGTTTAACCAGCTCCCTCTCTAATTTTCCAGTTAATAATGGGTCAGGTTTTATGGCTGAAGCTAAGGCCATATGTTTCTACTTAATTATGCATGCTAAAAGCTGGATGGACAGTGCTACCCAAGGTACAACATTTGTTTGCTGGATTATGCATAGATGAAGATGGATATCTTTTTCGTGATGGGAAATGCATGACCTGTTCTCCTGTTGCCTCCATGTCTCCGCAGTGGATTAACAGCCATACACTGGTCCTTGTAGACAGCCATGAAAAGCTGCAGGTCGTGGACAGACCCTCTCAGGAGGTTTTGGAGACTCTGGACTTGGAGCAGGTGCAACTGGTCTATAACAGCCGGCATTTCAAATCGCTGGCCACTGGAGGAAATGTCTCCCAGGCGTTGGTGAGAGATTAGTTGGGGACAGGATCAGAGGTTAAACTTCATGCCGTTTCAGTCAAGAACGAGGTCAAGTGTAAGATACAGTAAAAGTGTATGGTGATGTTGAGTTATTGGTCACTGTGTACTGGTCGACATTCAGAACTAATGTGAAAAGCTCATAGCAGAGAAGCAGCTGTTTCTATAGTTTTGTTGTCACATACATCCACAAGTAGAATGAAGGGATTTCAGTGAATTTCAGTAGAACAGGCACAAGTTTATCTTTACACATTCTCATTACTATGAATCCACATTTGCTCTACTACTCTTCCAAACATTTAAACTGGCTGAATTCTCTGTCTCAAGTGTTACTTGGTTATCTGATTAAGTAAAGCTGCACATTTTCCACATTCCTCTTAATTCCTCATAATCATCACGAAATGTGCTGCTTTGCAGCTATTTGAAAATAGAGAATTCTTCCCAGTTAGATTAGAATGGCTTGAAACATAACTAAATAAAATCCTCCATCTGCAACAAAATGAATTCTAAAGCTCAGCTGAAGGTAATGTCAGGCTTTGTTCGAGTGAATTTACAAACAATAATGTGCTGTCGATTTTGACTGGTGTGTTTCTAACAGTGTGTCTATTTTCCAGGCTTTAGTGGGAGAAAAGGCTTGTTACCAATCGGTCTCAAGCTATGCAGGGCAGATTGTCTATTTGGGTACCAAGGTACTGTATTGTATACATTAATTCTTATGTTGTCCATGTCTGCAAGTACATTTTGTGGAGTGATCTCACCCCAACAAATTGTCTTAAAATGAACTGTTGAAAGTTCAGAAGATTCAGAAGAAGGCAAAAGCAGGTTGACACCAAAAACTGTTCCACTTCTACTGTATGTGGTATGTTCAAGAGATTTAATATGATCTGAGTGTAAACATGTTGCCTTTAGCAGCATGTTTACATATGTGAAAGTCCTTTATTCCTTAGGATTTCAAGAAAGAAAATACAGCAAAACCAAAACATTATGGAATATATGTCTGGTTCCCATTTGCAGTTGTCAAAAGCCTGGCATCTAACTCAACTTTCTATAGAGTACAGTAGGACTGACTGAAAATAACTGAGCCCATCTGCTCAGTTATCAGTTTTCAATCAATACAGAACGTCTTTATGATGCTGCATGCAGGTCATTTCATTAATAATTTATATAGCATCTTGTTTTGTTTTTGGTATTTTAATTATACTGACCCTTAAGCCCTGTGAATTAACTTTACAATCTGGATTTCTTTGTCACACATTTAATAGTATATTATTTTGTCTTGCAGTCAGCTCACATCATGACTCTAAGGAACTGGAGAGAGGTTAGTTTGATATTGCTGCACTTCTTCTGTAATGTCATTTGACATAAAGCACTACACAAAGAGTAGTTTACAACAGTCATGGCATTAGTGGGCCTTCAGACAGACAAAGATCTAAAACACATGATCATATGATGTACAGTGTTGAAAAAGATAGTTAATAATATCAGTCTTGTGGAGCTTGTGGAGTCAGATCTGAATCCTACTGCTAGAGGAGTGGTCCAAACTCTCTCTCTATATACAACTTTTTAACTCACTAGTCCATAACCATAGCACCACAGTAGCTACACATAAATGGACTGTGTTTTCAGCATCACCATTTATTCCTAATTTTGACTGTTTTTATATACTATATTATGTGTCTTAATTTCTGCTGTGAAATACAATAAGTGGATGCTTCAAGCTTGATCCCTGTTAGTTATTGTAAACCTGTGTGTGTGTCCAGCGCATAGACTGTTTACTGAAGCAGGAGCATTTCATTGAGGCTCTCTCTTTGGCCTGGTCCTTCCATGAGGGAACAGCTAAAGCTGTGGTTGGTGAGTATACTACACATCACACATCCAGCAACCTGTAAATCAGCCTTCCCATCCCAGTTACAACATACACCTTTCTAGTATGTTTAGTGTACATGGGAAGGTGCAATATGATTTGCACAGTCCACTTAAATGTTTTTACTACAATCCCCCAGGCTGCATCCTGCTGGGGATGGCTGCTGCCATCAAGGAGTGTCATTCCAATGGGTTGGGGGGTATATGGTCTGGTCTAGGTGGTGCTACATGTCTAAATAACATCCACACGAACCAAGGTCCAAAAGTTTCCCAGCAGAACACTGAATTGTCACAAGATGCTCAGTGTTATTTACTCAGTGGTTTTAATGTTTTGGGTGATCAGTGTAGTCTCTAAAGGAAAGTATTGCCAGTACATGCTTTTTTAAAGCAACTGCGCAACTTATTTACTCCACGCATATTTAGACAGCTTTTAATTACACTAAAACTTTTTCAGATTGTATTGTGAAAAAATATTAATACTCCCACTTGACAGAATGCTGTTGGGCAAAGTATTGGAAAAGACTGCATGTTTAAGAATTCATCTTCTGATTTGCATGTACTCAGAGGGGCCATTTTGCGTTTAATGTTTAACTTGGCTGTTGTAGAGTTTCACAGTTGCTATGAAAGTACATTATTTATTGTTTATGGTTGATTAAATATAGTTTAATGTACAAATCAGCTGGACAGACAGTATAACGTTAACATGTGGTGTTTGTTAAAGGCTTGTTTGGTGATCCACTGAAAAGGAAGGCAGTGGTCAGTGACAAGGTACAAGATCAAATCCTTGCTTTCCATATTAAATCTATCTACCCTGGACAAAGGGCTTTAACAGTGTGGTGCTTGATTTTGAACTTACTGTGAAACTCTGTGTGGACAGATGGTGGAGATACTTTTCCACTTCGGAGAGCACGCATTGAAGAAGTGTCCAGAACACGGCAAGATCCAAGTGATGGAACAGCATTTCCAGGTAAATTACCATGTCCACAACATGTCAGGTTACATGCTTTAGTCTGGCACATAGCAGCAGACACTTTAATGACAGGTTAATGGATTTGAAAATAGGTTTTGAACCGTATCTATCTGGTTATATTAAGACATAATTTTGACCTTAAAATAACACAAGTAAAAAGAAAGATAAAAATGTTAAATAAAAGTACTATATAATAAAATAAAATAGAAAATTGTGTAAGCAAAATATGTACATAATTATCTTTATGAACAAATTTACAAATATAATAGGAAAAACCGTGTCCAATGTGATCCACTGCAACAGCCCAAACAACCCCGTCCACCAGGGAGTGTGTCTTACACTGAAACACTGTGGTCCACGAAGTGTGCATGCAGCCAGATCTCCACAAAACACCAAACACTGCTCGCAGCACACTCCCTCTGGGTCCCAGCGCGCACAGTTTGTCCATCATCTGCCAAAGACCTCTTGTTTGTCATGAGCATAGATGGTACCGCCGGCCTGAACCTCCTTCTCCGGTGTTTAACTTACGCTCCAGCACGGCATCTCTGAAGTTCAATGGGAAACTCAGGCCTCGCTCTGGACAGCACAGGGGGCACAGACATCACTAGCAGTTGCTTTCTTGGATCCACCAACAGACTGTCAATCTACTGAACGACAGCCAAACATGAAAAGTCCAGAAAAAAGCACCACAAAAAAACAAAAATGGCCAAAACCCATGGCAATTTGTTTTCAGCACAGAAAAACAAAAAATAACTACTAACACACAATGAATAACCTAAAAATGTTAACATCTCAGATTCTGCACAATATTCTGCTGTTCTCTCAGTTGTGTAATTTACACATCAGTTGCAAATAGTGTGATTTGAGTCCTTCTGGTGTAGTGTGTAGTCTCAGACAATACTCGGTAGCTTTGCCAGTCGATTTACGCTGATGTGTGTCTGGAAACATTCTCAGTTATCCAGGTATAGTATATTCCCATACCTAGATCGTATTGGTATATTCTAACTAAGTTCAATCAAACTGGACTTGTTTGAGTTTTCTTCAAGATGTTTCACTGCTATATAAGTGACGTAGTTGGTTGGAGCTTTGTTTTAGATAAACTCACTGGCATCACTGCTGGGAACATTTTTAAGAGCAGTTTAAGAAGTGGGCAGTGCCAAATTTCGCTAAGGTTTCAGTACAAAGGCTCAGGGTTAATCAGAGCCAGGTACCATCACCATGGCAGCCTTGATTGGAGCTGACCTCTGGTCACTGTGCTATGTACACACACTTCAATCATGCTGCTTCTGATAACACACAAAACAGGCAGCTTTGAAGTGACTCCACACACACAGTGTGCTTTCAAAAGAAAACGTTTCCATTAGCTCCATAGAAGCTTGGGCCAGGAACTCTGAAATATGCTGGCTTTTCAAAATGTATCACATTTAATGGAAAGAGCAGCCTTTTATTGTCAAATACTTTTAAGGATAAAAGTTGTAATTAAAATCTGTAAGTTCTAAACAACAAATCACTTATCCTTCTCTAATCTCTTACCTTTTGTGCCTTCTTATTTTGCTGAATTTCAGTCCTTACTTTACACCATTTAACATATTAGATGTTATTAAACATAAAGTGTGTCTCCTGATATGCCTCTCTCCTTTCAAATTCTTAAGGTGATAGAGTTTAGTCACTCAAGTTTTATATCTTAGCTTCCAGGATTTAGTTCATGGATACCAACTTTTATCTCTGTCCTTCATTTGAGCAGTGTGATTCATTTGGATTTCCAGCAAATTCTGTTTAGATTGGAGCTTTTTGTCCATGTCTTAGTACTGACATCAGCCTCCAAATCAGACAAGGGTACACTTTAAATTGTAGAATTGAGACATTGCAGTAGAACGATTATATAGGTGTATTGCACAGTTCTGCCTGGGTTCCCGTATGCCCTGGAGATCCTGGAATCTTTTAGTGACAGCTAGTGTTCTATTCATTGTCCTGATGATCACTGAGCCGCGCCCATGAGGGACAGTGCACACTATGTATATGTGTATGTATATGTACTATGTGTATCTTGTATTCCAGGTTTGACATGTTTCTAAAATATTGTGAAATAAGAATTGATTTGGTTCCTGGATTATGTTTTTTGAAGTGTCATTTAAGCATTTGTAATAGACCAGATTTAGGTGAGCGTGACCCCTGCCATCAGTTGACTTGAGCATTTGAATTGAATATCCCTCACACTCCACTCTCTCTATCTTTCTCTGATTTGTTCAGGATGTGGTTCCAGTCCTGGTAGATTACTGCCTGCTGCTTCAGAGGGCGTAAGTAAACGTGTAACTAAGCATTCAAGTGATATGAAGAAAATGTTATGGAAACTTATCACGTTTCAATTGCATCCATATCTCCTGAAACTTATCACATTAAATAGTCAAAGGGAGTTTTTGAGAACACAATGGTGACGTCACTAAAACTACTAGGAAATGGATAATATGTGAAAATATTCACATATCTACACTGCTACATTTTCAGTTCAGCAGCATCATCCATGTCCAAACAATTTGCTGCATTTCCATTCCCCCTAGAAATATGCAAAACCTAAATATCGCAATAAGACTCTGGTAATGGAAACATCTACATTTTGAAAAAAATCTCTCAAATATCACTAAAACTCTTTTACATTCTTGTGAGGTGGTTTTTCAGGCATATCGATGTAACAGTTTATTGCAAAAAGTGCAATGGAAGCAGTTTTTCAACAATTCCCGGTCACTGGCGCCACTGGAGATGACACAGGGGGTCATGTGACCAGTTCATCTGAAGTCCAATTTCTGTGAAAGTGGAATCTTGTGTGACGAGAATTTAAGACAATTATGGGATATCGACAAGACTTTATGAGAGTCGCAGCTCATTCACAAAACACCTTTCAGTGGAAACACGTACAATTGTACTTAATTGAACTTTCACAAATATCACTTTTATTTTGCAAAAGACTGTAGTGGAAAACTCAGCTTTTGAGACTACTTTATCTGGTCTTGTTTTGTCATCATCTACATCAATACAGAGAACTGGTCTGCACATGGGTCACAGAAAAGAAAGAGAAAAAATGTAGGCGTGTTTGAAATCTAAATCTCTTCATTAAATGAATTCAATAACATTTAAGAAACACTATTGTTTAAAACCCATCAGAGAGACAGACATTAACATTTCCTGAGAACTCTTAAAGGTTATAGACAATTGATTGTAAGTAAGAATGTTGCTCAGCAACCGCATAAATATGAAAAAGAACCAAACCAGAACAAAAATTCAAGGAGCCTTGTCTGAGAGTTGACCCCACTGCCAAGCAAAGCCATGGAAGTTTCTCAGTAAGAGGTGATTCTTCTTCAGAGGAGGAACTGAATATGCTGACACAATCAAGTTGACACATGGGGTTTGATAGTTGATTTCCTTCCAAGAAAAGCAGTAACTCAAACATCATTATTTTTGAAGTACCACTTTGATTGACCACTTTTGACCCTTAACTTTCCATACATCCCCCGGCCCATCCAACAGCTTTGGTTGAGGTTGAAATAGCTCAGTAGGTATTTCATGACTGATTGCGGTGATCTGCTGAGGTAACACCATTGGTTTATGAATGTTGGTTTTCAGTGAAATATCCACATGATGAACATAAAATGAATTTTGTATGTCTTGTGTGCATGCATGTACAGAGACCTGCTGTTTGACCAGATTTATGCCCGACTGTGTGAAAACACGGTTGCTAAGGGTGTCTTCCTGGAGTCTCTGGAGTCGTACATTATTGCTGACCGTCTTGGTCACCTCTCCGCTCCCATTATGAAGGACCTTCTGGCCCATTACCATGGCAGCGGTATGATGCACAGCTTGGAGAGATGCATTGTCCATCTAGATGTCACAAGCTTGGATATACAGCAGGTTTGTATATGTGTATAGAAAAAATCCATATGTAATTTACATGTAATCTGTTTAGATTTGCAAATTTAAAAAAGCAAACTGGAAAAGTACCTCCTGTTTGTATTTGTATGATGTGTGTGTCTGTGTGTATACAGGTGGTCCAATTGTGTTGGGAGAACCAGCTCTTTGATGCAATGATCTACGTTTTCAACAGTGGCATGAATGATTTCATTACTCCAATGGAGGTACATTCTCCACTTAAATGTTATTTCATCAGCATGTCAGACATGACAGACATATGTGCAAATTGCTAACCATCGACCTTTGTGGGCTACCTTATGAGTTATTTCACTGATGAAATGGTATTGAAGATCAGTAATACAGTATATGACAGCATAGTGGAATAATGGCAGGTTCGGTGGTGGTGGTGGTAAACCAATAATGTGACAATGACTGAAGGAAAAAATCTGTTCCGACAGCCCTGCATCGTCTGCTCTCTGGCAGACAATGCAGGAACATGCACGACCACAGTTGCGACGTTAACGTCCTTGGTGATGTGATTGGACAACTGAGTTGTTTTGCTGTTGTGTGAAGAGAAAATAGAGAACTGGAGTCTGAACACAACCTTGTGGGGCCCCGGTGTATATATACATGTACATACATATGCCTATGTACACGTATATATATGTACACTCACATATATCCATGTACACATGTGCATACACCTATATGCAAATAACCCTATACTTACATATATACACTCGTCTGCTGCAACGTTAAAACCGCCTGTCTAAAACCACCTGTATTATTATTTGCCTCCCAGAAAGTTTGGGTACATTGGGAAATGGTCACATGCCTTCTGAGTGTGTCCTGTTGTGTGTGGGGCCAGGACACTGGTAAGGGAGTTTTTTGGACATGAGGGTTGAGGCGAGGGCCCTCAGTGGACCAGGATTGTTCCAGAACATTCCACAGATACTTGATTATTTTGGTCTTTTGAGAGTGTGGAAGCCATTTCAACAGCTTTGTCGATTTTTCATTCATTCTTTCATTCATTCATTCATTCATTCATTTTTCTGGGTTGTTCTGAAGCATTTTTTTGTTGTTCCACTGATTGAAAGCAAAAGTGTCTCTGGCATCAGCCTCTGCTCTTATTAGAGTTAACAATCTGGCCCAGGATATAGATGGAGTAGCTTGTTAGCTCCATAGAAACATTGGGTGTTACTGGGTCCATCCCAACCACAATTATGATCACACAGCAGGTCAGGCTTTCATATCACATGAAGATGTTGGCTAGCCCTTGTAGCCACACTTCCATTTCTAAGCTAGAAGAAAAGATGAGCTCGGTGTCAGATTTTTGATTGTGAGAATACTTTATTCACTTAGAATTCATGTTCTTTTTTTACAATCTAAGAACAAATTAGTCTTAATGTTTAAATGTATATTCCTAGTCAACAAATAAATTCTTTATGAGGAACTGTACAAAGGATCCTGAGCCATAATTCACATTTTTGTGTGTGCGTTCTTTGTGTTTATATTTCAGAAACTCTTTGCAGTAATTGGCCCAACACTGAAGGGTGGGAGGAGCCTATCAGGTAAGGTTGGATACCAGAGCCCCATGAAGTGAATGAAATACCTACTTTAAGCATCTTAATAGCATGTTTCAAAATAACTATATCTTATCCTCTTCTGCTTGGCCAGATGAGGATGTGGTCATGGGAAACAAACTTCTGGTGTACATAAGGTAAGAAATCAGCTGACTTTTTAGTGTATTGGACCATACAGCTGTCGTACATTATAAAGTTTGGTTTCCACCTATAGATACATGCTACTACATTTTTATTCCTTAAAGATGAAACAAATATGTAATGGCATTTGTGTTTACAGCTGCTGTCTCGCAGGGAGAGCATATCCACGTGGAGACATCCCTGAAGATCTTGTGGTGCAAGTCAAGCACCAGGTATGTAGATAACAAACCCTGTGGAAGAGGATGTCTATATGCCCACTTATGCTATTGCACTATATATAAAGAAGTATATATCATTTTTACTGCACAAAACAGTTTGACTTTGTAATAAATGGTTAAAGGTGCAAAAGAATGGAGTAATGTGGTGAAACCAAATGCAGTGGAGCATATTCATATTCATGTGACTCACGATGTCTCAACGACAAATGGTGTAACCCCAGCAATGTCTCCTAGCAATTATCTGCTGTTCATTTGTTGTCTGTGTTCAGTTGATGTGCAACAACGTGTTGATCAAGATAGAGACACTCTGGTGTCATCTGAAGAAATGTAGCTGGTGAAGGTAAACACATACTAGTAAGCTAATGTTGCGTGTATTTTTGTGTGTCAGGTGTTTGAGTTCCTGATCCGTCTCCATTCAGCTGAATCATCAGAGGAGGAGGAAGTTTTCCCTTATATTCATACACTGCTGCACTTTGACACTCGGGAATTTCTCAATGTCCTTGCCATGGTGAGATGTCTTCACATTGTTTCTTCATATCATGTTATTGTTACGTAAAGAATCCTTAATACGGATCTAGGGAGAAAGCTTTAAAAACACCGATGCTAGTTGTATAACACACATCCTGACCATACCACCAAAAGCCAATCATATGCCATCTGGGAAGCATCAAGCCATTCATACTGTCTCACTATATATAAGAACACAGTGGAGTTCCACAGTTTCAGCTGTGTAGTGGCAGAAACACTTACATATGGGCTTCAAACACTGTATATTTTCTTATTGCAACAATTGAATGAATAAGCAAGTAGTTTGGATGAGCTAGAGACCTTGGTCACAGTACTCCTTCCTCCCTCAAATAGCCTCAAGTCTGCACTTTCCATCTACGTGGAACTTGAACACATTTGGTTAATTTTGTTCCAAAAACATATGGACATCTTTAAACCCAATTATATGCAGCTTTTATGACCCAGTGACTACTGAAATGACAGCTCAGTCATTTAGACAGGGGGCTCGGCTTTCATGTTGTTCTTTTTTCATTTTGGTTCTTTCTAGACATTTGAAGACTTTAAGAATGACAAGCAGGCCCTAGAGTACCAGCAGAGGATAGTGGACATCTTACTTCAGGTAAAATCATTTGATGCTGTTTCATCATAATTATTGTAATGTTTCATTTGTCTCTGTCATCTATTTGTTTGGGACGGTACATATGAATTTACAAACAAATCATATAAATTCATAATGAAAAAAACAAAGCCAAAACTGCAAATTGTAATGACAGCATTGAGTATGATGAGAGGCTTGTTGAGCTCAGCCTTCTCTCAAAATAAATGACTTCAAAACTAAACATTTTTCTTCTTTACTGATCTCAATCACGATGATTCAGGTATCTTGCGTAGTTTTAGTGTTCTAGATTTTTAATTCACACAAAATCCCAGTACTTTTAAAACCCAGCGCACTTCTGATAGCATTCTGTTAATATCATAAAGCTAATATCATAGATGACTATTGTATTTCTTATTTTGTCTCCATCTGTTTCATTGCTTTGAACATTAGTATGTGTTTATTTTTTATTTAGGTGATGGTGGACAACCCAGACTTTACTCCTTCCCAGGTGGGCGGGCTCTTCACCTTTTTAGCTCGCCAGTTGGCCAAGCCGGACAACACACTGTTTGTTAACAGAAAGCTCTTTGATCAGGTACCCTGTACCCCAAACGTTTTATTAAAGGTATTATCCTGATGTATTCACTCATGACACCTAGAATCACCACTTTAGGAAAGACAGGACAGTGTATAAGTGTATAGGCACACAAACGTTTTTTTTGCAAACCCACTTAAAAGTCTCACTAAACGAAGAGATGTAATATAATAACGAGTCCAGCAGGGGGTTTTCTGACCTTTAATTTTCCTCAACAAAAAGTAGCTACAAAAACAAGCATAACAACTAAAACTGATTGTTGAAAAAAAAAATGAAAAAAGAAAGTGAGATCAACCTACAATAGACCGTGTGATCTAGTTTTCTCCCAAAATTACGATTGATGGATTACAGATTGATAAATTGGCAGAATGTTAAGAGGGAGGGGAATGGAGACAGGGAGGAGAGAAATGACTTAAAATCATCAAACACACGTATAACTTTTCCTCAAGTTTTATTAAAGCAAGCTTCAAGCAAATAGATACAGAAGAGATTTGATCTTTTAACCCTTTTACTATGCAAATAATTTATTTCTGTCTTCCCCATTGTTAAATTGGTCTTAATTGTTACTGTCTCTTCAGGTTCTGGAGTTCCTGTGTTGCCCAGATGATGACTCCCGGCACACTGAAAGACAACAGGTGGCAGTATAGATTGAAAAGGAGGGATCTTAACCATCTCATAGTAGTGTAGTCATCTGGAATATCACTGGACTAATAATTTTTCATGTATTTGTTATTTTCTATAGCAGCTAACTCTCGTTATTTTTCCCCCTGAAATAAAAGTAACAAGATATTTTCTGCAGCCAGTGAGTTGATCTAATTAAAAATAATTAAAAAATAATAGTCGCAGCAGAATATGGGTGGAATCCCTTGCTCCCTTCTGTTCTCAGCTACTTTAGTTAATCCACGGAAGCAGCTGCTTTGTAGCTCTGTTATATGCCAGTGTTAGACTTCACTTTCATTTGTACAATATGATGACTTTCAGCAATTTCAAAATTTTCTATCAAATGTTTCATGTTTATGATCTGATCTGGTTTGGTCTAAGTATTTAACAAGGAAATGCATTTTTGCATGCATTTATTTTAAGTTTATGTGCTGAAGCAGAACCTAAAAGAAAAAAAAAAAGATTAATTATATCATGTCTGCGGCCTTTATTGTTCCTTGTTTGTAGGTTCTCCTGGAGCTGTTGCAGGCCGGAGCAGCAGTCCAGTTTAATGAGGAAAGACTGTTGACTTTGGCAGAGAAGGCCAAGTTGTGAGTAGCAAACATAATACTACTGGAACCAGAGGCATTTTAATTTAACTGTACTAAGTTACTTGTGTTAGACAGAACTTAAAAGTATCTAGTTTGTGCTCAGTCACTGTGTGCTGCTCCTTAGTTTCTCATGCCATTGTGGATTATGAAACTTTTGTTAGCACAACTACCTGTTGTAGTAGTAAATGATAGAAGCCTTCAGCTGCATTATATTGGCTCAGAGACATAATCATCCTTGTCTTTCCCTACAGCTACCAGATCTGTGAATTTCTTTATGAGAAGAAACATCTGTATGACAGAATCATTGACTGCTACCTTAAAGACCCCCTCAGAAAGGTATCATGCATTCTAGGTTTATTGGAGCAAGTGGTTGATATCTTATCATTTTCATATGAGCATTTGCAAGAAAGATGAATTATGTCTTGTTTATTTAAATCATGTACGTGTGTTTTTGTTCATTCAGTGGGAGATCTTCAGCTACATTCATAATCTGCTCTCCATGCCTGGCTACAGCCCTGACGAGAAACAAACAGTCAAGAACAAAGCACTGCAGCTTATTCAGGTCAGTACATATGCAGACACTCTTATTTTGCTTATCATGGCCAGGTCACGATTGTGGGAGCTGATTCTTCTCCTGAGCTTTGTCCTGAGTCAGATATACAGTACAGTTGAGTGTTTTTAAGATCCGGATCTGATGGTCACCATTGTCTGGACACTGAGCCACCCTTAGAATGTCTGAATAATCTAGCATTCATTTGTCTTCTCTGTGGTATCCAATAGGTCTGCTATAGTATTTAGGGCAGAACTCTGGGGTGGCTATTCTGAAACGTAGATTTTCTCCCTGTCCTCCTGCACTCTCTTGTGTTGCTTTTAAATACAGCCTGTTCCAATATAATTAATAGCTCATGAACATGAAACATATCCTTCTGGATATGTTTCCTACTTTATTACATCTGTGGAAAAAGGAGCCCTTACCTTTGCCCACACAGTGAAATGCTGGAGCACAGGGGTCATGTTAATTTCTATGCTGAGTAGGACATTGAACACCGCTGCCTCAGGTATTTCTCTTCATCGTGCTGTAGTATTTTCTTGTAATTTAGCACCCAGTCACTACAACACCGTTAAATCAAATCACTGTTCTCTGAGTCTGGAGTAATTTATTTGTAAACTGGATTCGCCTCATTCATGCTAGTTGGTTTGTATATCCCACCACAGGCAGCGGTTTAGTGCGTACTATGTTGCTGACACTTTCTGGGAACAGTTCTTACCCACAACCCCAAGTGGGAACTGAACATTCATTCATTCATTTCATCCTCTTATCTGAGGTTGGGTTGTGGTGGCAACAGGCTAAGTAAGGAACTCCAGACATTCCTCTCCCCAGCAACACATTCCAGCTCTTCGTGGGAGATACTGAGGCGTTCCCAGGCCAGATGGGTTATATAATCCAGTGAGTTCTGGGTCAAACCCAGGTTTCCTCCCAGCTGGCTGTGTCTGGTAAACCTCCAAAAGGAGGCACCCAGGAGGCATCCTCACCAAATGCCTGAACTAAATCAGCCGGCCCTTTTTGATCTCAGAGCCCAGCCAACCTTTGGAGGAACCTCATTTCAGCTCCTTGTAACTGCGTTGCATCAGCTCTCTAATTATAAAGGCACAAAAATGTATGTCCTTTGATTAGGACAAAGGTTGCACATCATTTGCTCTAGTGAGAGGATGACTGGCTTTCCCAGACTAATTCACAATTGTTTCTTTAGATGGTCATAGGTGTTAACAAAGTACAATAAATGTGGATTTGGTCCTAATGTATTACCTTTATTTTACTCTACTATGTTTGTTTGTGTGAATATAGTACGCATACTGTAAACACCCCTTTTCATGATACGGATACTGATATAATTCAGCCTCCGATAGCGGGTGATTTTCATCATGTACATCAGCACCCCACTATCTCCTGTAGATTTACAACAGCTCCACATTGTCCAGGGTGCCACTACATGTAGCTTAGCTCTCTCTGTCTCTGCCTCTCCCTGGCATTTTGTGAGACTCACTTGTTGTGCTCTCAAAGATGTAACACCATACACTAACCCCAGAGGGTCCTCCATTGCAGGCCTGATGCCTCGACTGCACCACACACTACAGCCAGTTTAAATGGTTCATGTAGTTAAGCATCAGGGAAAACTTGACATTGAGTTATACATGTTAGGATTCATTCACTGTAGTATTTCAGAGTGTGATATGTAATTATTTGCTCATACCAACCACCAAGTACTTTCACAAGCGAATGAGGGGAGTACTCCACAATGACATTTTTGAACTTTTTGGCATAATGAGGAAGAATGGAGCAGAGCTGGTTTGTCATGTTCAGCAGGTCAAAGTTGACGATTTTTTTTGATCATTTCTTTTATTCCTTCTTTGTGTATATTTGGATAACGATTTTTTTTTTTAATAATGCAAGGGAACAGTTGGAAGAAACATTCACTGGTCAGTGCCTTGATTGTGTTTGGATTAACATCTACCCTCCAACATGTTTACAGGAGCTTGTGACCCTTGACCCCAGCAAATCAGCCGACCTTGTGGTGTTTCATTTTACAGAAGAGGTGCAGCAAATCATTTCTGAGCTTCAGGTAAGGTTGACATAAACATGATGATGTTGTTGCTAAAACAATTGAACCGATCAGGAAAAAGTAAAGAAATGTGTTACTGCAAAAAAAAATATAATTTACACCTGGTGAAAAGGACAAGGTTTTAAGTGTATTATATTATAACCTGAGCAGTAGCCACTTAAGGCTTCTTCTTTGGTTAATTTATGTTTCTCTGTAAGGCTGCCTTACATACACAAACTCATTGGTGTGGCCCTGCTAATCTCTTGTGGGAAAGTTTGCACTCTTTTGAGTTCTTTAATTAATCACATAAATTTAAATGGAATTTTCTATGTCAGAGGCATTCTTACCGGACCATGACAGAGAGTATACTAATAGACATTATACGTTATAAAAAACTAAATTTAATGACAGTATGACCAAAATATGAAAAGGACAATGAACTAGAATACACAAGAATCCAATCTCTCTCTGTCTCTGTCTAGGATGACCAGCTACGTTTCAAATTCCTCAGCTGTCTCTTGGAGCCCCGGTACTGTCTGCGTCCTACTACCTCCCCCCTGTATTTCCTGGACATTGCTGTTGCCTCTTTCTTATTTCTCCTGTCCTACTCTGTTATTCAGGGAAGGCTTTCAAATGGAGTTCATCCTGCCTTTAGAACGTGACCTCCATGAGCTTTTTCTGGACTTACTGTGCCGCTTTGACCGCAGCCAGCTCCTGAGCTTCCTCCAAACCTCCCACCACTACAGACTGGAGGAGGCCATACAAGTAATATCTGTTATACTCTATACTATTACATGGGTTGGATATGTACTGCTTTTTCCTTATATTGGGAATGTCATCAACATCATCTACTATTGATCTTTTGGGTGGACTGAGTTTATTAATTATTTTTAAAAAAAATTGGCAAAAAAGGCAAATTAGGATACATCATCCACTCAGGAACAGGATGCTACTGCCTTGCAATCTCAGCTGATGTTACGTATCCTATCCTGGCATAGGTGTATTTGGAAGTATTTGATCTGGGATTGTCATCTAGCACAATTTGGGGCAAACTTCCTTTGTGTCAACCTATATCCAAGTAAACAGGCTTTCTCTGTTATTATTTACTATCTTTACCATTGTTGGAATGGAATATGGTGAAAAGCAACGTGAACTCGTGCTGATGATATCTATTTAATGATCAGTAACTGTCTCATTTTGTTACCACCATTGGAGAAAATATTGAAACTTATTCTTCTCTGTCAGGGTTTCAAAATAAATCCTTACTCAATAAAGTCCATTACATTGAGAGGATTATGCAGTCATCATTAGGTCTTCCTTAACTTCTTCTATCATCACCTGTTCACGACTCCATTGTTGAAAAGGCTTGCCGAGAGTTTCTTCTTTGTCAAGTCAGATCTCATGTGAGACTGTTTAACGTTTCTTGTTTTGTTTTTATCTAGATAATGAAGCAGTACCACTGTAACGAGGCCACAGCGTATCTGCTTGAGAAGAAGGGTGACGTGCAAGGGGCGTTTGCTGTCTTGTTGGAGGTAGTTAAAAAACACCAAGAGAGTTACAAGTGAATAGATTTATTGATGAACTAATTATTCATCATTTATCTTTTATCTTTTTTTTTTTATTACACAAGGGTTCAAGGGGTCAACATTAGAAGTGTCATATATATATACTTAAATCATTCATTTGTGAAGTAGAACTAGGAAATCTTAAAAAAAAAATAGATGCTTGAAATACATATATGCAGTAAGTAAATATTGTTCCTACCACAAATGTTTTATATCACTGTCACTGTCCCAATTTTTATGCCCTTTGAAGACACTGAGGGAAAAGCTGAGTCTCTTCACTGCTGAGAGTGACCGAGGAGCTGAAGGACAAGCTGGGACACAAGATGATGATGAGATAGACAACGAATCAACACTGATGAGAGTGAAGGAATCACTCAATGACATCATTGCCTTCTGCCAACGAAGCTGTCAGAACCTTGATAGGCAACAGAGAGAGGTAAGTTCAACGTGGTTGTGTGTGTGTGCGTGTGTGTGTGTGTGTGTGTGCGTGCGTGCGTGTGTGTGTGTGTGTGTGTGTGTGCGTGCGTGCGTGTGTGTGTTTAGTGGAGGGAGAGTTTCATCACAACTCTCTTATTGCTTCCTTGTGTCACAGGTTTTATGGTTTCCACTTTTGGACACCATGATGGCCTCTCAGAAACAAGTGATAGGTCTTAATGCCAAACATACGTCTGAAGGTAAACACGCACAGTTGTTTGAATCATTGCACATGACATAATTTGTTGTTTTTGCTTAATCCTCCATCTTTTTTATGTTGATCTCTGCTGGACTCCTTCACAAACTGTGGTTGTTTACATTTCTGGAGCAAAAGCCTCTCTGCCCACTTATTTTGAAAGTGCTCGTTCTATTCAAATCAGTAGCTTTTAGCTCTTGCGCAGTCTCTCTCCCATCCGATTGAGAGCCTCATTGTCGTTTGTGCTGTGATTCTCAATGACAGGCATCCAGTTGCAAATTCTTAATGCTAAAGTGCCGGAACCTGCAGCTCAAACTGTATTTCAAAGATTGGTTGGGGGTCTATACACCCCCATTAAATTAGCAGGTCTTTATGATGTAAACGAGGATGAATGTCATTGCTTTTTCACCTTTAACGTGAAGAACATGCAACCGATTACATTTTAAATCTGTACCAATTCCCTAAGGATCAGGAGGTACACATTTATAACTGGGTATGTGGCTTTGTTCCGAATCAAGACTGCCCTTTCACAGATGTGCAAATAAATGTGTGAACATTTTTATTCAGGTTGACATATTTAATAAAAAATTTAAGGAAAAGCAATTTCTTAAAAGAAAGTCTGTCAATCACATAAGTGTTGAAATGCTCACAGTTTTTTTTCTGACAAGTCTGGCGACATTCTAAATTCTACATATTAATTAATGATGTTTGTGAATGTTGTAGTGCTAAAGGAGCAGACAATGAAGGTTCTCAACTGTATGAGCAGCTTCATTTCTCTACCTGCCATCATTCAACAAATATTGCAGGTATGTATGTTTGGTTTTCTCCACTCTTATAGAAACAAGGATGTACATTTCAGACAGAAGGACTACTAACTGTCTGAATTAATAAATATTATTTCAGCTTATTCTTTACATGGTATGTTGTCTCACAACATGTGGTCCTATTTGCACTCTTGGTTCTGTCAGGACCCAGTCTATGGGAAAGGAAAGCTGGCAGAGGTTCAGTGCCTCATCCTGGGTATGCTGGACACTTTCAACTATGAACAGGTAAAGCCCTGTGAGTCTGTGTGTACATATTTTACTCATGTGCACATGTTTTCATGTTTATAAAGAACTATCTCTGGAGACAAAAGTCAGAGTCACTGATGTTGAAATTGCCAAAGCAATTACTATCATTACTTTTTTTTTTTTAATTTATTATTATCCCAAAAACCCATAAAAGGACGGGTCCACCAATTTAGGAGGCCTCCATGAAATCAGGCAGACCTTATTATAACAGTGTGAATGGTGAGATACACCAATCAGGCATAACATTTTGACCACAGACCGGTGAAGTGAGTAACATTGATTGTCTCTTCATCATGGCACCTGAGTTTGACAATCCAAATTGTGATGGCTATGGCTACAACTGGGTCAGAGTATCTCCAAAACTACAGCTCTTGTGGGGCGTTCCCAGTCTACAGTGGTCAGTATCTATCCATCTGCTAAGTGCTCCAGGGAAAGAACAGTGGTGAAATGGCAACAGGGTCATGGTCAGCCAAGGCTCATTGATGGACATGGGATACTGTGTGGTCTGATCCATCAGACAAGCTACTGTAGCTCACATTGCTGAAGAAGTTAATGCTGGTTCTGATAGAAAGGCGTCAGAACATACAGTGCATCACTGTTTGCTGGATATGGGGCCACAGACCAGCCAGGGTGTCCACGCTGACCCCTCTCACTGCCAAAAGCAGCAACAATGGACACCTGAGCATCAGAACTGGACCAAAGAGCAATGGAAGGAGAAGCCTGATCTGCTGAATCATGTTTTCTTGATGCCCGAGGTGTGTGTGTTGTTAACCTGGGGAACACATGGTACCAGGATGCACTAGGAGAAGAAGACAAGTCAGCAGAGGCAGTGAAATGCTTTGGTCAATGTTCTCCTTAGAAACCTTGGTCCTACCATCCATGTGGATGTTACTTTGATACGTACCATCTAGCTAAGCATTGTTGCACACCATGTATACGGTTTCATGGAAACAGTATTCTCTGATGGCTGTGGCCTCTTTCAGGATAATGCTCCCTGTCATGAAGGAAACATGGTTCAGGAATGGTTTGAGGAGCACAACAATGAGCTTAAGGTGTTGACCTGGTCTCCAAATTCACCACATCTCAATCCAGTCAAGCATCTGTGAGATGTGCTGGACAAACAAGTCTGATCTATGGAGGCCCCATCTCACAACTTACAGGGCTGAATCTGCTCCACACCTTCGGGTGTCTAGAGGAGTCCATGCCTCAGTGGGTCAGGGCTTTTTTAGCAGCAAAAGGGGACCGACACAATATTAGGAAGGAGGTCATAATGTTAAGCCTGATCGGTGTACCAAACTACAATTTTATTTTTATTTTTTTATTACCTTGTATATTAGTTACTTAATTGCTTTGTATGCATTACTCTAATACAGAAACAAGTAATGATCAATAGATTCCTTTTTTGGGTAACTTAAATGCCAGTAAGAACAAAAACAGATCTATGTATTTATCAGTGAAAAACACAGTGTTCATCTGTCTTCTTTTGCAATATGTTTGTAAGTGACTGTTAAAAATCAATCTCTTTTAGACTTTACTTGAAACAACTACAAGTCTGTTGAACCATGACCTCCACTGGTCCCTGGCTCACCTGCGTGCTGCTGTCACAAGGGGACTCCACCCACGACAAGACTGCTGTAACATCTGCCTCCAGCACTACAAGGGGAAACAGGATTCAGCTGAAGAGATCATTGTGTTTAGGTAACAAACACTGGAGATGTACTACTGACTTCTGAGCCACATTAAAATTAAGAAACAATCTAATCTAATAATGTTAGAAAAGCTGATGCATTGTTAATTCAGTTCCTCATGTTGGACAAATAATTTTGTGTAATATTTTTCAAAGGATTTTGTTTTAGTTCAGACGTTTTAGTTAGTTTAGTTTTTTTCAGTTTGTTTTTCCATATAAATCATTTAGAATTTGCTTAGTATCTAGGATCTGGTGTAATACTTCAATATCAGTACCCTCCATATGTTTACCCTCAAAATATTTTAGTTTTTAAATAAAATGTTATATAAAGTTTACGATAAACTGGTATAGTTCACAATATCAGATTTAAAATAATGTTTTTCAAAACCAAATCAAAAAAACAAACCACAACAGGATCAGGTATTGAATTCATTTGTCTTTGGGTTTGAACCAACTGTTAGGTTAAATGTTTGAGCTCTGCACTGGTTTCATTATTTTTAATCTTTAAGGCTGTTTTGTGTTAAGTCTGTCAATGCAACCTGTTTTCATTCCCAGGCTGTTAACATCACTGTTTTATCAAACCCTTCTCACAGTTCTCATAGATATACCTCTTAGGACTGTGTTTATACTTCCGTTCAATATTTTATATTTTAGCCAGTAGCATTGATTTTAGTTTCCACTACCTGCTTCACTTTGAACAATGGCGACTGAAACATTTGCCAATATTTTGCCATGGACGAGTCAACAAATGTTTGTATCTCTGAACCTCCTCAGTTAACCTTTCTTCAGTGTTTTCCATTTTTATCTATCCAAAACAATTAATTTGAAAATTGCAGAGATGGAGAAGGAGCCGGAAACTTGCTAAGTCAAAACCATCAATAAGTCTGACTAATTCATATGTTAATATGTTTATTATATCTTTATTATATCTATCTAAAAATGTCAAAACAGCATGTATAGTTTTCACTGATCTGTGACCAGTACATTCTTTAACTCACCACTTGTTGCTATGCAGCTACATTTAGCTTAAGCATGACAGTAGTGTCCTGCCAGGAGATTAGTTTTCTTAAATGAACCTTAAATGTCTCAAGGTGAATTTAGACTTTTGCTCCTGTATGTCAGTATTTGCTCCTATCTATTATTCACCGATTTACTCAGTGTCTTTGCCCTTCGTGTATTCTTTCTCAGATACATGTATGTAAAAGATATTTGTGTTATTACGTACCTAGTAAGTGTTCCAGTGATGATGTGTGTGTCTTGCAGCTGTGGCCACCTTTACCATTTACAGTGCCTGCAGCAAAAGGACTGTGGGCTGGGCTCTGCTACAGAGGCTAATCAGCGATGGAGGTGCTACAAGTGTTCTTCTAGCCATGGAGGAAGGGGGAGGCCTTTCTCAGAAGCGAAAAGAGGTCGTGTCATGTCACTGGCACAGGTATGGTATGAACACTCACAAAAAAGCTACATCACTGGGACATCTTGGGACTATTTGTGTTGTTATTGATGATGTATAAATCACATTGAATTGAATTATTCTTAAAATAGTGAAGTAAAGCCAGCAACATTTCCATTTGTTATGCATGACAGCAGTTATAAGCCGAACATTTGTCTCCATTCTGACACAACCATCCCCTCCTCTCTGTGCTTCAGACTCATGTTACATCGGCACATCATGACATGGGAGCAGTGGCTCACAGGAAGAAGGTAAGGTTTTAGTGTTATTATTGCAGATGGGATGCTCTCTGTTTAGAGACTATTTGTTTGTTTGCAGAAAGAAAACTGATAATTGATAATAATTCATTGCATCACATATAAAGTCTGTGGGTATGCTAATATATCTATGCTATATCAAATCAAAGCTTAAACTTCATGGTTGGACTACATCATGTGTGGTTCTTTGTTGTGACCCAGGTGTTTGTTGAAACAACGTTGGACCTTCAGCAGGAACAGTCCTGGGATCAGATACGGTGTTTATACCGAGGACCATCAAGGGTATTATACTAAATATATCACCTTTCAATCTAAAAAAAGGTTTCAGTCTCGTCTAATCCTCTGTAGAATTTAAGACATAGTGTGTGTGTTAATAATACTTTGTACAATATGTTTTGACCTATTGGCCTTGCCTATTGGGAGATACTTACCAGTTGTCTTGCAAGCACAATTTGACCTTTCAGACTCACTCAAGTTCTTCCACTTGTCCATTTTCCCTTATTCTAACATTGATGCTTTGAGCACAAATCGTTCCCTTGCTGTCATATATATCACACTGACACATAACTAGTGATCAGTGTTATTGTTTTCATCTGTTAGTGGTCATAATGTGAGTTTATGTGCAGTGTTGATTAAGGTGTTTGTGCCCCTCAGAATTTACTACATTTCTGCATAAAAATGACTCAAAACTAGTTTTCAGTATCTGGTGTGACCCCGTTGTGCATCAGTAACAGTAGCTGAACGTCTTCAGTAACTTCTGATCAGTGTCTACAGCAGCTTGGAGAAATTTTAGTCCATTCCCCAGAACACAACCAGTTCAGTTCTGAGATGTTGGTGGGTTTCCTCAGATGAGCTGCTTGTTTCAGATCCTCCCACAACATTTCTATTGGATTAAGGTCCAAACTTAACTGTTCTTTTGTAGAACGACTTGTGTTCTTTGGTTCGTTGTTGTACTGCATGACCCAGTCAGATGTCCTGACATTTTCTTTTAGAATTTGGTGGTATCATTCAGAATTCATTGGTCCATCAACAAGTCCAAACAAAGACATTACTGTCAAATCTGAAGATGTTTTGAGTTGTTTTTATTCATAAATGTAGAAACGTTGGAGGAGAGAAATCTGTTGAAGCAGGACTGTGTATATTTTATGATAATATAATATTATCTAATGAATGATAGACTTTCAACAGTTAGCAGTGGGTTGTCAGCCGTACACATACTGTTTGTATGTTGCACACCATACATCATTACTAGACAGCCTATAAAAACAGGTTTCTTACTTTCTGTTCCTCTACATAATTCTCGTTAGTTATTTCAGTGTTTGTGACCTTCTTTAATTGTTCTGTTTTCATCTCTCTCTCTGTTTCAGTTGTCCATGCTTTCAGAACTGTCCCACTCCCGTTCCAGTGAGAAGACAGGGTTTCTAATATCCGTCCAACCAGAAAAAGAAAGTTTCCAGCTCAAACTATCTCCTCCACCCCTATTGGAAGAATAGCACAGTAACTGGCCGAGGATATTATTTCCCATCACTTGTTCAGACTAAGGTCATGTGCGATAAAGACACAAGATGTTTTCTTCCCCTAATTAACCATCTTCAAGCATTGTGTGAAATGTTGATGTACCCTGTGATGTTTATGTACAGCAAATGTTAAATATAGATACTACATACAGTAATTCTACTTTTAGTGCATCAGTTGATCATGGACTACAGCTGGCTGAACCATCATAACAAAGCTACGAGCGAACTGCAACAAATGTTAGAACATGTCCTTTGTAGAGGGAACTCACACTGGATGTTTGTTTATACACATGAACTGTCTCTCTGTTGTCTTTTAAATAATTAGATTTTTTTTTTTATCCCTCACTGCCTTACTGTCATTTTTAAAAGTCTATCTTTTTGGATTGGGGCATCAAGGTAAGAAGAGAGGCAGATGAAGTGATGCCCCCATCATGCCTAGTGTCTACTGTACCAGCCTGTGGGAGCAGTGGTATGATCTGGCGTTGCTGCAGTTGCTCAGGTCTAGATTCAGCAACATTATGTCCAAAGAATGAGGTCAGCTGACTACCTGAATGTACTGAATGACCAGGTTATTCCATCATTTTTTTCATTTCTTGATGGAGTGGGTATATTCCAGGATGACAATGCCAGAACTCACTGGGCTCAATAATGAAGTGGTTCAGGGATCATCAGAGATCATTTGGACACATGGATTGTCCACCACAGAGTGTGGACCTGAACCCCATTGAGAATCTTTGAGATGAGCAGTAGAAGACTTTGTGCAGTGGTCAGACTCTCCAATCATCAATATCATCATCTTGTGACATTGCAGAATCAAAGCTAAATATTAGAGAGCGAGACCTGTTTTTTTCTTTTGGTAGTGTATAATGATCAATTCATGAGTGACTAGCTGAAGTCATTGATGGATTTATCTGTAGTCACTGCAGGACTCTGTTAACAAACTGATTGGGTTGGGTCGACAGCATTAAGCATCTGGGCAGCTGCCATATCCAGATTATATCCACAGGCTTGTTTTTGCTGGTGTTTGCTATAATAAACAAAATGAAAACAGTTTGTGAGGATAACTTTAAGGATACACTCATTGAATAGAGCATGCATGTGTAGTGTCCAGTAAAGACTGAATGCAACTATTGAGAAAAATCTGTTCGAAGATAACAGATACTCGTTTGTGGGATTCTAAGGTGCTTGTAGCATCTTCCTAAAATGAAAAGCATTGAAGCATTGAATGGAGGATGTTCATACTCAGGCTCATGACTACAGCTGCTGGAAGGGAGAGGGATCGCGTCCCTTAGTAAACTTTCCCCTCAGCAGGGGGCGCCAGCACACCACCAGGCACTGATGACATTTCTCAGAGGACATCTACTGCATCCGGCCTCTTTTTCTCCTCCACTCTCATTTTCTTGGTTGTGTTGCACTGCTCAAACCTCTCTGTGTCTTTTCCTTTTTTCGTTCTCTAGTGTGTGTGAGAAGATGCATCATGGGGGACAGATAATGATGTGAGACTTTGCGTGTATATAATTTTGGAGAGAAAACACTACTTAAATGTGATTGAAGAGTCCTGTGAACAAATTAAAACTTTTCTTCCGTAAAACATCTGCCAACAGTTAAAGCTGTGTATCAACCTCTCCTTTAATCTCCATTTGATTCAAGTCCAAAACAAATGTTATTAATTTGAACCCATACTAACTGTTTAACTGCTACGCCCTCATGGTTATTGACCACACGAAATTTATTCCTAAAATTAAATGTTTGACAGAAGCTTGGTTAGATTTCCCCTGATTTTATTTCATAGGTGACCTAATAGAACAGAATAATTAAACACCATAAATCATGTTTTTCAAAAGATTCCCACTCATTATTTTAATTCTTTTTAAAGCACACTGTCACAATTTCTGTAAAGACCTTTGTAAATAAATCCCCTTATTTGTTACAAAGCCTGGTCTGTATGTTTCCTTTGATACATAGACTGCTGAAGTACCCCCAGTGTCACTACATCTACAAAAAAATAAAATGTTTTCAGATCCAATTCTTGCGTGGCCTGACTGATCCTCAGCAACACATCTCTGGGAGCTATCACAGTACTTTCATGGGTTGCCTGTGGTGTTGTTGACTGGTTCATCAGGTTAGGATATGACAGGCATACACAACACCAGTTATCACCATTTTATTACTGTATCACAAACAAAACGTTAAAAAAAGAGAGTGAGAATGTGATGGCAACTACTCAGTGAGTAAACCAGGATGTTCTTTGGTAACAGGGTTTGCAGTCAATCTGTAGAAAATGAAATTTGGCATTAAAAAAACATACAGCCAAATCGTAGAGGGGGAAATCTAAGAAGATGAGGAGGTTCTAGTAACAAGACAGCAAAGAGGAGCAAAGGTATGGTGGGGGTGGGGGTTGGATACTGACAAGAACAGAAATAGAATGACATGAGGTGTCCATGTTACAAATAATGCTTGACAGCATATCTGCCTCTTGTTTGTCATTTTATGGAGATTTTACTGAAAAAGTCTGTAAATCTGTCAGCATGACTGTTCCATGGTCAGTCCTTAGAAGTCTTTGTCCCAGCCAGACAGCTCGTCAGGAGGCTCCTCTGTTTCCGGTGGGAATATGTCAAAGTGACTGTGATCCAATGGCCCGTTCAGCTGCAGAAATAACAAGAAGAACATTAGTCATGGCTCATATTTAAAATCAAATGTTTGGGTACGCCTAGATAAACCACATATTGCATTTATTTATACACGATAAATAAATGATATAAATATTATAGCTTATATACTGACAATAGCGACAGTAATTGTCAAGATACTTCAGCACTAAGTCATCAGTAGCAAGAAATGCTCCCATGTTAACAAGAACACACCTTGAGCCCATCTGCTTGAGGTCGGCCATGAATGAATGCCAGGTCCACAAGTTTCCAACGTGTATCTGTTAAGGTAATTGGTGGGTTGTAGTGTGGTAGTACGTCTGTGTCTTAAAGCCATGGCTAAGCTTCTCAAACAACAGTTAAAAACTTTCGTAGTTTCTTTTCACTATGATGTGGACAGGGGCCCAGGAGATGCAGTTTGGACTGGAGGATTGTGGTCATGTCAGCAGTCACTTGCAGCCACAGTTGGATTGTTCTTGCCAGTCTATTTATTCAAGGGCCAACCTGGATGTGTACAGTTCTCTGGTTGTCCCAAAAACTATTTTTTCTATTGGACTTTCATTCAAAGTGACCCAAATTACTATATAAATATAATTTGACTGTACACATCTAAAGACTGACAGTTTGTCAGCTTGGTCAAAGTTGTTGATCAGCATGGCAATATTTTTTTTTACAAAGGCTCACAAAGCACATAACCACAATCCAATAAGCTTGTAAATTCCATTAAACAGAGATGTTTTGTGGGGCAGTCTTTGTGTTTAGAAACAATAATTCTCTCACCTGTCTCTTAAGAGGAGACAGCAGCTTTCGACATCTCAAACCCTCCCAGTTGAAGCCCTGGAACCACCTATAGACCAAAGAAAAGTTCACAGTTACAATATATGAGTCCAGTTTACTGTTCAACCTCCAAAGACATCACTGTTGCGTGAAGAGTTTCAGAACAACTACAGGAACACCAAATGAGCCCTACTTCCCCTACAACCTCTGAGCAAATACTAATGTAACATCAGCATGTTGCTCTCTGGTTGCTCAACCTATCAACAACAGCCAATCATCAATGGCTACCAGGATTTGGAGTATTGGTGCTATTTGATGCTGAACAGCATACACCAATCAGCCACAGTATTCAAACCACTGAGGAGAAATCAATAACACTGACCATCTTATGACATACATGCAATACAATGGGTGATGCAGTCTGACACAGACACATACACAGAAACGATTTAGGAACAACTCAAAAAACATGAAGAACAGCGCAAGGTGTTGACCTGGCCTCCACCATGAACACCACCACCACCTACACATTGACAGTAGATAATAATGTATAAATATAAAAAACAACAAAACATATTCAGTCCTATCTAGCATGTTAACAGCATGCTTAGCTGTCCTCCTCAGTCAATACGTGCTACAATGAGATGTGGATTATAAACTTACTTGTGTTTCTTGATGTCAATGATGCCATTCTTTTTGTTTCCCAGTCTCTCCACTGGGTTTATCCTAAGAGGAAAACACCACCATGACTCACATGATTCATTTTGTCTATATGGCAAAAATGACAATGAATTTGACAAATGTGAATGTGACCGTTCTCTCTAGATCTTGTTCTTGATCTTGTACTACATGGTACTACGTTGCCTGCTACACACTACCACCTAAAGAATGATACACTGATGATCTGTGTGTATGACTGTATGCATGATCTCATATGATGTGCAGTATATGACTGTACCCACATCTGATATGCTGGGATGTGATTCACCATACTTGCAGAGTTTCCTGATGATGTCGTCTGGACGCTTGCCTATTTTCTTGGGAAAATCCACCTTCTCAATGCCATGGAGGACCATGGTGTAAATCTTTATAGGGTCTGAGCCAGCAAAAGGTGGGCTGTAAGGAGAATAAATGGGTTCTGCTGGGTAGCATTAGACAAGGATTTTTCTTGGGTATCCTCTTTGGGCCATTTACGCCTGCCTCCACAATTTAGACTAAACTTGACTAACTCTGTTCTGTTCACCTCGCTATCAGAAAGAAAGTGGAAAGTATAATTATATACTTTCTTTCTGATAGCGAGGTGAACAGAACAGCTTTAAAGACAGTTTTATACTTCTAGGTCCTAAAATGCTGCAATGCAGAGACTGCTGACTATGTGGGTGCACATCTGGAGAAAAAAGCATTATAAAGACAAAGTAAACAGCATAATCTGGATTGGTTTACCTTTATTACATCTGGAAATAAGAGCCTATGCTCGGTCTACATTTTGAACCATGGACTTTGCAGTTTTAAGGGGCTGGTTTCTTCTATTAATCAGTGGAGTTAACAGTTTAATAGTAAAAAACTGAATTATTAAAATCTTTGTCTTTCACTTACTGTACATGGATACATACATAATTCAACCATGCCCCTGTTGACCAACTGATGTGCTCAGCTCATATGCTTACTTTCTCTGGGTTCTGTAATCTGCCTCCACTGAACTCCCATGATGGTGTTTTCACTTCTCACAGTAGACTTACTTGCCAGTAAGAAGTTCAAATATGAGTATTCCCAAGGACCAACAATCAGCTCCAAAATCATGGCCTTTGTTCATGATGACCTCCGGGGCCACGTACTCTGGAGTCCCACAAAAGGTCCAGGTCTTTTTGCCTCGGCCAATCTTTTTAGCAAAGCCAAAGTCTGCCTAGGAAAATACACACGATGTACACATGGAATGCACGGTACTCTTTAAAAAGATGTCAAACAAGGATTTTGAAGATTAGTGTCTCACCAGTTTGACATAACCTTCTGCATCCAGTAGAAGATTTTCAGGTTTCAGGTCTCTGTAGACAATGCCTATACTGTGGAGATAATCAAAGGCCTCCAAGACACATCCGGTACAGAACCTGGCAGTGGATTCATCAAAATAACTCCTGGTAGGTTACAAAATGATCCCTCAATTAATGTTAATTAAGACAGTGTATCCTCTAAATGAACATAGTGCAGACAGATGGAAAGAGTCAGGAAAGTAATTTTCTTTTTGATATTCAATCTGGGCTTATTAGATGCGTTGCTCCCTGTCCCTGGAAAAAAAATAATAATTTAGCAAGTGCCTCATGGCTTTCTGTCACATTTGAGGTATATAATCTTCTGATGATGTAAATCGTGAGAGGTGACCAATCTACGTCTCCTTAATACATGAAACAAACTGAACTGAGCTATTTCTATCATGTCATGGTTTCCCTTTAACTGAAAGGTCTTTTAACAGGTGCCACGGGGCCCTCTGTCCCTAAACGCTGGCCTGACCCTAAGACTTTGTGTGTGTTGCAGCACACTACATGCGGGCCCGCGGATGTTCTTCTTCTCTGCCGCCATCCAAGCTTTGAGCTTGGCTCACAAAAGTGGACCTGTCCAGCCTGCCTTATAGGGTCTAGGGTCTATGCATACTTAGGGTCTATGCAGTCCCTATAAAAACTGTGGAATCCCTTGAAAGGAAGATCAGTGGCTTCCTTTGGAAGTGACTGAGCCTCACCAGGGATGTCCTATATGGGGCCACAAACACCCTGCAGCTACCCTTCAGTGGGTTCACCAAAGAATTCAAGGTAGCACGCATGAGAGAAGTGCTACAGTTTAGATATTCCAGGGATTGCAAGGTGTCATCACCTGGGATATAAGTGGGGACAAGAAGGAAATGGAAGGTAGAGAAGGCAGTGGAGGACATTCTATGTCCATAGTCCATAGAAGTTAGTTGTAGGGACTTGGCAGGATGCTCACTTTGCAAAGTACTTCATCATTTGGGCATTACAGGGGCAACCAAGAAGAGGGTCATCCACACCATCACTGAAGCTGCAGAGAAAGCCACGTGGTGGCTGTGGATCAAGAGGTGTGATCTGTGGGTTGTTACTGAGACGCAAGCCCTGATCAAACCCAGCAGGGGGAGGGTGTCTGTTGCAAGAACTAAAACACCTGTGACCCCAGCAAACAACACTGATGATGTGTGCCAGTGCATCCAGATGTGTCTTAGAGACAACTATATTATATGCTGTGTCAGTGTACTGCAGCAACTAGAAACTCATGGGATTATTTGTCATAATTCAAAACTGTATAAGGGTTTTGAAGCTGAAATTAGAGTTTATACTGTCAGTATGCCAGTCATGCAACATGGGCAATCGGGATTGATCAATGTCTTAAGCGTCAATTGGTCTGCCTCCATATAAAAAAGTATTTTTTATAGTCATCTCCAAAAGAACAATGCAAAAATAGAGTGAATGTTCATGTGTCAAAATTTTAAATTTACACACTTATGAGCAGCAGTTGTCAAATCACCATTTACCAGTTTCAAACATGAAAAACAACACATGATGATCAATCCCATAGAAAATGGAAACCTCAGAGGCCAGTGGAACATTGCTCTTAGTCTGTAGCTCTTTAAGTATCACTTTCTCGATGCTTTCTTTTTTTGCTTTAAAAGGAATTTAGCAAAATAACCTACACTCACATGTCCCGCAGTACAGTCCACAGCTCTCCACCAAGACAAACCTCCAGCAGCAGGTAGACAAACTTATTGTCCCGAAATGTTCGGAATAACCTGAAATACATGCACAGCCAACTCAGCCAGTACTCCGCATACCGAAGTAGTAAGAAAAAACATATATATTGTAACACAGTATCTAGAATATACATAAAACTGTAAAAATGTGGTATTAGTGAAGCACAGGGGGCATTGAAGATCACATTTTGGGTGAACTTTTCTTTTTGAATGACAGTCAACAGATTGCGTACACAGGGCCCTTGTTCTTTAAAGTCAAAGTCAAGATAAATCTTAGTGTAGTGGCAGGACCTGGATCAGCAGCATTCTGAACAGGGTCCTTAGCAACTCCATTCAGAAACCAACATACTTACCAGCCTAGTTTTATTTTTAACTCAAGGAATGCCTTGAGAGATGCATTGGCTTACGTTCCTCTGCTGAACATCTAAAAGATGTTGTTTTTTTTTTTTTTTATGATATTTTAAATCCAACCAAATATCTCTTCGCATTCTTGAGGTATGATATGGTGTGAGGCTCACACCTGATGATAAACGCTGAGTTTGTTTGCTGGAGGATGTTTTTCTCTGAATAGATGTGCTCCTGTTGTCTGGTGTCCACAATGTGCTTCTTCTTAATGCATTTCAAGGCAAACGTGGCATCCCCATCCTTCAACTTTACCTGAGAAACAGCAGAAAGAAGTGTTGAATATATAACAGGTCAACACTGGCAACCAGCAGTGGTACTTTCCATGAGAAGTGTTTGAGAAGTGATGTCTGATATGATACAGCTGACCCTCTGCTCACTTAGCAACCAGACAATGTGCGTTTCTTTGCACAAGCCTGTGTTTGCTTAAGGCCAGTTCTGCCCAGCCTTCTCCAAGTCACCTACTGGTGTTTTTAGTGAAATAACTGGGGGATAACTGGACAACCTACTCTACTTACTGAGCCACAGCTGCTTAGTAGGTAGGGAGCTACTATAATCACTTGTCAGTAGCAGCTAATTGTACACGGTGTATAGCAAGCTACTATAATAGCGTGTACGTTGCTGTATTTTCAGAACCCACCCTACAGCACATTGTATTTTAATGGCTGGGACCTGAGGGTTGAGTGGGATCACGGAAGGCCAGTCGTGACAGCAGACGAGACTGATTGTTTACATAGATCTAAAATCTCAGGGGTTCAGAGGAGGGTCAAGAGAAACAATTCCTAGACCTAAATGGTACTTTGTTGGAGTAATAACTGACCACAGACTGTATAAAAATGGAAGATGGAACAGTTCCACAAAAGTGAAACCAAAGCAAGTAGAGCCCCCCCCCGGTATCTGGCTGTAGTATAGGTCATAAATTCCACCTCCTCCACGATAGTAGATGGGACTTGGGCCAAACTAAAACACTAAAATACTGTAGAATTAGGGCTATCGTGCATTGATTCATCTTATTAAAAATATTAACTCAATTAACCCATCTGCAGTGCAAAATGACTCTTGAGCATCTCTGGCAACGCATTTCAGACAGTTTGTCCAAGTAGAGTTATGGTCACACATGCAAAAACAGGCAGTTGATCCAGTGGCGACAGACCCATTGTTCCATCTTGTTATTTTTTGTTCTCAAATTTCCCATGGAGAGGTCTAACGTGCCGTTTTCGTGCGTCTTCCGCCTTTATCAGTTGGTTGTGCTGCCTCTCCCTACCAGATTCTGCTGATGAGTTAATTGCGTTCAAATTTTTAATCAGATTAATCATGAGGATGGATTAATCCATGTTAAACGTGTTAATTTTGACAGCCTTACGTATAATTTTTTTCCGAAAGTGGTTTCTGTCCATTTAGGTCGCTAATGCTGATGCATATTGTCCATTATTTAGATGAAACAGGACGTGACATCACGATGACTGCAAGTTGCCATGCCAACCACTCCGTAATAGTAAGAAACAATAAAGCACAGTTATAACAATAACTGTGATACAGCTATTATAAATGTAATAGGTTCACACTGCTTCAGGTTTTAAACCACAAATGACCCTTGTGTATAGACTAGTCTGGTTCTCTGAAGGGTTTGAGACAGTGAGGAATATTGTATAGCCTGTGAAAGCTGTACAGTGTAGTCTGTGGCTCATTTATTTATTGCCAGATTTACTGGGGTTAATAACGGAGTGGAGTATCCCACTTTTTGGAGTTTGAGCCTTTTCTACGGACTTCAAGTCTACTAATGTATCTAATTATTCTGAACGTCTATGTCAAAGTGCTTCATTAGGGATCAAGTACATCGTTACTGCAATATCCCCATTTAAACCATTTGC
Source organism: Mugil cephalus (assembly GCF_022458985.1). Taxonomy (NCBI): domain Eukaryota; kingdom Metazoa; phylum Chordata; class Actinopteri; order Mugiliformes; family Mugilidae; genus Mugil; species Mugil cephalus. Next base: position 24,969,632 of record NC_061782.1, read on the forward strand.
AACTGATCAATTAGTGTGTCCATACTACATCTTTATTTGCTTTCATCTGAAGGATCCTATGCTATAGCTATGAGGATTTGTGGGTCATATTAATGGACTTTTTCCACCCGTGCCTCACCTTATCACATCTTGAATCAAATTATAATTATATAACTAATATAACTATTTGTCAAAATCATAGAAACACGTGGTATTGGTATAACACCATAGAATCAAATAGTACGATGAACCACAGCCTCCAAAATGAGAACATAGTTATCTCAGTTATTGTAATGCTTGATACCATAACCTTCATAAACTTAGATTTGTGCCGGGCTGTTATATTATTATGCATTTATTTTCATTGAATTAGTCTAGTGTGTGTAATCTTTGGTATAATAAAATGTATCTCCATTATTTCCAATAATCACTCACCAGCTCCACACGTCCAAATCCTCCCATGCCCAGTGTAGCTATGACCTCGAGGTCCTGGAAAGGCTTGTGTGCAGGCACGAGAGCAATCCTCTCTCTCAGCCTCTTCAGCTCCTGGGCCTCTGCAGAGTCAGTCTGAGGTGAATGGGGCCTGAGAGGTGATTAACACAAGGCATCTGTTATGTTCTGACCCTTGTTTCTAGGCCTGCACTAACTCATCATTCTGCTCACTCACAGGGCATTTCTCCTCTCATCACTCCTGGAGAGTTCTTCCACATATTCCTTCAGGTAAGCCTGAAGTTCCTCATAGGTCCCCACCATTTGGTTGAAATTGCTGGAGAGAAGGGAAAGAGGGGAAAGAAATGACCAATTTCAACTGTTTTTATCAATTTTATTGAAAGTCTCGCTAACCATAATAGTCTCATGGTCAAATTTGTATGTCATTCAAAAAGTTCTTTAACTGAATGAAGTGCAATGTCAAATGATATAAATGTGTTCATGCCATGATGTATCCAGACACAGTGCAGTCATATGCATTAACTGAAAGTGTTAATGGTTGCTAAGATTTATTTATTATATAGTTAACAGCTACAATGACAACTCCAACTATTTAAATGGCACTCATTATTAATGAGTGATTTACTTTTTTCTTTTGAGGAGATCATTTGTAATAGGTGTTTTTTTGTTTGTTTGTTTTTTTGTTGTTTTTTTAGTGGAAGGATGAAGCAAAACTCTACTGACCCTTACGGTCTTTAATGTCACCAAGGAGGATAATTATGATCAGATTACTAACTAGGACCTCTCACTATAACTCTGAAATCTGAGTTCACTTATCTTGAGATGGATGCCAGAACAGCTGATGAGAGTTTCGTTAATGTTTACTCTGAGTTAAGAGTGCGTGTCACGAATAACAAAAGACCTTATCATTAGAGGGGGACAAGCAGTATCCACCATGGCAACAGGTCTGTGAATGGCATGGAGTATTGATTATGAGTTAAATTCTTGTTCATTGTATGTTAACAGCAGATGAAGCTGTTTGATTTGTGTTGAGAATGAGAAACCTGTCAAAAAAGATGCTAGGTAGTTTTGATGTGATAATTGTGGAATCCACACAATACATTTGTTTAGTTGTAACCTGATAGGAATATAGCACAGGTAGCAAAGATAAATTAAAAAAATAAAAATAAAACAATAATATATATATATCAAACAGACATTGGACTTACAGACTAATATGTTTAACTTCTGGAAATGAATACAATTTTAGATAACTATTTTAGAAATAAATCTTGGTAAAACATTCCCTCTAAAACATATTCAGATACTTACTCTCTGTCCACCACCAGGCAGTGTGTGTCATTCTCGCTGCAGACTATGTTGGCTGAGCGAACATCCTCACTGTAGAAACAAATATATTAAACAACAGAAATAAAATCACACCCACAGTACACTGCTATTACTGTTCTGTCTACTGTATTATGATACCTGTAAATTATTTTTTTTACTATATTTTTTACTGTATTTTATTATTTTTCAATGTATGTGTAGGTGCTGTCAGTGAAACATAATTAATGATTAATTCTACTGCGTGTAACACCTGGTGTATAGCTTAAAATCAAATAAAAAAAAGACTGTTTGATTGGCCTGGAGCATAATCATTTCCCATCACTCCAGTGGAGTGACTCCAGGCCAAGTTTCTACCAAAATTTTTAGTTTTGCTTCTACCTGATCAGAGCTTTCTCTCCAAAGTAGTTGCCAACTCCCAAGGTCTTGATCTTCTGAGGTTCAGCAAAGTCTTCTGTGCTCTGAGTGACTATGACCTACACATAGACAACATTATAATGAAGTACAGCATGTATTGTTCACTTTAATTATGGAATTTAAAAAATCGCCTTTTCAATTGGTCATTTTAGACTAGTTGTCTTGAATAATAGTGCCCCTATTTAAGACTAGTTTGAAACTAGTAGGCATGTGAACCTTTCAAGTTTGAGTATAGATGAGATTAAGGCTCAGTGTATGTGTGTTCTTGCATCAGTTCTGCTTTGTGTACACCACACATTTGGGCAGAATACCATAATAATAATAATATACAACAGCTGGTGCATGGTAGATGAGGTTCTCTAACAGCAGCTTTAATTAACCCCAAGCCCTAGTCTAGTATATTCTTTTTAATGTCAGGTTTTATCCCAAGGGTTCTAGGAGCTTGAGGCAGCTTGTATTTTTTTTTTTTATTTTGGATAAAATAAAATTGAACTGAATTGAGAATTAATTTCTGAATGCTGGGTTTTGTACTGCTTCTAAGTGTTAACATTCACTGTATAGGGCAAAAATATATGAACAAGTGTATGTGACATGGTATCAGCTGCTGCCCAAATATAAGAACTATAGCTGCTAGCTTTGCTAGCTCCAGTTTATTCCTTCTCACTCTGAATCAATAAGTCATTTATTTCAGAGGGAGGCTTCTGGCTGTTAAGAGGGTATGTTATTCTAGACTGGACAAATATCTCACCTCTCCCTTTGAGATAATAAAGAAAGTGTTCCCTTCTTCACCCTCTCGAATAATATACTCCCCCTTTTCAAAATACTCCTGGAAAGACAAATACTTGGTTAGTCACGTATGCATTTGTATATATAGTTTCATAAAGCATCTGGTTAGAAGAAGCTATTCTACTGTTATCTCTGTGACCAAGACAAACACGCAGGATTGGCAGCAGGTGCACAACATCCAACTTATGACAGCAAACCTGTGCTACGGTTCATACAGAAAACATACATAACTGGGATTATATATTGGATTAACAGGATTAACAGCAAAAAAAAGAGAAGTGGGAAATACTCACCACCTCAAGACAATCAACGATCTTGGACAGTTTTTCCTCTGGCAGTTCTTGGAGCAGAGACACACTTGTAAAGAAGCAAAGACAAATGCACCACAAATATTGATACATTTGGTCCTTTACAAGCATTTATGACTCTGGAACTGGTAAAATATGTACTAATTTGTTGCAGTTATTTATCAAGAATGATAAAACTTGGGGTAAATACTGTATACTGTACATGCATATACAGTTATATATATTTGTACAAAAACAATTCAAAAATTGTGATGTGTTACAGTGGTACAGTGAATAAAGGCTTAATGTGCCGACTCTGATACTGGAAAATGGGTTTAGGAATTACAACCTTTTTCTATACACAGATATACTGTATACTTGGATATTCCATTATTACTCTTCAGCAGGTCTAAAGTTGTGACAAAGTGCGGCATTTGGATCTGGAAACATGTGTTCAATGGACCTTACAGTGCAAGTGAACTGAGACATTGTTAAACTGCAAAACAGATTGCAGGAAGTTGAGTAGTGGTCACAATAACAATATGGTGATTTTTTTGGTGGATGTACACTTTAAACCCTATTTATTATATTGTAGTATATTGTGTATGCTCAAATAATGTTTGATAAAGAGCAAGAATAAATATAGGCCAGTGTCTAAACATCTATAGACATAACTGCATTTAAGGACATATTGTATATATTTACATAATGATGCTGCCACTAGCATTGTTTTCTTATATGTGATGTTGCCTTATACAGAACAGTATTGTTAAAGAAACATTCTTAAACATATTTTCTCATGAGTATTTTTGTACCTGCGCAGAAAACTGAAGTACTCCTTGTGTCTAGCCTGTGTGGTCTGCATCATGATAGTCTGGAAGGTGTGGCGGTCCAATGCCCAGATATGAGACTGGGACACAGCTGGATGAGAGTGGAATAATAAATCACTCATTACTTTGTCATTGTGAAGGACCCATAAGGGTCCTGAGTAAATGAGCATTTAATGATGCTCTGTAAAACATCCATCTGTCCATTTGGTTCTGCTTATCCGTAGGGAAGCCACTCTGAGGTTTCCATACTGGACTCCCTCCTCATGCCTGCACCTTGAGATTCTGTCCCTGCAAACCAACAAGCAAACACAGCCCTAGTGGAGTCCAGTACATACCTGAAACATGCTTGGCTTGATACGGACACAGCTCTCACTTTGATTTTATAAGAACCAGATAAGAAGATGACTCATAACAACAGCCCCCTGACATTGTACCCCTCACAAAATTCCCAAGGGAACACAGTCATAGGCGCTCTCCAAGTTCACAGAACACATGTAGACTGGATTGTCAAAGTCCCATGATCCCCTAAACAGCACTATGTGGGTAAAGAGTTACTTCATTGTTCCACAGCCAGGACGGAATCCACATTGCTCCCTGTCCCTGTCATCTGCTGTTCTGAAGGTACTGTCTCAGGCTTTTAAATAGGCTGCTGGGAGGCATCATAACTACCATGTCTACCTCCACCACTTCCTCACAGTCCTCAGACTGTACTTTATTTTTTGAGGACATGGTGGCAGAGTTCAGGAGATCATCGTAGTGGTGGCTGGTGGTGAAATTTGGTGGGCAGGCTAACAAATGCATAATACTGAATAGTTACCACAGCAGCAAAAGAAACAGGTACTTTTTTATTCCACTACATCAGTGGTTCTCAACCGATCTGGCTTCAGGACCCACCATCACCCCTTAATGACATGACCCACATGTAAGAAAATTTTCAGCTTCTCAAAATGATTGAGGGCAATGACTGAATTATCCCTCAGTTTGTGTTTTCACGCAAAATACATGTAATAAATAATACTGAGAAACATAAAAATATATGAACGGGTGTATGTGACGTGGAGCCAGCTGCTGAGAATTCTCACCTACTGGATGTACAGTATGACAACCAACAGTCGACTGTGGGGGGAAAAAATCACGTTCTGTCCTGACCAGGACTTCAACCCCAACCTCCCCAATACAACTGAAGCCAGCGTCACTAATGACTGTACCATCTGATCTAACTTTCTAGATAAATGTTACAAATCCACGATTCATTTTTGGGTCCATGCCTCATCTCCTCTAGAAGGCAGTCAGGGAGAACAGCTACACTTGCACTTAGCCAGTCCATTCTTTCAAACCAAGACACACAAATCTTGCGATTTTATCGTTTATCCCTTTGAGTTATTTTGAACATCGTTTGGCCGATGTAAATGGTCTTGCTTTTATATAGTGCTTTTCTACCTATTGGTACTCGAAGCGCTTTTTCACAGACACACACACTGGGAGCAACTGGGGGTTCAGTGTCTTGCTCAAGGACGCTTCAGCATATGGCACATTCTGGGGATCAAACTGCTAACACTTCGGTTTGTGGACAACCCGCTCTACCTACTGAGCCACAGCTGCCGCCGATGTGGCATGGAGTATCTTAACTTCCGATTTTTCCTCCAAAGACATTGAGGAAAATGGATTAGAGATCAAGTAATCCACCTCGTTCATGCTAACGCTGCCATAGCTGAACTTCTTCTCCCTCCTCCCACTCTGACACCAGCAGCACTTTTGATCAATGACCAGCAGCCTGAGGGCTGACTGGATTTAGCCCAAATGATCAGTGAATGAAGAGGACGTGACATGACACTTGTCAAACACTTAAAAGGATTAAATGAATGGAAGTGGACCAAGGGGCGCTGGGGCTGTGATAAATCAGACCATTTAGAGATATGTTTTTTTTTTTTACTTTTTGCTACCCTTGGTTTCACCAAAACTTAAAACAATCTGTTCTAAGTTATTTAAAAAATGATTTAGAATAAAATCTCTTATTTTTTTGTGTTAGCTTGGTAGAGCCCTGGTAGCCCATCGCAGTCTATCGTGGGGCTAACATGTAGACAAACAACCAAGGCCCGAGCTGGACTCAAACCAGTACTTTTGCGCTTTCCGCTGTGCTGCCTAAAATCTATTGTCGTCTTCGCAAATATGTCACAAGCTTGAAGGTATCACCACAATCATGCAGTATATGAATGGGCAGTTTTAGTGTGTGAACATTCCTCTGCTAATGTGTCATACAATCAGCAGGCACACTGTAAGACCAGTAACAGTCTACTAAAGAAAATGGGTTGTAAGTTAAGATGATAAACTTTTAGAAAACAGAAAAATAGTTAAGGGTGGGTGGGATCAGACAGAGAGTGCAACATACACCAATCAGCCACAACATTAAAACCACTGACAGGAGGAGTAAATGACATTGACCATCTGGTGACAACGTTCTGTTGGGAAACTTTTGGACCTGGGATTCATGTAGATGTTACTTAGACATGAACTACCCACCTAGACCAGACCAGACATCCCCATCCCATAGCGATGACACTCCTTGATGGCAGAAGCCATCTCCAGCAGGATGCAGCCTGACACAGACACACACAAGAAATTGGGCAACCTAAATTCACTATATCCCAAACTGACCAACCGGTCTGTGGGATGCACTTGAAAAAGCCTGATCCACAGAGGTCCGTCCCCTTTTCCTTTCTTTGAGACCATGACAACTCAACTGTAAGAACTACGTACAGTAGTACACAGTACCAGGTTAAATGAAACATTTAAACCAGGCTTGGATTTTCTGGAAGATCCATCTCTGACAGGTGACTATGTTGCAGTCTCAACCCCATGCCACCACATAGATTCATGTCTGCATCATACACACCCAGGAATATCTTCCATGTTCCACTTCTATACAGGATATGCTCAGGTGGTGGCTCTGGCCTGAAAATAACCTCTAGCATCTAGTCGGATTGCTAGATCACGAGAGCACTAAACTCACTATGGAGGAAACTGTGGAGGTCTAGAGGCTGCGACCTTGGTCTAAACGTCCCATACATCGGAGCAGTTGTGCCCTTATCTACACCCTCAGCTCCAGCAGCATCAGCACACAGCCCAGTGGAGACGTTAATATGAGCGCTCTGTATCCTCAGTCCAGGAGGTGGGCTGAGATTAGGCATTTGGACCTGGTATACACTGCTCTTGAGGTGTAAATGTGTCAAGCCACTTCTTTAGCTTTGGGGTAAGGGAGTAAGTATTTCTTCTTCTCTACACATATTCCCTGGCTCTACACATGTTCTATAAATTAGTAAGTGTGAAGTGTGAGTGTAATTGATTTATTTTCCTTGTTGCCATATGTACACATGATTATGTCTAAAAGTGATGTAATCAAAAGGTGAGAAATACAGTATTAAGAACCATGATTGGTCTAGTGTTGTTCTGAGGGAAATGCTGCTGTCACTCACCTTTAACTGTGGCTGTTCTCTTGCAGTTGTACAGTATGGCCAGTTCTCCAAATGCTGTTCCAGGGCACATCTCCCCCAGCAACTTTCCATTCTGAATGACCTGCAGTAGGCCCTCTGAGAGGGAAAAAAAAAAAAAAAAAAAATTAATTGTACATTTTTTTTGTTTATCGTGCAATCTATGGAAGAACATAGGCATCACAAGAGACGTAAGACTCTTCTAATTTGCTATATGTTGGCCTTTAATCTTTCTATCCATTCGTACATTCACAGCCCTGATGTCCTTCTGCTCAGTCAGGTTCTCCAGCAGATCCTGTTCATTGGTACATGCTGATTTTTTACCTCAGCTGGAGCATTTCTCTGTAAATTTCTGGTGATTCCATGTCAAGCTCCTTTTGGATGTTGGGACTTACACAACTACCTTGAGATATAACAGTATACCAGTCTTATATCACTGACCTATTTTCTTTTTAGTTTAAATACCAAAAGTGCAAGTCTTCCGGTCCTTGAAAGACACAAACATACTCACACAGAGGCTGGCTAGTGCTTCTGGAAAGGTTAAAAGGTTTTGGGTTTTGTTTCAAGTGATGTTTTTATTTTAGTTCAGTAATTCTACAGTAGTTACAGTGTATGAACAGAAGTCTTGTGTATGTATGATTAAGTGTAATGTATCTAAGTGATGGAATTTAAAAAAAAAAAAAAAAAAAAGATGCAGTCAGATGAATTGCTGGTGTTGACTTCCACAGTAATAAAAGACTCTCTCCACTGTGGTAAGCTTTACATTTCTAAATAATATTTTCCATTCCATAGCAATTGGTATAATAATCCTCTTGGTTTACTGGTCATGGTTTTCTTTTTTTGTAATAGTCAAAGGCCTTGAGGTCCCATCAGAGCTATACACATTTTGACATTCTGAGCTGACCTGCCAGTACATAAAGGTAATTTCCATCCTCCCCCTCCTGGATGACCAGCTGTCCCTCGGTGTAAACCTTCTCATACATACACTCCACCATTTCCCTCATGTGCTGAGGCTCCAGCTTCTTTAGAAAGTCATTGTTCATGATGGCATTGTTGATAAACTTCCTGGTACTTGGACAAAGAGAAGCAAAAGCAAACGTGTTAAGACATTTTATTCAGCTTGTTGATATATTTTTTTCTTTCTTTTTATTTACTTATGGTACTTTTGTACTAATTTATGTGTGAAATATAGAACACCATCTGACCCAAAAATTAATGTGTGTTGTATCAAAAAAAAAAAAAAAATCCACATTTCACCAGTTTGTCCTCATGTTTGTATCATGTTTGCATCATGCTATACAGTATGTGCACCCACCCACTTTAACTAGACCGGATGGGTTCACCTCATTTCAGATGTGTTATCCTCAAGGTTTCATCATGTTAATGGAGAATTTTTCCTTACCACAATTGCCTTAGTGCTGCTCATTTGTCTGTCAATGTCATAGTTTCAATAAATTTAAATCCATGCAATTATGCATACAAGTGGAAAAAGTAAGTTATACATTTGATAAAATAATTTCGATTACAGTCCAGCATGTTTGTCTAATATTCAGAATATGTCAAGAATTTACTTTTCAAGCCATAAACCAGCTGTCAACCCCATGGTGATTACATCCATCCTTCCATTTTTGTAAATGGAAAGTACATACTCATCCAGTAACCCCCTTCGTATATCCTACTACGTGTGTATGGCAGTGTCTTCATCTATAGAAAGAAGAACCTATGAACGCTGCAATTTACAAACAAGAATATTTCTATTTTAGTACTAAAGCATTGTATGCATATAGCTTGGTAATTCCAATAGAACCTTGTAAATATGGCTGCTGGGTTCAAGTCACTGCATTTTCAATTAATTCAGCAGATTCCCTTAAGCGGGTTTGTGTGCGACCATGATTAACACATCACAGAGATGAAGCACTTGTCTATTCAGTGAAAAGGAGCATGATTGGGTCGAAGAGTACTGGGTAAGCATAGGTTGTGTAATTGAAGCCCATAATGACCCAGTCCCTCCATTTAGATCCTGTGGTCTTTTGTTTCTCCCCATATCTTTCTATTATCCTGCCATGCTAATAAAGCCTTTCAGATGTGGGGGGTAATACAAAAAGCTTGCCAGAGCTCTCACCTCCTCCTGCCAATAATATTCTGTTTGTGTTGATCACAGCTGATCAGAGACTTTGAATGACAATAGAATAGTCAGTCTTGAGGTACTAAAGAACTGGTTGATTTCTTCTGATGTAATAGTTGTAATAGGCATATCATCCTGATGGTTTAATGTTATTACAAGGTGGATATGTTGAAAGATATTACATAAAGCAATGATATAATCCAAGTTGTCATAGACACTAATATTAAAAAGACAAAAAACATAACATGTCAGAAAGAGATGAAGGGAGGAGTTAAATAGAAAGTACTAACCAGCACCAAGCGTGATGTTGTCTTGTGTTATACACACATATATAATATTAGAAACTGCCTTGACAGGTACATTACCTACAGCATCTTTAAAGTCTGTAGAGTCTGTAGATGTTGTGTGAGTTCACTTACTGTGAATTTTTGCGGCTGGCCTTTGCGATTGAGGTTTCTGATGCTTTGAATCCGCTACAGAAGTTCTCAGAGGTGGGCTCTGCAGACACGCCTTCTTTGGCTTTGAGCCGGCGGTGGACCTCCACAGCTACCCTGTGGAAGCGACTCGGACCCTGGTTGATGGCACTGAAGTGACGGCACCTGTGGCACCGCAGGGCCGGCGGGGAGAGGCCCAGGGCGTTGTTGTAGCCAATGGCATCCTGGAGCTTGTCGATCTGTGAGATCTTGGCCTCCAGTTCCTTCTGCAGATGCTGCAGCTGAACCTCCTGGGCTCTTAACTCATGGTCCCGGCGTGCTAGCTCTGCCTCTAAGTGGATTATCTGCAATCTGATGGACAGAAAACCTGACTATTGCACTCAAACTCATTTAGTACGCTTAATACATTTAATACTACATTTTCCGGCGATCTGAGCATCTACCAGCTTATTCAACACTGCCAGGGTATTTGTGAAATCCTCTGGCTTCCCAAGATGGAAAATTGTCCTGGAAAAGTTCCTTAGGCTCTTTGTAGCTGCAGGTTGGAGGCGGCTGAGTTATCCTCACTCCTCTCAGTGCTGCTATGTGGACATTCACAATGCATTTGTTTTATGTGCAACACATCATCACTGTCATGCCAAACAGGGACTTTCAACAATGGCCCCTTATAATCTTCCGCCTAAATTAGAAACACAATTTGAACGCGTCTTCATTCAGGTGGCACTGTTGTCCAGCTGTGACATATGCAGTTTTGCATACTGTATGTATTTAGTAAACTGCAAGGTAGTATTTAGCATACTACATTGTTTCTCTATCTGACACACACGTGCGCGTACACACACACACACACACACACACACACACACATGCACATACATATATTCATAAGGTGTGATTCTAACCTGACGATATCTGTGTCCAGGGCGGGAGGGTCTGTGTGGATGGAGGCCAGGCAGCTGTTCCCCTCAGCCCGTGGGGCTTTAATCGAACCGTTGCCCATGGCCAGGCACTGGCTGCCCACCATATGAAAGAACCTCTGGTCAAACTCTCAACTAGACTGCCTGAGGGGAGGCTCTAGGGTCAGGCAAGGTGCTTTTCTAAAACCTATTGCAGGAATAAAAAATGAAAGCGCTTTACAAATCTATCAGTTAGGATTCTTGATATATATAAAGGGAACGTGTCAAATAGCTCCTGCCTGTATTGCCTCTCACACAAATACCTGCTACTTTCACAGTGCTCCTATCTACCAAATGTGACACAGTATAGCATGTATAATCAAAATGTTAAAAACACACAACAAAATAAACACTTGCATCTGCACTAGCTATCAGTTAGCTTGAAATTTTTCCAATTAGGCACTCGATGAACAGACACACGGTACATTTTCCATTATTTACTCACAGAATGGCTGAGGAATGAGTCAAAGACAGATCCCAAGGTTCCATAACTATACACAGCTGCTTCATGACGCCTTCAGACTCAGCTATGTCTCATTTAGCTTCTGTTTACAAGCAAAAAGCTGCTTATCTGTGCTGGGAGGGAGGGAGGGATCTCACAACAAATTGATATTCCTATCAATTGCAGGTGTCTGGGAGCCCCTGGTGGCCATACGGGATGTGGACAAAAAATAAAGAGAGAAACTACATAAAAATCTAACCACTTTAGTTCCTATGCCACAACCCTAACTGACCTGCAGTGTGGAGTGTGTATTTAGTTTTATTGTTTCGTTTGTTTGTATCTGTCCTCACTGTTAAAAAGTCTTCCTTATATTGACTTTGAGTTGTTCACTGTGGCTTTCCTGTTTGTGTTCTCCTTTCCCCTGCTACACCATGACATTCAAGACCTTCATTACCCTCAGAGCACATGGAACAGATTTTAGTATTCAGTTCATTCTGTTGTTTGACCCTTCTGTACAAAGATGGGTTACAGTGTTGAATGCATTTCTATACTGTGTAAAGAAACCCTTCACATAAAGAGCAACCTAAATTCCAGTTTGAAGTTGAATTGAGGTTAGATGTGAACAAACCCACGCAATTTATTTTTTTTGTGTTGTTGTTTTTTAATAGTTATTCCGGGTCAGTGATGATTTACAAATTACTTCAACATGTAGTTAGCACAGAAATGTAATAGATTTCTTTTGAATTTGCAGAAATAAAATCCAAAATAGGTTTCACAATGTAGGAAAAATATTCCACAAGTGTAAATAGTGCTTCATACAGGCTTAAATGACAGCATGCAAATTATGTATAATGCCCACGCATCCATTCTCAGAAGTACAGAATTTCAAACCAAACAAATGATACATCAAGAAGTCTACTTGACAAAAAAAAGTTAATTGGACTTGCACACATTATTTTTTATACCTCATCTTATCAAGATTACTTTCCAAACTTAACTTCAAACAGTGTGACCTCAAGAAACGGTTGCTGAACTTGTGTTCAGTAACATGTGACTACGTTCACTTCACTCTGTGAAGCATGAGTACACCGCCCACGTCAAAGAAATGAACGCATTCAGTCTAAATTCAGTGTTGCCAGATGCAGCTGATGGTTTCCAGCCCACAAGCTGTTCAAAAAACACCATAAAGCAGACAAAACTGCCAGAATATGATACTGATATTATGTTTAGTACTTTAAGCCAGATTGCTCGTACTAATGTATCCTGTATCATAAAAAAAAAAGTAATCAATCATACAGCAACCAACCACCACAGCCACTACTCCCACGCACACACACACACACACACACACACACACACATGCACACACACGCACACAGTGTTTTGGGAAGAGTAAACACTTCGGTTTTATTTCAAATCAGCATTAAAAAAATAATTAGAAAAACTGCCAAAAAGATCCCAGACCTGCCCAGATTCTACTTTTACCGGCAAAATAAACTTCAAAACAGCTCAACTGGGCGTGAAACCACCTAATCTGGCAACACTGTCCGAGTTACTCTGCCTCAACACGTCGCAGTGATTCACCTGTGGGATGTCCATTTGTGAAATGTTCATTTATAATGAAATTACTGGCTTATGCCCATGCTAAAAATATAGAAACTATACAGTGTATATAGTGTTGTGTAGTGTATTTTTATTTCTAGCCATGTCCTCAGTGTCACCATGGAGGACTTATCTTATCTTATCTTATCTTATCTTATCTTATCTTATCTTATCTTATCTTATCTTATCTTATCTTATCTTATCTTATCTTGTCTTGTCTTGTCTTGTGTACATGTATTTTATCACAACCATTTTTAATCACTTTAACAATATTTAGGAAAGATCCTGTTTTGTCTGTCAGTTGGCCATGGTGAGTGATTCAGAGTGTTGATGACACATGAGCCTCAGTTATTGAGAAGCAACCAGTCAAAAGCATGGATCAAAGCTGGCGAGGTTACCTGAGCCAACTGACTACAAGGAGAAGATGTCACTTACTACCAGTCAGGGTGTCAAGAGTAAATAGCACGTCCTAACAGAAATAAAGGAAAAGAATATCACAGGTATGTCACTAGATTTCAGCTCTGTTCCACCAGCCTTTTTATCCGCATGAAGTTGCTGACAACAAAAAAATATATATTCCTGTATATTTACATTAACCTCCCATTCTTTTCCATAACCTAAATTCATGCAGTAACATGTGTGATTCGTCCTTTACATACAAAGTACTTTGTAACTACTACTCAAATGTACAGAAAAGTTCTGACAAAACAAACCCAGTAAATAAAGTTTCGTAGTTTTGTGCAAAAATGGAAATTTAAAGCCTAAAGCAGAAAACTTCCAGATGCTATGCAATATGTGTCTGATGCAGGTTTGTTTTAGTGGTTTACTGTAACTATTTTGAAATTCAGAAAAGTTGTCTAAGTCTATGAGAAGAATAAGCAAAGGTGCTTCAAAATAAAATATCTAGATTATATGTTGAGCAAGAAGGTGACTATTGGAATAAAAGACAAATTATGTCATGAAGGTTCAAACCTACAATATATACAGTATGGAGCTTGCCTTTTATTCCTGTGCCTACGTGGGGTTTTTCTGGGCGCTCTGTTAATTTGAAATTCTGTGGATGTGTGTTGGTCTCTCTGCGTTAGCCCTGCGATGGACTGATGACCTGCTCAGGCTGTACAACCCCTCTCATCTGACGACAGCTGGGACAGGTTTCAGCCCCTCTGATCTTCTAGAGGACAAGGTCTATAGTTAATGGATGGATTGTTGGATGGAATTGAAATCCAACAAAATCTAGTGTTATCAGTTGTGAATGATGACTGAGAGCTCAAGGAAACTGCAACTTGAGAAACCGAACCAGTTACCGGACAATATGTGAGAAGAATTATAAAGAATTTATCATTTTCAAACTGAAGTCAACTCAAAAACTCAAGTTTCAACAAACAAATAATAAAGTACAAGGAATGCTTTTCTAAATCTGATTTTCAATCAAACCTGGAAAGTTACATATATATTTTTTCATATAAAACACTGGCTAAGGTGATTAGTTAAATCTGTATGTACAGAGAGATTACATATTTTGACAGCGGTGTTTTTTGTCTATAAATGAATTAAATTTCGGAGATATGAGAAATAAATAATATGAAAAATGCCAACATCTGACTCAAAAAAAATAAAAACACCTTTTTAGATACACTATATCCTACTGCATATAACAAAGACAGTATACGTAGAGAATGCAAGTGTGAAAATGGTAAAGTCTTGTTAACAAGAAGGCCCAAAATATTCACAAATTGCAAATGCATCAAGAAACAGTTCATCTTCAAGTCATCTGTGTATAATCAGCATACTGAGTACTGCTTTTGATGCTTATTCAATACTTAACAATTGTTTCATGAAAGAACTCTATTTAGAGTACTTTTCCACATACAATTATGTGTCTTATTTTGTACAATAATTACAAATACAGCACTGAACC